>NC_090931.1:15813497-16114330 GCF_040938575.1 Ambystoma mexicanum | reverse complement strand
GAGTCACATACCATTTGCACATTGATGGAGTGGTATTGCTTGCGATTGCGGTACACCGCCTCTATGGCATGGGGGACTACCAATTCCACATGGGTGCAGTCGATGGCGCCAACACAATTGGGCATGCCGGCCAGTGCATGGAAGCCTACTTTGGTTTCGGCTATCTCCTGGCCAGTCCGTGGTAGGGATATGTGGGTGCTTGCGTGCTTCAGGAGGGCATCGAGCACTTGGTTCAGCATGCGTGAGAATAGTGGTTGTGAAATGCCATGCAGCTGGCCCACTGTGTGTTGGTAGGTGCCTGTGGCCAGGAAATGTAGCACAGACACCACCTTCAGTAGTGGGGGGGTGGCAGTGCGTATTTGTATGTGGCTGGCAATGTCGTTGTGTATCATGTCCACTATGGTGGTGATGGTGTCACGGTCCAACCGGTACAGGGTGTGGATCTGCTCAGGGGTTAGGTTGAATGGGCTGGGTCTGGTGCGAGGGATTGGTGGCTGCCTACGAGGCGCTGGTGGCTGCGCTGGTGGTAATTGCTGGGCCTGTCTCACCCTCCTTCTCCTCCTGCGTCTCCTCTGTGCTGCCTGTTCTTGCTGCTGTAGTTGTTGTTGTTGCTGTTGTTGCTGTAGTTGTAGCAGTATAGGCATGTCCTCCTGCGCCATGATTGCAAATGCTAGTGGAAGCATTTTGGTGTAGGAAGGGGTGTGGTGTGTAGGTGTGCTCCTTTTGTACTGGGCCACTCTGCATTGCCTACACCTGTGGGGGGGGGGGTTGTGGTGTGTGGGTGTGCTCAGTTTATACTGGCACAGCCTCCTTTGACTCCACCTGTGGGGATTGTGTGCACCTGTGGCGGCTGCCTTGTATCTTGGTTGCCGTTTGCGGGTGGTCCGCGATGCCCGTTTTTCCGGCATCATGCAGCCTGTTATTACCGTGTTCGCGATGCCGGTATTTGCATGTTTGCGTGGGTTGTGATTGCCCCCTATTACCGGCATGCCGGTATTTACTACCTGAGGAGGCGCGTGTACGCGCCTATGCCGCTATTAGCGGCACCGTAAATAACGGTGTCGTTAATACCGGGTTTGTGGGTCAGAATGCTACGGAACGTTAAATGATGCCACTATTTACATACCGGCACCATTTTTCCCTTACCGGCATAACTCGTAATGAGGCCCTTAGTCTTATTTTGGTTGTCCAGAATTTACAGTAAAACTATCATAATCTCACATTACTACTTATTCAGATTATTGAAATAAATGTCTTAATGTAAAAAGTTCTTTCAGCTCTATCGATGGCATTTGTCACTGTGTGGGAGGTCCTTCAAATCTCCACAGTCAGCCTGCCCCCTCTGTGTCAGTTTGAACAACAGGGTTAGCATGGCGCCCTTTGATCCTAGGCAGTTGAAGCTGAGGAGAGGTGTCAAAGAAATTCACATTTCTTTGTGACAGTGCTAGTTCCCCTTGGTCCATTGTCCCTTGCTTGTAGAAATGCCGGCCAGTCTGACGAGGTCCCAAATTTTCACACCTTGGCCTTTTCATATTTGTAAAGGGGCTTCCTTCCCAATGGGGGCTGGTATCTTTGAAGTGCCTGCCTTGCCAAACTGGTTCTGCTGCTTTCAAACATGTTTTTTCTTTTTCTCTCTTTCTTCCCCATAACCAAAGTCTTTTTGTAAATAAATATAATATATTTATTTATTTATTTTTATGTATTTATATTTATATAGCGCGCAGACAGCCCAGGGGCATTGTGGTGCTGTTACTTGCAGGAACTTAGTTACAGGGGGTACAGGATTGGTAGCAGTCGTCGGCACATTATGATTGCTACAAACAGATTAAACCACCCCAGCCCCACACATATAGTACTGCTTCTGTGCGAGTATTGGGATGATTTCACATTTAGCTTTCAACAGAGCAGTTTTCTTGCTTTTGCAAAAACGGATTTATGCGTGTTCATTTTCTACATGTTGATTTCACAACATGCAGTTTTCTTTGCATTTGCTTTCTGAAGGCTTTTTTTTATAGCTCTGGTCAGTTTCTGTACACAGGGATATGCTTGAAAAATGGTTTCTTTGTAATTGACATATAGCAAGAGAGAGGGAGTTTTCTTATGAAGTACTTTGGGTTAATTTGTTTCCTAAGTGAATGCTAGCCGTGCGGACTGAAATGAAATGGCTCTTCACAGACTTTATTTGACAAAACAATGCCGTTCTGGCAGGGATGGCCCTCATTTCATGGTGTTGAACATGAAATAGATGGACATGGCTATGTTTTACTTAGAACAAAACTGTGAGATTTTTAAAGATGAAAATAGCACCAGTGCTTGAAATACAGGACATTTTCTTGTGCAGCTTTGAGTTTTTGAGATGACAGCACAGCAGCGCTCAGCCATTCTGCCTTTGAGATGTTTTCTTTGGGTTCACGTGAAGAAAACAAAATGCAGCCATTCTTGGGGTGGCTATGTTCAATCTTGCCCCATATGTGCTTGGCAGACAAACGCACAGCCATTTTTTAGTTTAACTGCTAAAATGCAGTTTTGTGATGCAGGGGATTTGTGATGGGGTTGGTAAATATACCCCACAACAGTGAAGATTCAAATGTGGACCCTACTTAGCAGCACAGTGGTATGGTATGAAATGCAATGAGAAGGGAACACAGGCAATAGTCAAATTCAGACGCCACCCAGTTTCACTGAAGAAGAAAATGCATCGTGGAACATGTGAGGAACCTGAAGGTGTCTCACTCACTAGTGCCCGGGGATCTGTCATCCAGGAGGCCAGGACACGGCCATCGCTATTGGATCCAGTTCCTGGGGGTGGACCAGTGAGGGAGGATCACTTGGATGGGGGGGTCCTCCGGGAGTGGAAGTGGGACACCAAAGGGTGAGATGCGGTATCCCCTTCCTTATGACACCTTTTTCCCATCCTGCCAAGTAGGATATTTAGAAACCCTTCCTCCCAGCCCCCTTTTCCAACACAAACACTTAATCACACCGTGAGTGACAATGGACTAAAATCCAGGCCGTTTACCTGATATGTCCCAACGCAAGGGTCAGGCAGAGTCAGGCAATTGACGACAACTACACACACCTGACCGCCATTTCCCTCTCCCATCGGGATAAAAGGCGGAGAACGAGAGCACACTCTGAGCAAGGCTAAATGCATGAGGAAGCAGTTATTCCAGGATGACAGGTTAAACGGAGAAGAAAGGCAGCAAGACTTGAAAGATGGCAAGGAAGGTTTTGCCCTTGCCCTTTTTAACCCAGACCCACTATGCCTCAGACAAAGGAACAATAAGACTGTGAATCGCAGCTGGCAAATGGTGCAATGGATGTCAGCAGTATATGGAACCCTCCCACACTGATAGCCAGGGCGGGGAGACATGGTTACCATCGTGGTACCATCCTTGACTCCAGTGGCAAGAGAAACACCAACGAGTTTAGCACAGACGGTGGGTCGGAAGAACCTGATAGGAAACCAGACTGTGTTAGACTCAAGGTTGCAGTGGCAATACTAAGAAGATTAATAGACTGTGGTCTTTTGTTGTGAACAAACTTGGTCCCAGAGATAGAGTGGTCCGGGTCCACATGGGTGCTCATTCGAAAGACTCTAGCTGGTACCCCTCTCCTGAACAAAGAGAATGTGAACTGAGGAAAATATTAACACTACAAATACCAAGAGGCCATAGGGAAGACCGGTGTGAAGGTGGTCATACAAGGGTCAAGTCAAACCCCTTGTACAATCGAAGGTCCTTGGCGTGCTGCAGAAGGTTTTGACAATTGTGAAACTGTGAATCCGACTGAGGGAGTTGAAACAGGCATTTGCGTCCGGCTGAGGGGAACCCCGTGCAAACTGTAATTTTGTGAACCTCCACTTTCCATAGGCCAACAGAGTGACCCGGTGAGACGAGATATCGCCCTTTGGAAGTCTCTGTTTAAAATTGGCAAAGTGCTTTGGGAGGTCTGAGCCCGAATGAGGGGAACCGAATGTGAACATTGTGCTATTGTTTAAAAAGACATTGAGACTTTTGAATATTACAGATGAAGAGATGATTGAAAGGTGGTAGTGAACCCGACAGGGGGAGGTCAAGAGAAAAGCACAGGGAGGTGAATCCCACTCTGTGAAGAAGCTAAGTGAACTACATTGTGATGGCAAGTATGAACCCGACTGAGGATGTCCACAGTGAGTGGTTGGTCTGAGCCTGACTGAGGGAGACTGATGACTGAGAGATGGATCGGAGCCTGGCTCAGGGGGATTCAAGGTTGAAGGGTAATCACCCGACGTGAAGGTAACCAGAAAGACATTTTGTTTTATTCTTTTTGCCATAACGGGCCCTCTGAAGCAAGAGACTTTGCATGAGAAGAGACTTGGGCACCGAAGGCCCTGATATAGAGCAAAGGAACTGAAAGCGCATGTCGGAGAAGCCCAGGTGTGTGCTCTGCTAAAAAACATGGGGAAGGGAGACCCCGGCCATAACATCCTGACTTATCATTTTGTGAACACTCCTTTCTTTTCTTGGACGTTATTATTATTATTTGATGGTTGTAGGTTGCTCCCATCTTAGATTTAGGTTTAGATTGGGCTTTTATCTCACCCATTTTACAGTTTAATAAACACCCTTCAACTGGGATCACTTGTGTGTGTCTTACTTTGATACCATGCCTTCCTTACAGACATAAAACACACAACATTCAAATGTGAACCCTACCCAGAAGTACTGTGGAAGAAAATGCAATGTGGAGCAGAACACCAGTGAAATTCAAATGTGGCAGTTAATCAGAGGTACAGTCTCCTACCTGTTTGTAGTTGCAGACTGTGAGACCTGGCAGGGCTGAGTCGGCCACAGTGAATAGGCAAACAGGGATAGACGGTGTCTCAGAAGGAGCCCTTTGCCTGAGACCTTAACCAGCTGCCCGGGCAAGGCTGCCCTGGGCGGAAGGTTCAAGTAGTGTGTTCTGGGTCTCATGACCTGGAACACCAATCAGAGGCAGCAAGGGCGCCCAGTGCGAGGAGTGGCTGGGTCTCCAGCCCCAGGGTAGCGTGAAGGAGCGTTGCAGCACTAGGAGCAGAAATAAATTAAACAAAAGGCCCAAAATGCAGCCAATACCTGTTTAGTCCAAAATAAATTGCCAACATAAAATAAACGATGACTTTAGATTCTTAGCCCATACATAGTGAGTCGATGGCAAGCATACTTGCTGCAGCCAAGGCCATTCCTCAAACACAAAAACACTTTTCAAGAGATGAGCAGTGATGATGAATGCCAAGACCTGGAGGTCTTGTTAGGAGAGGAGAACGTGGTCATGGAAATGGCCCTTAGTACATGAAACTAGACTGTAAGTGAGGCTTAAGGAATACGACCAAGGAGGGCTGTCGTGTATAGAAAAGGTGACCATCGAAAGGGTTGGTAGAGCTAATAATCCAGTCCTCTAAAAGTCTGCATTGAAGTCAGTCAGTTGTCAGAACAAAACTGAAATGAAGGTTTGAAAACCCTTCTCCATAACATCATTAAGTATTAGGTTTTGTTAGTGTTCCCATTTGTTCTTTCTTGTCCCGTTTGCAGTTGTACCATATACAATCCACACATACAATCCACATATACATTCTGACATGCATTATTTTCTGCAAGTAGTTACGAGACAGGTTGTAATTATATTGAATATATTGTTTAATTTATTTACAGTGTATCCCTTTGACCTCCTTCAAAAATATACATCACTAAGAACTGTGATTATAGCACGTTGAAGAAAAACAAAGGCTTTAAAATAATTGTGATCTTACCATCTGATTTTTCCACAACAAGCATTCCATCTCAAATAAATACATTTAAAAGCCATTTGACAGAACATACTTTAAAAAAGCAACCATTTTACATTTTTTTTTTTAAATAAAATGATTTTTCCTGAAAATAAAACAATTTGCAGGATTAGATGTGTTGCACAGGCAGGAGAAGTGGGGGAATTTAGTGGCAACGAATGAACATATGTAACAAAGCATTGCTTATACCATTTTCAATATAGGTCTTTTGTGAACGATAGAGAATGTTCTAATCTTTTCATTATCAATCAAGCTATCAGAAGCACCATTCAGGGTGGTGCTGTGCATATAGAAATTCAGTCACACCGATTATTCACTGAATACAGAGAATTGATCTCAGTTCTACAAAATTTGGTTCCGGCGATCCGTACTAGAACATAATTGCGTTAAGAGTGGGACAAAGAGCATCTTAGCAGGTCAAAGCAATTGAATACATGTGATAGTACAGTGGGTAAGTGACAGGCTCACCTGTCGCAGAGTGTGCAAAGAAAGTAAGAGGAGCATGTATGCACCATGCGATGATTGTGCCGTGCAGCACGCACCAGTTTGAGATCAGGCACTGGGTGCAGTGAATTTAGCATGTAGCGACTTTCATATCACTATAGAGTGCCAGAGAGGTCCCATGTTAATCTCGGTGGTTATTAACATCAAAGTGGTTTCCACTAGTCAAACGCCACACCTTGTGCAAAAGAGAGCAAACATCTGCTTATGGGATATGACCCCAATCATTGGGGTCATATCTAGTCACATTAATAGGCTAAAGATGGGTGTGTGATAAAGTGAAGCCCTTTAACCCATTGACACACCCCCTGAAGCAGCAGAACCCAGCATGCTTCAAGAGGGGTTCCTTACGAGGAGCTGGATGATATGCACGTAGCAGCGCCCAGTCGAACGCAGAGGCCGGTCACTGGATGGAGCCCTTACACTAGGATATTTTCTTTGTTCACAGATAAAGAATACTGATAACAGACTACATTTAAGGATATTGGGAAACTAGCACTGATAAGATGCCCATGTGTATAGATATCAAAGAACTAGTGATAGTGCGAGTAAATTATTAGAGCCAGGTTTACAGATATTAGGGAAGCAGTTCTGATAACATCTCGAGGTGTACAGATATCAGGAACTAGTATGGGTAACATGCCTATGTTAACAGAGATCAGGAACTAGTATTATAAAACATACTAGGTGTACAGATTTTAGTAAAGTAGTTCTGATAGCATGTCTAGGTTTATACACATCAGGAAACTTGTACTATAAAAATACCTATGTTTACAGATTTTGGGAAACTTATATTATTAATTTACCTAGGTTTACAGATATCGGGTAACTAGCACTGTAAACTATGTTCACTGATGTTGGGTACTATGAATATTCCTAGGTTTACAGACCGGGGAAAATAGTTCTGATAACATACCAGCTATTTAAGGTATCGGGAAAATGCTTGCATAATACTACCTATGTTTACAGATATCAGGTAACAAGAACTGTAAACTATCTATGTTCACTGATGTCGGGTACTATGAATATTCCTAAATTTACAGATCAGGGAAACTAGTTCTGATAACATACCAACTGTCTAAGGTATCGGGGAAACTGCTCCCATAATAATACCTATGTTTACAGATAGCGGGTAACTAGAACTGTAAACTATCTATGTTCACTGATGTCGGGTTCTATGAATATTCCTGGGTTTACAGATCGGGGAAACTAGTTCTGATAACATACCAACTGTCTAAGGTATCGGGGAAACTGCTCCCATAATACTACCTATGTTTACAGATATGAGGTAACAAGAACTGTAAACTATCTATGTTCACTGATGTCGGGTACTATGAATATTCCTAGGTTTACAGATCGGGGAAACTAGTTCTGATAACATACCAACTGTCTAAGGTATCGGGGAAACTGCTCCCATAATAATACCTATGTTTACAGATAGCGGGTAACTAGAACTGTAAACTATCTATGTTCACTGATGTCGGGTACTATGAATATTCCTGGGTTTACAGATCGGGGAAACTAGTTCTGATAACATACCAGCTGTCTAAGGTATCGGGGAAACTGCTCCCATAATACTACTAATGTTTACAGATAGCGGGTAACTAGAACGGAAAGCATCTCCATGGTAGGAAATGCTTTTAGGACCGGGCGCATCAGCTTCATGAAGTCCTTGCTTATTGGTTCTTTTTGTCGGCTGTGCCATACATAATCCAGGTTGATCGGGTTGCCCATTACGTGCTGACTCCATTAACAAAAGAGGGTAATTTGCTGCAACCACCATCTCCCAAAATGTTTAGCTATTTGAAGCCCTCCCAGGAACTTGCATGATAGAAGTCCCTCTGACCAACTTGTAAAGCTAGGAGAAAGAAAACGAAGCTGGAACGGTATGTGCTGCCTCGCAACCGTTCTGGGAGCCTGATCGGGGATGTGTGCCTTCACAGTCTTGTAAACTGCAGCGAGTTAAATCACGTGAGGCCTTCTCCGCATATTATCACAAACCCCATCAATGTCATTTACAGTGGCCTTAAAAACGCATGAAAACCCTCCTGTCTGAAGTGAGAGTGTAGAATAGGCCGTTTTAGGCAGCAAGCCATATATGCCATGGAGCCCCCCCCCCGCAACTTCCAGAGCCCCTCCTCCAGGACAGATCCACCGAGCAGTGCATTGACGGAGGGGGTCAGAGCTGCTTTCTCCGGTGTGTGAAATAGCACTGCTTCGGATGACCATGTTCAGGAGTAGAAAGCATGCTATTCAGCTCATTTGCATACCCACTGTGCATGGCTCTGAACCGGAGGTGATCTTCCAAGGGTGGCTATATGGGGGTGCTGTGGCACGTGTGACTTGGGTCCAGGTATGCATATCATGTGTGTGTATGAAGAGATCCTTGCTAATGATTGTTGAGTGTGGGCAGGGCAGGATATGCGCCCCCCCACCTCCTCTCTCAACAATGAAATGAAGCGTTTGCATATATAGTTCATGCTGTGAGGTACTTCTCGTGTCTACAGATTTAAAGCATATTTAACTGATGGACATAGAATTCTTTAATAATAATTGCCAGTTCAAGGCCTATTTTATTTCTAAAAAGCTGTGGGCTTGGTTCTTTTCCCAGCCATTTCATACATTGGATTAGTTTGGTACTGTTCCTGCTTTATTAAACTTGCATGCTCCGGCTGCATCGTGTGCATGTCGGAGCGTGCCGGTGCTGCGGCTGCACCGTGTGCATGTCGGCGCTCCGGCTGCACCGTGTGCATGTCGGTGCTGCGGCTGCACCGTGTGCATGTCGGTGCTGTGGCTGCACCGTGTGCATGTCGGTGCTGTGGCTGCACCGTGTGCATGTCGGTGCTGCGGCTGCACCGTGTGCATGTCGGGCGCTCCGGCTGCACAGTGTGCATGTCGGTGCTGTGGCTGCACCGTGTGCATGTCGGTGCTGCGGCTGCACCGTGTGCATGTCGGGTGCTCCGGCTGCACAGTGTGCATGTCGGTGCTGTGGCTGTACCGTGTGCATGTCGGTGCTGTGGCTGCACCGTGTGCATGTCGGAGCGTGCCGGTGCTGCGGCTGCACCGTGTGCATGTCGGCGCTTCGGCTGCACAGTGTGCATGTCGGCGCTGCGGCTGCACCGTGTGCATGTCGGCGCTCCGGCTGCACAGTGTGCATGTCGGCGCTCCGGCAGACTGTTAGGACGCAGTGCATGTATGAAAGCTGATGCAGAGTGTGGGGCAGTGGAGTGACACTAGCAGGAGCATCATGGCCTGTCAGGGGGTGAAGTGTCGTCCAGCCGCATCAGGGCTTGGCTTACTCACAGCACATGCTTGAGTGAGGCCCCTTTCTGGAACACATGCCACCACATAGAACAATGCCTTAACCATGTGGTTTCTCCAGAAGATTTCCTTTTCAAATAAATACATTCAAAAGTCACTTAGCAAGACAACATGTAAGAAATTAACTTTTTTACTTTTAAAAGAGCATTGTACTGAAAACAAACATGGAGAATAAGATTTGGAGCACAGGGAGGAACACTGGTGGGGTGCAGTGGCAGCAAAAGAGCACATGTCACATGGCGGGTTACAACAGGATGTCTTTTGTGAACAGTAAATAAAGCTAACATTTGGAATATTGATATGATATGTTATGATATGGCATTTGTAACGCGCCTATATACAAGTGTTTCAAGGCGTGACGAGGCAAGGGGGGGAACAGAGGGTGGACAGAGACAGCGATCCTACTAGGCCAGGTGTCATTCAGATTGCACGTGGGAAGGGCAGGGACAGTGCAGTACAAGGTAAAATGATAACAAGTAAAGTGATGGCCAGCATGTTGCAAGTGCATGGGTAAGTGTGGACACCAGGTGTCAAGGGCTGGTGGGGGGCTGTGGGGATACAGAAACAGTCCCCAAGTTCGGGGGTTGCCAGGAGGGCAGTGCAGGTGTGTGACGCTGGCGAGGTAGGACCTGGGCCTGAGATCGGAGGTGTCCAGGTAGCCAGTGCAGTTCCGATTACAGCCAGGAGGTCAGCAGAGGAGAGGAGGAGAAAAAGCAGAAGCAAAGAGAAAGTTTTTGAGGTGCTTCCGGAACCGGGGATGGTTCTCCTCAAGTTTAAAGGAGGCAGGGAGGCTGTTCCAGAGGGAAGCACCAGCTGAAGAAAGAGATCTACCAACAACTAATTGCTTGGAGAAGCGACTGACTCTGAGGGAGTTGGAGGCGGATGAGCGAAGAGCTCGAGAAGGAAGATATTTTGGAAGAGAGTTGGAAGTATTGAGGCCCCAGAAGGCCTTGTGGACGATGCAGAGATTAACTTAATCCTCGCAGCCACTGGGAGCCAGTGCAGGGATTTCAGTCCTGGAGAGATACGGACCCTGGGCTTGAGGCCAAGGACAAGTCTCGCAGTCCTGTTCTGGATAAGTTGCAAAGGGTGGAGAGTAGAGGCAGGCAGATTTAGAAAGAGGCTGTTGCAGTAGTCCAGCCTAGAGAGAACCAGAGCTCTGGAGACAGTGAGCTTATGGGGGAAGGAGCGAAAGGAAGAATACCTCTGAGGAGGTGCAGCTGGTGGTGTGACTTCTTAGAGACGTCAGAGATGTGAGGAGAGAAGGAGATTGTGGAGTTCAAGATGACCCAAAAGTTTTTTTGCCTTGCAGGTAGGAGCAGGAAGAGGTCCAAGAGAGGCCAGCCAGAGAGCTGCAGGGAAGGAGGGAGTGGGTGTGCTGATGAGTAGAATCTCAGTCTTACTGGCATTAAGGTAGAGATCATTGGCGGCACACCACTCCTGGATAGCAGACAGACAGTCAGGGATAAGAGAAGGAGAGGAGGAGGCAGAGGGCCTGTAGATAAGCTGGGTATCGTCTGCATAGCACTGAAAGTTGGGGCAGAGAGCAGCAATGCGGTGGACAAGGAGTGCCAGGTATTGGTTGAAAAGCCAGGGGGAGAGGTTAGATCCCTGGGGGACACCACAGGTAGAGAAAAAGATAGCCAGGCATTTTAGACCATTAAAGCCCTTCAAGCATCCTGGCCTCCTCATTGGCTAACGTTTCTGCAATTCGACTGCCACTGGACATTTTGCCCTTTTAGATCAGGCGAAATTCCACCGAAAGAGGCGAAGGGGCAACATTCTGCACTCCAAGCATAGTAGCGGCAGGGGCAGATTGTGGTCCGACCCACGGAACCGGGGGCGAGATCCTTCACCCTCCTGGCGTGAAATAGAAGAGGCGCCGTGGCACTAAACATGTTAAGCAGACTAATATTGCACCCCTAGAGTGTCTCCATGTGGGTGGACGTGCCTCCCGTGCCCAGGCTCGTCATAACGCTGTTTGCCATCTGATATGGTGGAAGTCTCCATTAAAGCACCTTATTCAATGGTGATTTTCCTGGTGAACGTGGAAAGGGGAAGCAGCAGCCGAAATGCAACTCGTAAACTATGAGTTTGTTCTCGCGCCGCGTGTAATGATGACATGACATGACACGATGTGGGGTAAACAATGACCTCGTTCTCATAAGTAAAGGTTCAATGTCAAGTCACATACATTCTTCTGCTTCAAACATCCCGCTGGATTCCATTTCATGGGGTGAAGGGGATGGTTAATGAGGGGGCGTTGCCCCATTATGTAGTGCTGTGCTGCTGGAGTTGGGGGAGGGGGGGCTCCATGATACACAGTACTGGGAGCAGGCTCGTGACACGCCCACACTGCAGGGCGATATTGACACCTGCTATATTGTCACTCTACATTTGTGTCCCAGGACATTAGGACGAGCTACATTTAGACACCAGATATCGCCCGTTATATAGAAGAAGAAAGTGCTTATTTTGAGGAGAATGTCTCTTTAATTTTCCACAGGGAAGAATCCAAGCTCTTCGCAAAACCTAATGGGAAAGGGAAAAGCGCATGAAAAGTTGCGCAACTTGAAAAATGCGCCATTGCGCGCTTCGATTCAAGGACTGCTCTCTGAAAAAAACAGGTGAAGCGCACCCCTTGTGATACGTTGCACAGCCACTGGCGTCACCACAGACTACCACTTCACGCCAGAGGGGAGGTGGGGAGGCTAGCTGGGAAGTCATTTGAAATCCTGACATTTGCTACCACAGAAGCGCCCAAGGTCTGTGCCACGCAGGCCACCCCGCCTACATATAGTTTCATAGCCCTTCATCAAGTCACTGGCCGCTGTTGGTCCGTGTTCACCTCAACACCGTACCAAAGGAAGCCTGCTTCTTGACAAGGGGTTTCTAAGCGCTACCTCCAACCGAGTGCCCTTAATCGCGGACACCTCAGAACACGAGGAGTAACGGGCCTGGACTCAAAGCGTCTTATTCGCTCCGAGAGTCACACCTGTGAGGTCCACTCACATTCTGAGCTGAAGCCATTAGTCCGTTTTCCATTTCCACTCCACATTTTTGATTGGCTTATTGGCGCACCAGTGTGGCCGCTGTTTCCATACTCAATGAAGCAGCCCCACGGAGAGTGTTAATGGTCAGTTCTTTTGCCATTAATAATGATCATAGGAAGTGTATAGGACCCCCTACCTGAATGCGCCCCCGCAACTCCTGCGCCGCCCCTGCATGGCGAACTAGGTGTATGCTGGAAGTACAGCCCAGAACAATTCATTGGTTGGTCTGAGCCCTGGGCAGCACACGCCTTCCTGCCACACACACACACACACACCAGACACGTGTGTATGGCCCGTGGACTTCACTGCTTTCCAAACGTGATCACATCTGTGTCCTTTCTGACCTCTGACCCGGCCGGCAGGGGATGGACACACGATGGGAGAGTTGCGGGTGGGCCTGCAGGCTGCTTGCCGTTACACAGGGATGTGAGAGTGTGGGTGAGAGTGTCGATGCCTTCCCCAGGAGGGTCCTAATCAAGCGGGCGAGGTCTTCTGTCCGAAGGGAGTGTGCACCTAGAGATTGGAACGGACTGAAAAGTTCTGAAGAATGCGCCCCTTTTTCCAAAACATTTTTAAATAGGAAAAAACAAGTGAGCCTAGAAAATAGCCCATTCCAATCTAAAAGCCTGGACAGCTCTGCAGAAGGGATGAGCCATTGCCTAGAGCCGAGAAGGGTCACTCAATGGGGACTGCTTAGTCCCTCTAACATCCTGCAAGAGTCCCACTGCCCAGTTCCCACCACTCCCCATCATACATGCACCCCAAAACTAAAGTCACCCACCTGTTAGAAGTGGGGTGGTCCCGCTGTGTATCTAATAGCAAGGAACTGAACAATGTGGCTGCCAACACACCAACCCACAAAAGGGTTCCAAAAAACAGACAGGAGTACAAGGCATTGTTAAAAGAACATACTTCAGACTTAAGTTTTGGAGTCAGCCTCCGAGGCCTGTGCATAAGCTTAGTTAAATATTTAAAAAGGCAAAAAAGTCTTAGGTTTTCACATAATTTAAAAGAAAGTTTGGCTTCAATTTGCATGAAAGACGATATGTTTGAACGCCTGGAACTATAGTGTCCACGTAAAGTGTCTGCTTCCCTGTTCCAAAGAACGTCTATGAGATTTCTAAGAGTCTGCGTGGTTCACTCCTGCAGCAAGGTCTCCCTCCAGTTAAAGCCCCCCGTCGGCCCATGCGTCAGAGGCAGGATTGGGGGGTCGGTCAGCTGCCAAATGCCCGTTTCTCTCAGCTCTTCGCAGGCACAAAAGCCCAGGTATGGAATCTAGGAGACAATTACAAACACAAACAGGTGTTAAATGCACGCCCCCTTCATCTCACCCCCATGCAGATTCCGGTCATGAGTGATTCTAGGATGCATTCAATGTTGGCACCATGACTGTGCTGTGAACGCACGTGGGGCACCCTGAACATTCAACTTCAGGGTTTCTAGCTACTAACTTGGTGCTATAATGCAGTGTGCTTTAGAATACAGTGTGCTTGGTGTCGCTTACAATGCAGGGGGCTCGGTGTCGCTTACAATGCAGGGGGCTCGGTGTCGCTTACAATGCAGGGGCTCGGTGTCGCTTACAATGCAGGGGCTCGGTGTCGCTTACAATGCAGGGGCTCGGTGTCGCTTACAATGCAGGGGCTCGGTGTCCCTTACAATGCAGGGGCTCGGTGTCGCTTACAATGCAGGGGGCTCGGTGTCGCTTACAATGCAGGGGCTCGGTGTCGCTTACAATGCAGGGGCTCGGTGTCGCTTACAATGCAGGGGCTCGGTGTCGCTTACAATGCAGGGGCTCGGTGTCCCTTACAATGCAGGGGCTCGGTGTCGCTTACAATGCAGGGGGCTCGGTGTCGCTTACAATGCAGGGGGCTCAGTGTCGCTTACAATGCAGGGGGCTCGGTGTCGCTTACAATGCAGGGGCTCGGTGTCGCTTACAATGAAGGGGGCTTGGTGTCGCTTACAATGCAGGGGCTCGGTGTCGCTTACAATGCAGGGGGCTCGGTGTCGCTTACAATGCAGGGGCTCGGTGTCGCTTACAATGCAGGGGCTCGGTGTCGCTTACAATGCAGGGGCTCGGTGTCGCTTACAATGCAGGGGGCTTGGTGTCGCTTACAATGCAGGGGGCTCGGTGTCGCTTACAATGCAGGGGCTCGGTGTCGCTTACAATGCAGGGGGCTCCGTGTCGCTTACAATGCAGGGGCTCGGTGTCGCTTACAATGCAGGGGCTCGGTGTCGCTTACAATGCAGGGGCTCAGTGTCGCTTACAATGAAGGGGGCTCGGTGTCGCTTACAATGCAGGGGGCTCAGTGTCGCTTACAATGAAGGGGGCTTGGTGTCGCTTACAATGAAGGGGGCTCGGTGCCGCTTACAATGCAGCGGGCTCGGTGTCACTTATGGGTATTAATTAGGTACAGTTCTGTGCCAGAATAAATCAGAGTCAATTCAAGCGCTTATAAGTCAAAGGTTGGTTTTATTGACCAAACATGTGTCCTTCGGTACAAACCTAAGTCATCCTAGGCTTTTAATCTTTTAACTAAGCCAGCATTTCCTGAATGCTGTCACATGCTAATGTTTCGCCCATTGCCGGGCTTTGTCAAGGCGTGTTAATACTACCGGATAGAACCCCAGGAGCTACAACCAAAAGGCTGGCTAGCTCCGAGGCTCAACAGTCCCGACATCAGCGGAGCCCCAGGTGTTTTCCAGACCTAGCAACACCCCTGCTTCCAGCAGTTACAGCAAATTATCCTGTTATAAATCACAGGTTATATAAACTGCCAATAAAGTGTGATAATACACACAAAAAAGGGAAAAAAAACTTCGGGGGCCCCTTCCTCAGACACAGAAGAACTCCCAGAGCAGGAGTACGCAAGATCACGTGGACATATGGGTAGTGAGAGTTTCAGGAAAGCGACAAACGACACCCAATTGGAGGTCGACATTTGGGCTGCATACCCAAAATTGTCACGCGGGCGTTTGAGGTAATGGCTGTGTAAATAAAGAAAACCACGAAGTACAGTCCAACTCTATGTCTGTCAGGGCGTGAGAGCTGGCCTGGCCACTTCAAGCCATGACTCTCCTCTGCCTACTATTGGTAGCACAGGCAGGATTTACATTCACGGCCTTTGACCACCACCAGCACCCACCAGCAGCACGGCATGAAAAATCAAACTCTGAAGACACCCAGGAGGAGTGGACTGGACCCCGGCCAGGAGCACACCTGTGGGATAGTTAGCTTAGTCTTCCCCAGGTTGAGATCACACGAGAACAACAGATAAACCACACTTACCTTCCTGACAACTTGCACAAAGTCCTTGGCATTCTGCGGCGACAGTCCCTGTAACTGGCGTGTGCAAGCTTCCAGCGACGACGCGTGGGCAACTATCAAAATGTTATTTCCTAAAAAGCAAACAGATTGCAAATATGAGGCATGGTTAACATGACGTGAATCATTTGTCTTGGAGGATGCTTGCAATGTTCCCCTTGTCCTCTCCCTTCTCGCTCACTGCTCTCTCCCCCTAAGCTTCTCTCTCTGTGTTCGCTCACTGTCTCCAAACTGCCACACTGCCCTCTAGGTTCTCTTTACCTTTACACTCGCTTTCTAAATGTGATCAGGCTTGAGAGCCTGAGACCCAGGGCAGCTGTGCACTCAGTGAGAGATGGTGTCCTGATTGGCAGGGATCGGGATAAACTACATTCCCCATGCATGGCTGCATGAGCTGCAGAGTGAGCAGGCAAACATGAGGGTGGTCTCCTATCTTGGATTTAGACTAGGGATCGACATAAACTACAATTTCCCCATGAATGGCTGCATGAGCTTCAGAGTGTGCAAGCAAACATGAGGGTGGTCTCCTATCTTGGAGTCAGGTGAGGGATCGGGATAAACTACATTTCCCCATGCATGGCTGTTTGAGCTGCAGAGTGTGCAAGCAAACATGAGGGCGGTCTCCTATCTTGGAGTTAGACTAGGGATCGGCATAGACTACCATTTCCCCATGCATGGCTGTGAGTGTGCAAGCAAACATGAGGGCGGTCTCCTATCTTGGAGGTAAGCTAGGGATCAGGATAAACTGCCATTTCCCCATGCGTGGCTGGATGAGCTGCAGAGGGTGCAAGAAAACATAAGGGCGGTCTGTTATCTTGGAGTCAGGTGGCCATTCCTCCATGCCTGTCCTACTCAAGGTGGGAATTGGAGAGGTAAGCCGCTCTAGGTTGCTGAGAGGGTGACCCAGTCCCCTGAGGAACTGGGGACAAGTTATTGGAATTTGTTAAATAGCCAAGTTTTGAGTAGCTTTTTGAACTTGGGTAAGAAAACTTAGTTGGACAGATAGTGGGGGGAGTGAATTCCAGATGCGGGGGGCTGCAATGGGGAAGCTGGTGTTGCCCGCTCTTGAGGATGTGAAGCGGTGGAGACGTCTCCCACGATGTCTAATACTTGGATGTCTACTAGTGTTATCCGGCTGCTTCCAGAGCCCACTGGCTGAGGAGTGGCGCATCCTCTGCTCCCAACATGTCTCAGATCCACCTGCCTGGGACATGCTATGGTCTGTGGCGAGGCACCTGCCTGGGACATGCTATGGTCTGTGGGGGAGGCACCTGCCTGGGACATGCTATGGTCTGTGGGGGAGGCACCTGCCTGGGACATGCTATGGTCTGTGGGGGAGGCACCTGCTTGGGACATGCTATGGTCGGTGGGGGAGGCACCTGCCTGGGACATGCTATGGTCTGTGGGGGAGGCACCTGCCTGGGACATGCTATGGTCTGTGGGGGAGACACCTGCCTGGGACATGTTATGGTCTGTGTCGAGGCACCTGCCTGGGACATGCTATGGTCTGTGGCGAGACAACTGCCTGGGACATTTTATGGTCTGTGTTGAGACACTTGCCTGGGACATGCTATGGTCTGTGGGGTAGGCACCTGCCTGGGACATGCTATGGTCTGTTGGGGAGGCACCTGCCTGGTACATGCTATGGTCTGTGGCGTGACAACTGCCTGGGACTTGCTATGGTCTGTGTCGAGACACTTGCCTGGGACATGCTATGATCTGTGGGGTAGGCACCTGCCTGGGACATGCTATGGTCTGCGGGGGAGGCACCTGCCTGGGACATGCTATGGTCTGTGGAGAGGCACCTGCTTGGGACATGCTATGGTCTGCGGGGGAGGCACCTGCCTGGGACATGCTATGGTCTGCGGGGGAGGCACCTGCCTGGGACATGCTATGGTCTGTGGGGAGGCACCTGCTTGGGACATGCTATGGTCTGCGGGGGAGGCACCTGCCTGGGACATGCTATGGTCTGTGGCGAGGCACCTGCCTGGGACATGCTATGGTCTGTGGGGGAGGCACCTGCCTGGGACATGCTATGGTCTGTGGGGGAGACACCTGCCTGGGACATGTTATGGTCTGTGTCGAGGCACCTGCCTGGGACATGCTATGGTCTGTGGCGAGACAACTGCCTGGGACATGCTATGGTCTGTGTTGAGACACTTGCCTGGGACATGCTATGGTCTGTGGGGTAGGCACCTGCCTGGGACATGCTATGGTCTGTTGGGGAGGCACCTGCCTGGTATATGCTATGGTCTGTGGCGTGACAACTGCCTGGGACTTGCTATGGTCTGTGTCGAGACACTTGCCTGGGACATGCTATGATCTGTGGGGTAGGCACCTGCCTGGGACATGCTATGGTCTGCGGGGGAGGCACCTGCCTGGGACATGCTATGGTCTGTGGAGAGGCACCTGCTTGGGACATGCTATGGTCTGCGGGGGAGGCACCTGCCTGGGACATGCTATGGTCTGCGGGGGAGGCACCTGCCTGGGACATGCTATGGTCTGTGGGGAGGCACCTGCTTGGGACATGCTATGGTCTGCGGGGGAGGCACCTGCCTGGGACATGCTATGGTCTGTGGCGAGGCACCTGCCTGGGACATGCTATGGTCTGTGGGGGAGGCACCTGCCTGGGACATGCTATGGTCTGTGGGGAGGCACCTGCTTGGGACATGCTATGGTCTGTGTCGAGACACTTGCCTGGGACATGCTATGGTCTGCGGGGGAGGCACCTGCTTGGGACATGCTATGGTCTGTGGGGGAGGCACCTGCCTGGGACATGCTATGGTCTGTGGCGAGGCACCTGCCTGGGACATGCTATGGTCTGTGGGGGAGGCACCTGCCTGGGACATGCTATGGTCTGTGGGGAGGCACCTGCTTGGGACATGCTCTGGTCTGTGGGGGAGGCACCTGCCTGGGACATGCTATGGTGTGTGGGGGAGGCACCTGCCTGGGACATGCTATGGTCTGTGGGGGAGGCACCTGCCTGGGACATGCTATGGTCTGTGGCGAGGCACCTGCCTGGGACATGCTATGGTCTGTAGGGGAGGCACCTGCCTGGGACATGCTATGGTGTGTGGCGGAGGTATGGTCTGTGGGGGGGGGGGGGCTCGGGCCCCCATGGTGCAGCCAGGCTTGGGATTGAGGTTCTCTTGCATCTTCTCTGGCCAGCATCAGGGAGGAAGCTGCGACTCCCGTCCCCAAGCCTCGCAGCTGTGACTAACGCGCCGAGTGGATCAGACGAGGAAAATGACATTGTCGAGTTATGATCGGAAAATCAGCCCACGCGACTTGCCTATTGATTAGCGGTGAAGCAGCGCGCGACGATTGAGACGCCCCCCAGCGCCTTCCGGCGGCAAGTCAATACTTCTATTGCAGAATCAGGTTCGCGAGTGTTGCTTCCTCGGGGGTGTGAAGGGAATTTGGGAACTTTATTAGATAATGGCGGCGTTGAACCCCTGACAAGACCCCTCTAGATTAATTTGCAGCACATTACATTTTTAGTTGCTGAAAAAGTGGCTTTTGATTAAATGCCCTCTTTTTCATTAGTAGTAGATGGCGATGCGCTGTGGGGTGTTTCACGGACCCTCCCCTGCAATGGCCGTGAGGGGAGGCCGGCGCGAGCTGCGTACAGTAATGAGGTCATGACGTCATTCTTCACCGCTGAGATCAAGGGCCTAGAAAGTAAGCAGCTGCTGCTCGTTCTGCCCCACCCCCCAACCCCCTCCTCACCACCCCCCTCTCTCGAGAACGGGACGCCCCTTGTGGCGGCAGAAAGAAAGGAACCAGGTCGCTTAGTTTGGGCTCAGGTGCCACAATAGCAGCATTGTTACTTTTGGCCCGTAGGCGGCGATATGGCACTAATATTCGTTTTGTCTCCTATGTGGTCCTTTAGCGCCACCGTTGCGTTTAGATCCTAGAGGGTTGTTTAGCAGGTACATTTTGGTAAAGGTCAATGGTCTTCAAATGGTGGGGGAAGTCCAGCGGGGAACGAGGCTGTCCTAAAAAGTGAGTTCAATGACTTATTTTAACAGGAAAGAAATCTGATACGGCATAAGGAGGGCCTGGCAACCACATGTACTCTCAAAGGGGGGGCCTGGCAACAATATCTACCCTTAAAGGGCAGTTTGGTACCAATATTTACCCTCAAAGGGGGGTCTGGCAACAATATTTACCCTCAAAGGGGGGTCTGGCAACAATATTTACCCCCAAAGGATAACCTGGCAACAATACTTACCCTCAAAGGGGGGTTGGAGGGTCTGGCAACAATATTTACCCTCAAAGGGGGGCTGGGTAACAATAATTAGCCTCAAAACGGGGCCTGGCAACAATATTTGCCCTCAAAGGGGAGCCTGGTAATATTTATCCTCAAAGGAAGGTCTGGCAACACTATTTACCTTCAAAGGAGGGCTTGCCAACAATGTTTACCCTAAAAGGAGGGCCTAGCAACAAAATGTGCGCTCAAAGGGGGACCTGGTAACAATATTTAACCTTATGTTAGGACACTTTCCTGGCCTTCTCGTTGCGTCCGTCCCCGGACGTGGCAGTTGTACCCATATTACCGGCTTGGGAAGCGTGGCTGTAGGCAGCGGGCTGGCACTCGACACCTTCGCTTGCATGCGCGAACCTCGCGGGTAACCAGGAACGGGCAGACAAGCTTGTGTTCCAAGCCTCGTTCTGGTGCCCGCTCGGCCGCTACGCATGCGCAGCCCCGCTAGCGTTCCGAGCCTTGCTTTTGTGCCGGACGCTGTAAATAGCGTCCGGCCCTCTACAGATCGCGTCTTAACGCGGTTTGTTCCCCACTTACCGTCGCTTGGTGCCTTTGTATCAGGTTCCTGCTCCTTGACTCCCGCTTCCTTGTCCGGTTCTCTGGCCTCTTGGGCTGCCTTAGCTCCTGTTGGGTCCCTTCCTTGTGGTTCCTGCCTTCCAGTTTTCCCCTCTCCTCCTGGGTTCATTTCTGTTGGGATTAGTTTCCCTTGGCTCTGTGGCCCTTAGGAGGTTGTGGGTCCCTCCTCCTGGCTTTCTCCCCTCTCCTTGGGCCTTCCTGTTCCCTGGGTTCCACTCTCTTCCTGATCTCCTTGTTTGCCTGGATCTTCCTTGCCTGTTTGGCTCTGGGTGCCAGCCCTCCTGATTATCAACTGCCTTGGTGGATCGTGCCTGGACATCTTTGAAGACCTTCTCAATTCTCCAGCTTGTGAACCTCTACCGGACCATACCAGCTCAACACCTCATCACCTCCCTGTCAGTGCTTGCACTGTCCCAGCGTCACTTTAATCCACAGGGAGGTGAGCCAGTGGCGTCGGGAGGTGATTCCAATCCATCCCTGTTCCATTAGGGTTGGGTCGGGGTCGCTTCCTAGCGTTACAATTTCTGCATTCTATTTGAAGGTCTACCAGTCTGGCGTCACCGGCGAGACCAGCAACTGAAACTTCAGGTACGCAGCGCTCCAGAGACGCGCAGTTTAACAGATTAAGACGCCTAACAACCAGTTCCGATTCTGAAATGGAGGATTCTGAGGAATTGAGGAATGAGATCAGGGCCCTACGCACCGAGATGACAGTATTGCATCAGGAGAATTTGGCCTTACGTCAGCTGGTAGCTCAAGGGGCTACCCCCAGTACCTCTGCAGAGACTGTGATGGCTCAGACCAGCCCAATAAAATTTGACGGAGATCCTAGACGGGTGCCAGAATTTTGCAATCATTGTAGAATACATTTTTTGTGCCGCCCTACGCATTTCAACCAGGATAAGGCCAAGATTGGGTACATTTTGGGAAATCTAACCGGAAACGCATTGGCCTGGGCCACTCCTTTGGCAGCTGCCAAGAATCCAGTTCTGGAGGATTTTGTGGCCTTTGAGAAGGCTTTTCTGGAGGTGTTCCAGTCTCCCAACCTCGCAGCTGCTGCGCAAAATCAGCTTATGGACCTGAAGCAAGGATCCAGTGATATAATCACCTACATCAGCCGTTTTCGTCAGCTGGCCACCGATTCACAATGGCCTGAGATTACTCAGAAAACCCTTTTTCGTAGGGGGTTGAGAGAGGAATATAAGGATGAACTTCTCCATATTCCAGAACCTGAAACCTTGCAAGCATTGCAAGAGCAAGTGATGCGGATCGATCACAGGTTGTCTGAGAGAAGGGGTGAGAGGCGCCGTTTGGAAAGGTCAATTCCAAGATTCATGCCAGTGCCAGCCAAAGCATCTACCTCGTCTGAACCAACTCCTGAACCTATGCAACTGGGAGCAGTCAGAGGTCCCCTATCTGATGCCGAGAAGAAACGTAGACGTGACCTACGGTTGTGCCTGTATTGCGGGGCCTCCGGCCATTATCTCAGTACTTGTCCATTAAGACCACTTCGGAAGTCGGAAAACTGAATGGCCTATCGTTTAGGGGAAAGGCGACGATGGGCCCCTCTTCTTCTACAGTCCTTCCCGATTCAGCACAAGTCCGACAACCCATGCAACCAGTCGTGCTTATGGTCTTAACACTCAAGGTCTCTTGGTCAAGAAAAGAACCCATTAAGGTACTGGGATTATTGGATTGTGGAGCCTCTGGAAATTATATGGATGCTGATTTTGCCATCACGAATGGTATTGCCTTGATTGAAAAGAATTGTGTTTCAGTGGTGGAAGTTATTGACGGTACCCCGTTGTCTTCGGGTCCGGTCCATTAACATTCCGAGACACTGAGTTTGTGGATTGAAGGACATCACGAACAGATCTCTCTGGATGTCATCAAGACTCCCTCTTATCCGATCATTTTGGGATTGCCTTGGTTGTTACACCATAACCCCAACATCAACTGGCAGACTCGGACCTTGGTTTTCAGCTCTGATCGTTGTGTGCAGGACTGTTGCCATATCGGTTCTTCTTCAACGCAATCATCGATTGCCACCCAGACTGAAGGAGTTGGTGTGCCACGCTTACTCTCAGTTTCTTCAGTTCCCTCTGAATATGCTGATTTCATGAGGTTTTCTCTGAACCTAAGGACATTCCCTTACCTCCTCACAGATCTTTTGATTGTGCCATCGACCTGTTACCCGACGCTGTGATTCCACATGGCAAGGTGTACTCCCTGACTGCTCAAGAAAAGGAGGTTTTGCAGGAGTATCTTGAAGAATGTCTTCAGAAAGGGTATGTTGCTCCTTCTAATTCACTGGCAGGATTCCCACTGTTTTTTGTAAAGAAGAAGGAGGGTACCCTGCGCCCGTGTGTTGATTATCGCCAACTAAACAACATCACTAGAAAGGATAGATACCCACTTCCCTTGATTCGATCCATTTTGGAATCTTTACGTGAGTCAAGAATATTTTCCAAGTTTGATCTCCGTGGGGCCTACCATTTGGTACGGATAAAGGCTGGAGATGAATGGAAGACGGCCTTCAAGACTCCAAGCGGGCACTATGAATACAGAGTTATGCCTTTTGGGCTATGTAATGCCCCAGCTGTCTTTCAGCATCTAATGGATCATATATTTTCTGATTTAATCGGGACCTCAGTCTGGGTTTATTTGGATGACATATTGGTGTTTTCAAGAAATCTCGAAGAGCACATAGTACATGTAAAAGAGGTACTTCAGCGGCTACATGTGAATAATCTTTACGCTAAGCTTGAAAAATGTCTTTTTCACCAAGACCACATTGAATTTCTTGGGTATGTAATCAGTGCGTTGGGTATACACATGGATCCAGCCAAGGTTCGTGCAATCCTAGAATGGAAAGCTCCCAGTGACAGAAATTCTCTTCAACGTTTTCTTGGATTCATTAATTTCTACCGAAGATTCATTCCATCTTTTTCGCAATTATCTGCATCCTTAACCTGTTTGACCAGCAGTAAGAGAATCTTTGTTTGGGGGCATGATGCTGCCACCTCTTTTGAGCAGTTAAAGAAGGCCTTTAGTTCCGCGCCTATTTTACATCATCCCCAAGACGACCAGCCGTTTATCGTGGAAGCCGACTCTTCGGATTTTGCCGTGGGAGCCGTTCTACTTCAGATGGATCCGAGCATTGGAATGGAGTTCCCTGTAGCCTACTACTCCAGAAAACTTATGGCTAGTGAACGGAACTATCCCATTATCGAAAAGGAACTACTGTCCATCAAGACCGCCTTTGAAGAATGGCGCCATCGTCTTCTCGGAGGACGCTTTCCGGTGGAGGTACGCACTGACCATCGAAACTTGCAATATCTACGCTCTCTGCAGTGTCGGACCTCCCGCCAAGCTCGATGGGCCTTTTTTTTTCACAGTATGATTTCCATATCACCTATGTACCCAGTAGCAGTAATGTGAAGGCGGATGCCCTTTCCCGTTCTTTGGCTGATGATGTGCAACATGAAGGACGAGACCAGCCTGTGATTACTCCCAAGCATTTTCTACTGGCTTTGCCATCGTTCTTGCATAGGGTGGTACAAGCTACCTTGTCTGATTCTTCTCGGGATACGTTGATGAGATGTCACCAGTTGAGGGAGAAGGACGGATTGCTTTTTTTCCAGAATAGGTTATACCTACCCACGGATGAGCTTCGCAAGACAATCCTACAAAGCTTTCACGACTCCAAGATAGGGGGTCACCGTGGTATTCGGTCTACGCAAGAACTCATTTCTCGACATTTTCGGTGGCCTAAATGGACTTTGCAAGTCAGACGTTATGTGGAATGCTGTCCCATCTGTGCCCAGGTCAAGGTTCCACGCATGAAGTCTGTAGGCCTTTTACATCCCATGGAAACACCGCCTTTTCCTTGGCATACAATCGCCACTGATTTCATTGTCAACCTTCCGCCCTCCGAAGGACATACCTGTATCATGGTTATCGTCGATTGTTTCACCAAGATGGCCCACTTCATTCCCTTCCCAGGAATTCCCACGGCTGCTCTAGTAGCACGTGCCTTTTTGCACAATGTATTTCGTCTGCATGGATTACCTGTCAAGATAATATCTGACCGTGGTTCTCAGTTCATCTCTTCCTTTTGGAGTCAACTGTGCCAGCATTTAGGCATCCATAGGGCACTCAGTTCTGGCAATCATCCACAAACCAACGGACAGACAGAAAGGACAAACCAAACATTGGAACAGTACCTCGGTTGTTTTGCCAATGCCTCCCAAACAAATTGGATGTCGCATCTCGATTTGGCCGAAGTTGCGTATAACAATTCAGTTCATTCTGCAACCGGACTAAGTCCCTTTTTCTGTACCTTTGGCCTTCATCCCAGACTGCTGCCTTTTACGCTAGTACAATCAAGTAATGTTCCTTCGGCTGATCGCCTTGTCACCGATATCCAGAATCTGCAGCGTCGAGCGGCTGGTACCCTGGCCAAGGCACGTGAGACCATGAAGAGACAGGCCGATAAGCATCGGAGCCCTGAGCCACCATTTCGGGTGGGAGATCTTGTGTGGTTATCTTCCAGATATTTGCCTGCACGGAACGTACCCTTGAAATTAGCTCCCAAGTTTTTGGGCCCCTTTCCGATTGTCAAGAGGGTGTCTTCAGTAGCTTTTGAACTTAGGTTGCCAGAATCCTGGAGGATCCACCCTGTTTTTCATGTATCTCTTTTAAAGGCTTATCATTCAGATCCCTTCCATCGTGCCTGCCCCCGACCCGCTGCCATTGACGTTGAGGGTTTCCCTGAATTTGAGGTGCAGGAAATATGTGATTCCCGTCTCATTAGGGGTAAATTGCAGTATTTGATTGACTGGAAGGGCTATCCTGCCTGTGATCGCACTTGGGAACCTGTTGAGAACGTTCATGCCCCCCGTTTGGTTAGGGAATTTTATGCCCGTTTTCCTTGGAAGCCGGGTTCTTCCGGTCTTTCCGGAGGGGGGTATGGTGTTAGGACACTTACCTGGCCTTCTCGTCGCATCCGTCCCCGGACGTGGCAATTGTACCCATATTACCGGCTTGGGAAGCGTGGCTGTAGGCAGCGGGCCGGCGCTCGACACCTTCGCTTGCATGCGCAAACCTCGCGGGTAACCAGGAACGGGCAGACAAGCTTGTGTTCCAAGCCTCGTTCTGGTGCCCCCTCGGCCGCTACGCATGCGCAGCCCCGCTAGCGTTCCGAGCCTCGCTTTCGTGCCGGACGCTGTAAATAGCGTCCGGCCCTCTACAGATCGCGTCTTAACGCGGTTTGTTCCCCACTTACCGTCGCTTGGTGCCTTTGTATCAGGTTCCTGCTCCTTCACTCCCGCTTCCTTGTCCGGTTCTCTGGCCTCTTGGGCTGCCTTAGCTCCTGTTGGGTCCCTTCCTTGTGGTTCCTGCCTTCCAGTTTTCCCCTCTCCTCCTGGGTTCATTTCTGTTGGGATTAGTTTCCCTTGGCCCTGTGGCCCTTAGGAGGTTGTGGGTCCCTCCTCCTGGCTTTCTCCCCTCTCCTTGGGCCTTCCTGTTCCCTGGGTTCCACTCTCTTCCTGATCTCCTTGTTTGCCTGGATCTTCCTTGCCTGTTTGGCTCTGGGTTCCAGCCCTCCTGATTATCAACTGCCTTGGTGGATCGTGCCTGGACATCTTTGAAGACCTTCTCAATTCTCCAGCTTGTGAACCTCTACCGGACCATACCAGCTCAACACCTCATCACCTCCCTGTCAGTGCTTGCACTGTCCCGGCGTCATTTTAATCCGCAGGGAGGTGAGCCAGTGGCGTCGGGAGGTGATTCCAATCCATCCCTGTTCCATTAGGGTTGGGTCGGGGTCGCTTCCTAGCGTTACAATTTCTGCATTCTATTTGAAGGTCTACCAGTCTGGCGTCACCGGCGAGACCAGCAACTGAAACTTCAGGTACGCAGCGCTCCAGAGACGCGCAGCTTAACACCTTAAAGGATGGCTCGGTACCAATATTTTCCCTCAAAAGAGAGCCTGGCAACAATATTTACCCTCAAATGGGGAGGGGGTGGGCTGGCAACAATAGTTATCCTCAAAAAGGGCTTGGTACCAATATTTGTACTCAAGAGGGGTCAGGGAACAATATTTACCCACAAAGGGGGGGCTTGGTACCAATATTTTTACTTAAGGGGGGCTGAGTATAACAAGTTTGAATACTATGGGTACAGGTGGGTGTGAGGGCATCATTCCCTTTTTGAGGTTCTTTTAGCCCCTTTACCGGGGCCTCTACACTTGTTTGCCTATCTTATTTTTCCTGCAGACTTTTGGGGTGAGTGAAGTCTATTTTTCCTGACTCGCCTGCACATCTCTTGTGTTGAGGGGACTGGTCAGCCACAGCGACTCTTTTCCCGTTTAGAGTTTTGTGGGTTTGTTTTGTGGGACCCGCTGCCCTACATGGACTGCTGCAGGGGTACTGGGTCGCCTTTCCCTTTTGTCTGGGGACATTTTGTATTGCCTTCTGATGTGCACACGACGGGCTGGTGGCAGGGAATCATGCATTGCAACTTGTTCCGGTGCATTGCCATGCACCATCTTCTTTGACTGCGATAATCTCATTTTGAGTACCATATCCTCAAAATAGCCTTTGCTTGTCGTTGAGCCCTCTTAGTTTAGTTTAGTTTAATATATTTGTAATGCGCACCAGGCCCGGGAGCAACAGGGCGCAGCAGAAGAATATGTTCAACTTAGTTACATGGCCAATGGGGCATCATATAAAATCATATCATAAATCACATCCATATATACAGAATAAAGATTACATGGTTGCAAGCGAATGCACTGAGGTTACAGGTGCACGAGATACGGTAGCATTCCAGGTGCACGAGATACGGTAGCATTGCAGGTGCACGAGACATGGTAGCATTCCAGGTGCATGAGATACGGTAGCATTGCAGGTGCACGAGATACGGTAGCATTCCAGGTGCACGAGATACGGTAGCATTCCAGGTGCACGAGATACGGTAGCATTCCAGGTGCACGAGATACGGTAGCATTCCAGGTGCACGAGATACGGTAGCATTGCAGGTGCACGAGATACGGTAGCATTGCAGGTGCATGAGATACAGTAGCATTGCAGGTGCATGAGATACAGTAGCATTGCAGGTGCATGAGATACAGTAGCATTCCAGGTGCATGAGATACGGTAGCATTGCAGGTGCATGAGATACGGTAGCATTCCAGGTGCATGAGATACAGTAGCATTGCAGGTGCACGAGATACGGTAGCATTGCAGGTGCACGAGATACGGTAGCATTCCAGGTGCACGAGATACGGTAGCATTCCAGGTGCACGAGATACGGTAGCATTGCAGGTGCACAAGATACGGTAGCATTGCAGGTGCACAAGATACGGTAGCATTGCAGGTGCATGAGATACAGTAGCATTCCAGGTGCAAGAGATACAGTAGCATTGCAGGTGCATGAGATACAGTAGCATTCCAGGTGCATGAGATACAGTAGCATTGCAGGTGCATGAGATACGGTAGCATTCCAGGTGCATGAGATACAGTAGCATTCCAGGTGCATGAGATACGGTAGCATTGCAGGTGCACGAGATACGGTAGCATTCCAGGTGCACGAGATACGGTAGCATTCCAGGTGCACGAGATACGGTAGCATTGCAGGTGCACAAGATACGGTAGCATTGCAGGTGCACGAGATACAGTAGCATTGCAGGTGCATGAGATACAGTAGCATTCCAGGTGCAAGAGATACAGTAGCATTGCAGGTGCATGAGATACAGTAGCATTCCAGGTGCATGAGATACGGTAGCATTGCAGGTGCATGAGATACGGTAGCATTGCAGGTGCATGAGATACGGTAGCATTCCAGGTGCATGAGATACAGTAGCATTCCAGGTGCAAGAGATACAGTAGCATTCCAGGTGCAAGAGATACAGTAGCATTCCAGGTGCAAGAGATACAGTAGCATTGCAGGTGCATGAGATACGGTAGCATTCCAGGTGCATGAGATACGGTAGCATTGCAGGTGCATGAGATACGGTAGCATTCCAGGTGCATGAGATACAGTAGCATTGCAGGTGCATGAGATACAGTAGCATTCCAGGTGCATGAGATACAGTAGCATTGCAGGTGCATGAGATACGGTAGCATTCCAGGTGCATGAGATACAGTAGCATTGCAGGTGCATGAGATACAGTAGCATTCCAGGTGCATGAGATACAGTAGCATTCCAGGTGCATGAGATACGGTAGCATTGCAGGTGCATGAGATACGGTAGCATTGCAGGTGCATGAGATACGGTAGCATTGCAGGTGCATGAGATACAGTAGCATTGCAGGTGCATGAGATACGGTAGCATTCCAGGTTAAGTGACATAGGATAAGGGCGGTTTTATTATTTGTCATTATCTTTAAGCCAGTTGGTCAAAGTCTGCCTGAATTTGATAAATGACTGGGGGGCCCTATTGGGACTGTCTGGACCCAATCCACAGTTTTCCCAGTGAATATCTGTTGCTGGGCAGATGTGGGGTAAGGCTTGCCAAGACTGGACAGCCCTTACCTATCTGAATGGTGCAGAGCCTTCTGATTTGAGGGCGGGGAGCAAGGAGAGGGTTTGAAGCCATACCGGAAGTTGCCCGTTGCAGGTGAGAATCGGACGATAGAAGATATGGCTGAGGTGGACGGGAACAAGTGTCGCCCAAGCCAACCGCCGGAGTGCCTCAAAGCCTTCTTCTGGGTACAAGGAAGACCCCGGCCAATGCCTTCCTCCTCTGGAGCAGACATCATCATCCTGCCCGTGGTGGTCTTCAGAAGTGTCCTGGGACCATTCACTGAGCAGGCCTCTCAGCTGGGACAGGGGCCACCCAGAGTTGGGATTTTGGACTCTACGCACAGGAAGGGACAGGGGCCACCCAGAGTTGGGATTTTGGACTCTACGCACAGGAACACCAGCTGCTCTGAACCGGGAATAGGGGCCATGCAAGGGGCAGTGGGGGTAGCAGGGGCAGGGGCCAGACCCGCAGGACTCACCTTTGCTCTTGCATTCGCTCAGGATCTCTCTCGTTACTTGGAAGCTTCTGCTAATGTACATGTCGTAGGACTCGGACACCACCAGTTTGCTCACCGGTATATGAGGTCTGCAGGGAGGGCAAAGAGACGGACATTAGCCTCAGACGTGAATGAGCTGAACACAGGCACAGAGGTACTAGAGTTTAATGTTCTCACAAGAGGTGGGGCCTGGACCGTTCACCACTCGTGATCCAGGGGGTGTAAAAGAAAGAAAATAGGTGATCAGGAGGGAGACATGGGACCGGAAGAGGGGACGATACTGACGTACAATGAGTGGAACAGGAACTAGGTGATAAGGGAGGCATGGGACCGGAAGAGGGGACGATACTGACGTACAATGAGTGGAACAGGAAATAGGTGATAAGGGAGGCATGGGACCGGAAGAGGGGACAATACTGACGTACGATGAGTGGAACAGGAACTAGGTGATAAGGGAGGCATGGGACCGGAAGAGGGGACGATACTGACGTACAATGAGTGGAACAGGAAATAGGTGATAAGGGAGGCATGGGACCGGAAGAGGGGACGATACTGACGTACGATGAGTGGAACAGGAACTAGGTGATAAGGGAGGCATGGGACCGGAAGAGGGGACGATACTGACGTATAATGAGTGGAACAGGAACTAGGTGATAAGGGAGGCATGGGACTGGAAGAGGGGACGATACTGACGTACAATGAGTGGAACAGGAAATAGATGATAAGGGAGGCATGGGACCGGAAGAGGGGACAATACTGACGTACGATGAGTGGAACAGGAACTAGGTGATAAGGGAGGCATGGGACCGGAAGAGGGGACAATACTGACGTACGATGAGTGGAACAGGAACTTGGTGATAAGGGAGGCATGGGACCGAAAGAGGGGACAATACTGACGTACGATGAGTGGAACAGGAACTAGGTGATAAGGGAGGCATGGGACCGGAAGAGGGGACGATACTGACGTACAATGAGTGGAACAGGAACTAGATGATAAGGGAGGCATGGGACCGGAAGAGGGGACGATACTGACGTACGATGAGTGGAACAGGAACTAGATGATAAGGGAGGCATGGAACCGGAGGAGGGGACGATACTGACGTACGATGAGTGGAACAGGAACTAGGTGATAAGGGAGGCATGGGACCGGAAGAGGGGATGATACTGACGTATAATGAGTGGAACAGGAAATAGGTGATGAGGGAGACTTGGGAAAGGAGAAGAGGGGACAATACTGACGTACAATGAGTGGAACAGGAACTAGGTGATAAGGGAGGCATGGGACCGGAAGAGGTGACGATACTGACGTATAATGAGTGGAACAGGAAATAGGTGATGAGGGAGACTTGGGAAAGGAGAAGAGGGGACGATACTGACGTACAATGAGTGGAACAGGAAATAGGTGATAAGGGAGACTTGGGAAAGGAGAAGAGGGGACAGTACCTGACGTAAGAGTGGAACAGGAACTAGGTGATAAGGGAGGCATGGGACCGGAAGAGGGGACAATACTGACGTACGATGAGTGGAACAGGAACTAGGTGATAAGGGAGGCATAGGACCGGAAGAGGGGATGATACTGACGTACAATGAGTGGAACAGGAACTAGATGATAAGGGAGGCATGGAACCGGAGGAGGGGACGATACTGACGTATGATGAGTGGAACAGGAAATAGGTGATAAGGGAGGCATGGGACCGGAAGAGGGGACAATACTGACGTACGATGAGTGGAACAGGAACTAGGTGATAAGGGAGGCATGGGACCGGAAGAGGGGACGATACTGACGTATAATGAGTGGAACAGGAAATAGGTGATGAGGGAGACTTGGGAAAGGAGAAGAGGGGACAATACTGACGTACAATGAGTGGAACAGGAACTAGGTGATAAGGGAGGCATGGGACCGGAAGAGGGGACAATACTGACGTACGATGAGTGGAACAGGAACTAGATGATAAGGGAGGCATGGAACCAGAGGAGGGGACGATACTGACGTACGATGAGTGGAACAGGAACTAGGTGATAAGGGAGGCATGGGACCGGAAGAGGGGACGATACTGACGTATAATGAGTGGAACAGGAAATAGGTGATGAGGGAGACTTGGGAAAGGAGAAGAGGGGACAATACTGACGTACAATGAGTGGAACAGGAACTAGGTGATAAGGGAGGCATGGGACCGGAAGAGGGGACGATACTGACGTATAATGAGTGGAACAGGAAATAGGTGATGAGGGAGACTTGGGAAAGGAGAAGAGGGGACGATACTGACGTACAATGAGTGGAACAGGAAATAGGTGATAAGGGAGACTTGGGAAAGGAGAAGAGGGGACAGTACCTGACGTACAATGAGTGGAACAGGAACTAGGTGATAAGGGAGGCATGGGACCGGAAGAGGGGACAATACTGACATACGATGAGTGGAACAGGAACTAGGTGATAAGGGAGGCATGGGACCGGAAGAGGGGATGATACTGACGTACAATGAGTGGAACAGGAACTAGATGATAAGGGAGGCATGGAACCGGAGGAGGGGACGATACTGACGTATGATGAGTGGAACAGGAAATAGGTGATAAGGGAGGCATGGGACCGGAAGAGGGGACAATACTGACGTACGATGAGTGGAACAGGAACTAGGTGATAAGGGAGGCATGGGACCGGAAGAGGGGACGATACTGACGTGTAATGAGTGGAACAGGAAATAGGTGATGAGGGAGACTTGGGAAAGGAGAAGAGGGGACAATACTGACGTACAATGAGTGGAACAGGAACTAGGTGATAAGGGAGGCATGGGACCGGAAGAGGGGACAATACTGACGTACGATGAGTGGAACAGGAACTAGGTGATAAGGGAGGCATGGGACCGGAAGAGGGGATGATACTGACGTACAATGAGTGGAACAGGAACTAGATGATAAGGGAGGCATGGAACCGGAGGAGGGGACGATACTGATGTATGATGAGTGGAACAGGAAATAGGTGATAAGGGAGGCATGGGACCGGAAGAGGGGACAATACTGACGTACGATGAGTGGAACAGGAACTAGGTGATAAGGGAGGCATGGGACCGGAAGAGGGGACGATACTGACGTACAATGAGTGGAACAGGAAATAGGTGATGAGGGAGACTTGGGAAAGGAGAAGAGGGGACAGTACCTGACGGATAATGAGTGGGACAGGAAATAGGTGATAAGGGAGGCATGGGGTAGGAAGAGGGGACAGTCCCTACGTACGAGTGGAACAGAAAATAGATGATGAGGTGGAAGGTGTGGGACAGGAAGAGGGGATGGTACCGACGTACAATGAGTGGAAAGTAAACAGGTGATGAGAGAGGCGCGAGACAGGAAGAGAGGACACTACCAACGTATAATGCACCTCATTTCAACCTTGCCGGTAACAGCAAAGGGTGTTACCGTTTCCGGGACTCGGCAGCCGGATTACCAGTGCCGACAGGACAGTGCAAGCCCCATTCATGGAGTCCCAAAGGACTCCATGAGGGGATTTGCCATCATTACCACCACGTGCCGGTGGCGGTAACAAGGGCTCTTTTGGTTGGTAGGGCACCTGGCTTACCTCCAGCATTTAGCTGGAGGTGACCCAGGTGCCCCCCCCGGCTCTCCCGTAGTTGGCGGTCTGGTAAAGTGCTGGTATCCTCGGATACTGGCCCCTTTTTACCGGACCGCCCAACTCGGAATGCGCCTGAATGAGTGGAAGAGTAAATAGGTGATGGGGAGGGAGACATGGGACCGGAAGAGGGGATGGTACTGACATACAATGAGTGGAACAGTATATAGGTGGTAAAGAGACGTGTGTTTGACCTCATGGGCACAGGTTCGAATCCCGGCAGGTCCACTCAGCCCTTCTCACTTTTCAGGTAATAAAATGAGTACCATTAAGGTGGGTAACAATAAACATCTATTATCTGTCAAAAGTGCCAAGATGCCCCTCTGGGGGTGAGTGCACGCTCTACAAATACCTGTTATGTTGTGTTATTGAAGGAGTACAAATAGATGAACAATGGATCAAAATTTGCAGACTGTGGTTTCAGAGTTCACATCTTTTGAATAAAACGACCCCTGAGGTGTGCAAACAGGGATGTGTGGAAATGGTGCCTATTTCTAAAAGAACAAGGTCTCTTTTTATGAGGATTTGTAGTTTTGCAGGAAAACGGATATGGTGACTCCATGACTGTTGCATTACTCTTCTCGCCCTAGTTCCTCTGCTATTCGTCAGGATTATTCTCTGTCTAGTTCCTCTGCTTGTTTCTCACCCTAGTTCCTCTGCTGGTCAACAGCATCTTTCTAGCTCTAGTTCCTCAGCTAGTTAACAGCATTTTTCTCTCTCTAGTTCCTCTGCTAGTCAACAGCACCTTTCCCTCTCTAGTTCCTCTGCTAGTCAACAGCATTTTTCTCTCTCTAGTTCCACTGCTAGTCAACAGCAGTTTTCTCTCTCTAGTTCCTCTGCTAGTCAACAGCATTTTTCTCTCTCTAGTTCCACTGCTAGTCAACAGCAGCTTTCTCTCTCTAGTTCCTCTGCTAGTCAACAGCATTTTTCTCTCTCTAGTTCCACTGCTAGTCAACAGCAGTTTTCTCCCTCTAGTTCCTCTGCTAGTCAACAGCATTTTTCTCTCTCTAGTTCCATTGCTAGTCAACAGCATTCATCTATCTCTAATTCCTTTGCTAGTCAACAGCCTTTTTCTATCTCGGTTTCCTCGGCTAGTCAACATCATGTTTCTCTATCTAGTTCTTCTGCTAGTCAACAGCATTTTTCTCTTCTCCCTCTAGTTCCTCTGCTGGTCAACAGCCTTTTTCTATCTCTGGTTCCTCTGCTAGTCAACAGCATCTTTCTATCTCTAGTTCCTCTGCTGGTCAACAGCATGTTTCTCTCTCTAGTTCCTCTGCTAGTCAACAGAATGTTTCTATCTCTAGTTCCTCAGCTAGTCAACAGCAATTTTCTCTCTCTAGTTCCACTGCTAGTAAACAGCATCCCTCCAACAGCATGTTTCTCTGTCTAGTTCCTCTGCTAGTCAAGAGCATTTTCTATCTCTAGTTCCTCAGCTAATCATCAGCATTTTTATCTCTCTAGTTCCTCTGCTTGTTTCTCACCCTAGTTCCTCTGCTGGTCAACAGCATCTTTCTAGCTCTAGTTCCTCAGCTAGTTAACAGCATTTTTCTCTCTCTAGTTCCTCTGCTAGTCAACAGCACCTTTCTCTCTCTAGTTCCTCTGCTAGTCAACAGCATTTTTCTCTCTCTAGTTCCACTGCTAGTCAACAGCAGTTTTCTCTCTCTAGTTCCTCTGCTAGTCAACAGCATTTTTCTCTCTCTAGTTCCACTGCTAGTCAACAGCAGCTTTCTCTCTCTAGTTCCTCTGCTAGTCAACAGCATTTTTCTCTCTCTAGTTCCACTGCTAGTCAACAGCAGTTTTCTCCCTCTAGTTCCTCTGCTAGTCAACAGCATTTTTCTCTCTCTAGTTCCATTGCTAGTCAACAGCATACATCTATCTCTAATTCCTTTGCTAGTCAACAGCCTTTTTCTATCTCGGTTTCCTCGGCTAGTCAACATCATGTTTCTCTATCTAGTTCTTCTGCTAGTCAACAGCATTTTTCTCTTCTCCCTCTAGTTCCTCTGCTGGTCAACAGCCTTTTTCTATCTCTGGTTCCTCTGCTAGTCAACAGCATCTTTCTATCTCTAGTTCCTCTGCTGGTCAACAGCATGTTTCTCTCTCTAGTTCCTCTGCTAGTCAACAGAATGTTTCTATCTCTAGTTCCTCAGCTAGTCAACAGCAATTTTCTCTCTCTAGTTCCACTGCTAGTAAACAGCATCCCTCCAACAGCATGTTTCTCTCTCTAGTTCCTCTGCTAGTCAACAAAACGTTCCTCTCTCTAGTTCCTCTGCTGGTCAACAGCAGCGTTCTCTCTCTAGTTCCTCTACTGGTCAACAGCATGTTTCTCACCCTAGTTCTTCTGGTAGTCAAGAGCATGTTTCTATCTCTAGTTACTCTGCTAGTCAACAGCATGTTTCTCTCTCTAGTTCCACTGTTGGTAAACAGCATCCCTCCAACAGCACATTTCTCTCTCTAGTTCCTCTCCTAGTCAACAGAAAGTTTCTAAGTCTAGTTCCACTGCTAGTCATCAGCAGTTTTCTCTCTCTAGTTTCTCTTCTAGTCAACAGCATTTTTCTATCTCTAGTTCCTTTGCTAGTCAACAGCCTTTTTCTATCTCTGTTTCCTTGGCTAGTCTACAGCATGTTTCTCTGTCTAGTTCTTCTGCTAGTAAACAGCATTTTTCTCTCCCTAGTTCCTCTGCTGGTCAACAGCATGTTTCTCTGTCTAGTTCTTCTTCTAGTAAACATCCTTTTTATCTCTCTAGTTCCTCTGCTTGTGTCTTACCCTAGTTCCTCTGCTAGTCAACAACATCTTTCTATCTCTAGTTCCTCTGCTAGTCAACAGCATCTTTCTATCTCTAGTTCCTCAGCTAGTCAACAGCAGTTTTCTCTCTCTAGTTCTTCTGCTAGTAAATAGCTTGTTTCTCTGTCTAGTTTCCCTGCTAGTCAACAGCATGTTTCTCTGTCTAGTTCCCCTGCTAGTCAAGAGCATTTTTCTATCTCTAGTTCCTCAGCTAGTCATCAGCATTTTTATCTTTCTAGTTCCTCTGCTTGTTTCTTACCCTAGTTCCTCTGCTAGTCAACAGCATCTTTCTATCTCTAGTTCCTCAGCTAGTCAACAGCAGTTTTCTCTCTCTAGTTCTTCTGCTAGTAAACAGCTTGTTTCTCTGTCTAGTTCCCCTGCTAGTCAACAGCATGTTTCTCTGTCTAGTTCCTCTGCTAGTCAAGAGCATTTTCTATCTCTAGTTCCTCAGCTAATCATCAGCATTTTTATCTCTCTAGTTCCTCTGCTTGTTTCTTACCCTAGTTCCTCTGCTAGTCAACAGCATCTTTCTATCTCTAGTTCCTCAGCTAGTCAACAGCATTTTTCTCTCTCTAGTTCCTCTGCTAGTCAACACAATGTTGCTCTGTCTAGTTCATCTGCTAGTCAACAGCATTATTGTCTCTAGTTCTTCTGCTAGTCAACAGCATTTTTCTCTCTCTAGTTCCTCTGCTAGTCAACAGAATGTTTCTATCTCTAGTTCCTCAGCTAGTCAACTGAACTTTACTCTCTCTAGTTCCACTGCTAGTCAACAACATCCCTTCAATAGCATGTTTCTCTCTAGTTTCTCTGCTAATCAACAGAATGTCTCTCTCTCTAGTTCCTCAGCTAGCCAACAGCATGTTTCTCTCTCTAGTTACTCTGCTAGTCAATAGAATGTTTCTATCTCTAGTTCCTCAGCTAGTCAACAGCATGTTTCTCTCTCTAGTTCCACCGCTAGCCAACAACTGTTTTCTCTCTCTCTAGTTTCCCTGCTAGTCAACAGCATTTTTCTATCTCTAGTCCCTTTGCTAGTCAACATCCTTTTTCTAACATTGTTTCCTAAGCTAGTCAACAGCATGTTTCTCGCTCTAGTTTTTCTGCTAGTCAACCACATTTTTCTCTCTCTAGTTCCTCTGCTGGTCAACAGCCCTTTTCTATCTCTAGTTCATCTGCTAGGCAACAGCATTTTTCTCTCTCTAGTTTCTCTGCTAGTCAACAGCATTTTTTAATCTGTTGGTTTGCAGTTTTTAAAATAGATGATTACATTTGGAAACTTGGTCACAGAAGCTCACTAACCGAAGTGCTTTAACTGTGCAGTAGCACCTGGAGCGTATCAAGTGCTGGACGGGATTACCATATTACCATAACAAGTAATTGTGGACCCAAATAACCAGACAGACTCAAAGAATATGGCAAAGTCCTACTTCATATTCAGTACAATAAAGCAGGGAAATCTAGCAAGCATAAAAAGGCGCAGCTCACTCACTCTCAAATATATTTCCATTATACAAAGGCTTTATACATCAATATAGATCAGCTATGATGTCATCCTATGTGGTAACATAGTAAAAACCTATCGGGCAGAGGGATTGATTAAGGGAACATATATACTGATAGCTTATTTAGGTGTTAGTAACATCATTGGCTGCCCTTTTCCTGGTAGGCATGCCTGGAACAACCTCTAACCTTGTATAATACAGATAACAGAATAACAGCAACGGATTGGCTTCTGCAACAATGCAGAATCACATAGGCCATCCTGATTGGTTGGCATCCTCTTCCAAACTTGGACATTCGGCTCATTAGCAGCACGTAAGCAAACAAAACCCAGGTGCAGAGAACAATGTTAGACAACTGCACACTTGGCCAATTAGCCTACCACCTCTCATCCGTTAGGCCCCAGGCCAAGGCCTCCTCTTTGTAGTTGACCTGGTTGACCTTTCTCGTCTCCGGAACCTTTAAGGGAATGAAGGCACATTGCTATCTTCATCTGGAGCATTATGAATAGACCTTGTTTTCTGGTCTTGCAACATGTGTGAGCAGACCATGATTTGTCCATTCTATCCTTTTATTTAGTACTATTTGATTCAATTATACTGGATGCTATTACTCTCTCTGGCCTCTGGAGACTTGATTGCTTCGTCTTGCATATGCTTTCCATGCATTTAATTGTACAATACTTGGCACTCGCACATTTTTACTACCTTGCCTAATCTAAGAGAAATCTCTCTCACGTACATGGCTTATCCTCTTCGACTCCTTTTGTGCCTTGCAGTTGCTTCTCACTTTGGCATCCTTGATCTTTAGTCAAACAAATATTCTTTGTTCTTGCACGGTTTTGTATTTGAGTGCCTGTCAGTTCTGCAGCCTTGGTCTCTCTCCTTGGGGTTGTTAGCTTATTATTACACGAAACCAATGCCCATCTTCTCATCGTGGCTGCTTTACCCCTGTTAGATTTTCTACTGTAGCAAGCTTTATTTCTCATCTGTCTTGTGTTTCTCCGTATATAGATCTACTGCATCTCTTCTTACTTATATCCTCAGTATATATGATTTCTTTGCATCTATATGTTCCTTTACTTTGTTACATCAGTCACAGCTTCATTCTTTAAGTATTCGTATATCGTTTCAGTGTGTCAACGTCTCTTTTCTTCATAACATCACTTTACACCTGTCAGACCTTACTCATAGTTCTTCTATGTCTGGTGGTGTCTGCAGACTTCTTTTTACCACTTCAGTTCGAGGGTACATTTGGTACGGTTGTCTGAGCGCATAACGCCTTTCATATATTCGATGCAGTATTGGAACGATACCAGGTATACACAATGCTTTCTTACTGCTCTTCCAATATGACGGAGGTGAGAGGGGGCTCCATGAGTGATGTTTACATCTCCTTCCCAACGTTCTCCCCTCTGGTTGAGTCCTCCACCACCTCCTCAATCATCTTCACTTTTTCTTCCCACTGCGGTCTCTTTGGAATCCATAGCTTTGTCCCCCCTCGCAGGTCACTTTCGTTCTTTATGTGTTCATCCAAACTCCAGGTCAGGTGGCAACATTCTCCAGTTAATTGACAGAATACCCAACATCCCACATAGTTCTCATGATCCTTGGGATAATAGAGCTTAATTCCTGGAGGTGCCAGGGGACTTCGTTTCAGGTGCTCACGGGTGGTGTTTCCAGTCTGTGTGTACTCATCAGTTACAGCATTCACACCAATAACTATCTTCATTCCAACTTCTTTCTTTGCTGTCTTCTTGCACTGTACTATGATTATTATTACAAGACAGAATCCTAGCAGCACCAACACTAGTATTTCCCCCAGTAGTTTGAAGGCTTTTGCCATCCAGGTTGGAACCCACTAGAACAGAGATGAAAACCAGTCATCATCTTTGGTCTCATCTACTTCTTCCCCCATCTTCGTATGCAGAGTTGACAGCATACTTATTGCTTCTGTCAGGGTTCCATTTTCTCCATCGTGGGCAGATCTGTAGGTACAGCAACAAGGCCCGATCCTGGTACATATGCCACCTTCCACTGCTGTAATCAAGTTCAAGGCAGACCTGTTCTGAAGGGTCATGAGCCTGATGGCCCTCAATTCTTCTCTAAATGCATTCAATACTTTTATTTTGTATTGATTGTCTGTAGCATTTCCCACCTAGTGATTTGTAGCCACTTGGTGTTCACTGCAGTTTGAATTTCTGGCATGAATGTGGCTGTCAATATCATTGTCATTTACTGAACAATATGTGCTCATCGGGAATGTCATCATATGCGCCTACTGATTTGCCGAAAAATAGTTCTCTCTCTTCTGTCAGATTAGATTGAATGATCAAGTCTACCGGACAGAACCTCCAAGTAAGTGCCTTTCTTTCTTCCATTCTGCACCTCCCCTTCTTTCTTGAGCCTATTCCTCTTTCTATTCTACTTTCCTGAGCCCTCTCCCTGCGATTTGTATCTTGCTTTCCTTTCGGGGACCCAATACTTTCACGCGAGATTCTAGGAGCTTGCAACCCACACTGAAGACTCGCATCATTCACAATTACACCTTTTTGTATTCTTCGTGCCACATGTGGCGACTAAATTCAGTGTGCCACGAAGAAAGTAAAACATTTAATGGTATCTCTAGTGCCGCTTACAGCTTGCTCTAATACACGGAGAAACCTTTCATGGTATTCCCTGCGCCGTGTATCAGAGTGCTCATCCTTAACACAGAAAAACATTTCCGCAATCCGCATGCTGTGAGCTACTGGTTCATCTTAGTATTATGCTGCTGTTTCTGTACATTTCACGAGTCTTGGGAACTCTTAAAACTTGTACATCATTATCAAAGACATCTACACATTACACAACTCGTTCCTCAGGATCTATATTACTCAACTCATGCATCAGTCTCTGGTTACTGCGCAACATGTGCACCTTTCCTCCAGTTTAAAGAGAAGGAGATTCTTCCAACGGTAAGCACAAAGATCTAATCACCTTGTATTCTTCCCACAAGGTCCATTCTGCCACACATATCTCTATATTCCAGTTTAACTCTAAAACCCTTTGTATTTCTTTCCTTTTTGGTTCCTTCATGATAGAAGACCTCCCTGTGAATGCACACAGACAAGGAAACCATCAATTTCCACCTTCATTCAGTTGTCAACTCTGATTAATCCACTTCCACTCTGCAAGGGTTTCTTTCCCAAGAGGGATGCCCCTACTTTACGTGTGTTCCTGAATTATCTTTTTCGGTTCATAGGTGTAGTGGGGAAGGCTCCCCACAAACATCTCTATGTACCTGTGGTCCATCAGGTAAGGGTTCTGTGAACCATATATACAGTCATTTGTATAATCCTCGTTGTAACAGTCATAACAAGTGCTGGTTTCTATATGAAAATGAAGTCAAATCTTGTGAGTCTTCATGAAGGGGAATTGAAAAGGAAGCCTTTTTTAAAATTATGACTGCAAAATATTTGGCTTTAGCTGGAATGTTACATAATATCGTGGCTGGATTAGGAACCAGTGGAAACTCAGCTCCAGCAATATTGTTTAGAGGGCGTATATCCTGAATAAATCTCCACAACCCCCCTGTGATTTATTTACTGGGTACTGTAAGGGGCCTCATTACGAGTCCGGCGGTAACCTGTTGGTTTTTCCGGCTCGGTTACCGCCGGACTCATATTACCATTCCGCCTCCGTGATTCCCGAAATTACCGGGGCATTACAACCCCGGTGACCTGGGAATTCCGGAGGCGGAATTCGGTAAATCCCCATCCAAAAGGACTCAATGGGAATGGGGACCATGGAAATCACCGGCACCATCTCTTGATGATGCCGGTGTTTCCACGTCCGCCTGCAGGTGGGCGGTGTTAAACCCACCAGGTCAGACCTGGCGGGAATGACACCTCTGCCTGCAGGATTCAAGATCCCCCGGTATGGAAACAACAGTGGCGGTGGGTTTAACGCCACTGTTATTTCCATACCGGGTGACTCTATTAAAGTAAGACAGACACAAGTGACCACAGTTCAAGAGTGTTTATTGAACATTAACAAAGGGGTGATGAATGCCTAGCTAAACCTAAATCTAAGGATGGGAGCAAGCTATGACCATCAAATAATGATAACGCATTATATAATGCAGTCCTAGCAGTGTCTTGTCAAAATAAAAGGGCCTATACTAAAAAACCAATTGCCAATCCTTACCGCTAAATACAAATAGTGTGGGGACATTTTAATGAAAAAGAAAGAAGTGTTCACAAAATGATAAGTCAGGATGTTCAGGCCATTGGCCTCCATTCTCTGCATTTTCAGCATGGGACAAGGTGGTTCATTCGAGCATAGCACACTCTTGGGCTTCTTTGGCACGAGGACAAAAGTTCCATTATCAACATCAGTGCCTTCTGTGTCCAAGTCTCTTACGTTATCAAAGTCTCTTGGTCCATTATTACAAATATTCAAGTCGGGCGATTCACTCTTCACCCTGGATCCCCCTCAGCCGGGCTCACATCCCTTTTCTACCACAATCTTTAGTTTGGATCCCCTTCAAACAGCCGGGCTCAGATCCCCTTCACCAATGCTTATAGAATATCTTTTCTTGGGTGACTCACGGTTCACCCGGATCCCCCTCAGCCGGGCTCAGATCCCTCTTACACAAATAGTCTCCCACAGCCGGGCCTGGACCAATTATTGATATTGATATTTTATTTCCATCGCATTCGTACACAAGTGTTTCAGAGCGCGACAAGGCAAGGGAGGGGAACAGGGGAAAACAAAACAGCGATCTTACTAGGCCCAGTGACATTGAGCTATCAGAGACTTTTGAATGTGCATAGGGTTTGTCTTGACCCGTTGTAGGACCACTTCAATTTCACAGACCACAATTTTACACTCTCAATTGGATACCTAATAGAGACCTTTGAATGATCCCCCACGTGGTGCCAGACCACTCAGTATATGGCATTTACCTTGGTTTCAAAAGTTCAGTTACTCCTTAGATATTCAATGATATTTGCGTTGTTCATCACATACGCCTTACGCTCTGTTCTTTGCAGATTTCTTCATACAATGTTGCCACTTGCAACCATGGTTCTAACACAGACCAGGCTGCTCTCAGTCTCCCCGACTCACCGGCTGTGCTGACTTTACTGGAGCAGCTTTGTTGTAGAAGCCAAAGACAGTACCATGGAGGCAATCAATCCTCCCACCTTGGCTATTGATGCCCCCTGCGCACTGGTCCACGCCAAGGAACTGGATCCAAAAACGATGGCCGTGTCCTGGCCACGCGGATGGCAGATCCTCAGGGACTAGAAGGTGAGACACCTTCAGGTTTCTCACTGTAGACACCCGTGTTACATGGGGTTCTGATGGTACCAATATTCCCTGCTGTATTAAAGTGGAAATGGGATACTGTTTTGCTCATCGCAAAATTGCTCCTGGATTCAGTTTTATTTTAACTGCTCCTGCTCCACTTAGTAGACCCACGTCATATGGACTACTGGTCCTTAAGATGCTGGCATCTTTTCTAAATCTTCCTATCCTTCAACAAGAGTTATTAACGCTCTCCTTCCGCTCCCCTCATCATCTGTCCCATTAACCACCACCCTTTTCTCTCTTACTATTGCTGCTTCTAGTTCTAAGGGGTTAACCTGTCTTTCCCCATCCTCCTCAGGGATTTCTGGTCTAAATTAAAATTTGTCAGGTATTCTCAACAATTTACCTACCGGTATAGATTGCCATGTCAACAAAATATTTTCTCCATTCAAAAATACTTCTGGGTCTAAAGCAAGGTTGTCCAACGTACAGCCCGCGGGCCACAATGCGGCCCTCCGAGCCATTTCATGTGGCCCGCGAGGCCATGGCATGGTTCATCTATTTATTTGCTCGATTTATTTTACCCGACAAAAATCGAGCAAATAAATAAATAAACTGGGCCGTGGCGGAGCACTGTTAATGCCTCTGGTGCCCCTGGTAGGGGGCACCAGAGGCAGTAACAGGCCATGGCCTGGTTTATTTATTTATTTTTTCAATGTTGTGTCGGGTCTATGGACCCGAATTCTAGGCCGTGGCGGAGCACTGTTACTGCCTCTGGTGCCCGTAACAGGCCATGGCCTGGTTTATTTATTTATTTGCACGATTTTTGTCGGGTCCGTGGACCCGATTAATTAATTTATTGCTGCAATGCTGGGCCCGACCAGCAATGCGGAAATAAATAAATTAATTGGGTCCATGGACCCGACAAACATTGAGCAAATAAATAAATAAACCGGCTGTGGCGGACACTGTTGCTGCCTCTGGTGCTCCCTGGTAGGGGGCACGAGAGGCAGTCACAGGCCATGGCATGGTTTATTTATTAATTTGTATGGGTGTGGATGTCCTGTGAGTGCGCTGCTTTCCCTATGTTGCCAACCTCTGAACCCTGAAAAGTAGATGTATGCATGCTTGACATGCGGACAACTTTGCATCAGACCTGCAGATGAACTTAACTGGTCTGCTGTTAAATCTCAGTTACCAGTTTAATGGTATCCACTACCGAATAATTGCTCATTTTACTATAGCCAATATGATAGCTCAGTGGGTTGAGCGCTCACTGCTGCGATGTGTGTGCTTTCAGCTTTCAGCATTACATTTAACTTCTCTATGCTGTGGAATGCTTTGTGCTCCTTCAGGATATTTGGCACACGCTGATGCCTCTTCAGGCATAGTATGTGGAAAGGTGCTTTCTCTGAAATCATCCTGAGATACACAGGGTGTATTGTTCGATACAAGATTCTTTTCAGCCAAAAGATGGATTTTGATTCTCCTCTTCTGACCCTGTTCTGCTATTCCTTCCTCTTCTTGTCGCACAACATCCTACGAGAATAAGGGCCAGCATTCATCCCTTGCTATCTGAATTGGGTCTGTTTGCTTCAAATGTTTTCCATTTTTTTAGTTTGGTGTTTGATGGAAAATTGAAAGCTTGCATTGTTAGGCACATTTTTCACATCGCTGCGTCTTTCTACTTAATTTATATGACAAAATCATTGCTAACAAAGTGGCGTGGCGTGTTGTGTAGGGGAGGCATGGTATCACAAGTATAACACGTACACAATAGGTACAATATGAAAAACCTTTAATGAAGTTTTCTGGGGTTGGACAAACTCCTTCTTTGCCCTATGACTAAGATGTGAGTAGTCTTCAATTGGGTTCACCTTTGGGTGATCAAATCTCCACATTTCATCTTTTGAATTGGATTATGCTCCTTTCATTATCACAGAAGTAATGAATGTGTATCACAGAGATAAGCTGGCATATGTATTAGGCACACTGCACAGGCAGCATCACTCATTAACACAAGTAATGAATGTGTATTACAGAGATAAGCTGCCATATGTATTAGGCACACTGCACAGGCAGCATCAATCATTAACACAGAAGTAATGAATGTGTATTACAGAGATAAGCTGCCATATGTATTAGGCACACTGCACAGGCAGCATCCATCATTAACACAGAAGTAATGAATGTGTATTACAGAGATAAGCTGCCATATGTATTAGGCACACTGCACAGGCAGCATCCATCATTAACACAGAAGTAATGAATGTGTATTACAGAGATAAGCTGCCATGTGTATTAGGCACACTGCACAGGCAGCATCCATCATTAACACAGAAGTAATGAATGTGTATTACAGAGATAAGCTGCCATGTGTATTAGGCACACTGCACAGGCAGCATCCATCATTAACACAGAAGTAATGAATGTGTATTACAGAGATAAGCTGCCATATGTATTAGGCACACTGCACAGGCAGCATCCATCATTAACAAAGAAGTAATGAATGTGTATTACAGAGATAAGCTGCCATATGTATTAGGCACACTGCACAGGCAGCATCCATCATTAACACAGAAGTAATGAATGTGTATTACAGAGATAAGCTGCCATATGTATTAGGCACACTGCACAGGCAGCATCCATCATTAACAAAGAAGTAATGAATGTGTATTACAGAGATAAGCTGCCATATGTATTAGGCACACTGCACAGGCAGCATCCATCATTAACAAAGAAGTAATGAATGTGTATTACAGAGATAAGCTGCCATGTGTATTAGGCACACTGCACAGGCAGCATCCATCATTAACAAAGAAGTAATGAATGTGTATTACAGAGATAAGCTGCCATGTGTATTAGGCACACTGCACAGGCAGCATCCATCATTAACAAAGAAGTAATGAATGTGTATTACAGAGATAAGCTGCCATGTGTATTAGGCACACTGCACAGGCAGCATCCATCATTAACACAGAAGTAATGAATGTGTATTACAGAGATAAGCTGCCATATGTATTGGGCACACTGCACAGGCAGCATCCATCATTAACACAGAAGTAATGAATGTGTATTACAGAGATAAGCTGCCATGTGTATTAGGCACACTGTACAGGCAGCATCAATCATTACCACAGAAGTAATTAATGTGTATTACAGAGATAAGCTGCCATGTGTATTAGGCACACTGTACAGGCAGCATCAATCATTAACACAGAAGTAATGAATGTGTATTACATAGATAAGCTGCCCTATGTATTGGCCACACTGCACAGGCATCATCCATCATTAACACAGAAGTAATGAATGTGTATTACAGAGATAAGCTGCCATGTGTATTGGGCACACTGCACAGGCATCATCCATCATTAACACAGAAGTAATGAATGTGTATTACATAGATAAGCTGCCATGTGTATTGGGCACACTGCACAGGCAGCATCCATCATTAACACAGAAGTAATGAATGTGTATTACATAGATAAGCTGCCATGTGTATTGGGCACACTGTACAGGCAGCATCCATCATTAACAAAGAAGTAATGAATGTGTATTACAGAGATAAGCTGCCATATGTAACAGGCAGCATCACTCATTAACACAGAAGTAATGAATGTGTATTACAGAGATAAGCTGCCATGTGTATTAGGCACACTGCACAGGCAGCATCACTCATTAACACAGAAGTAATGAATGTGTATTACAGAGATAAGCTGCCATGTGCATTAGGCACACTGCACAGGCAGAATCAATCATTAACAAAGAAGTAATGAATGTGTATTACAGAGATAAGCTGCCATATGTATTAGGCACACTGCACAGGCAGCATCAATCATTAACACAGAAGTAATGAATGTGTATTACAGAGATAAGCTGCCATATGTATTGTGCACACTGCACAGGCAGCATCACTCATTAACACAGAAGTAATGAATGTGTATTACAGAGATAAGCTGCCATATGTATTGTGCACACTGCACATGCTCAGGCAGCATCAATCATGCTTTGTACAGGACAATGCTGGCCTAAATGGGAACAACCAGCATAGACATGTTGCTACAGAGGCATATTTTAGGCACAACCAGCATGCCAATGTGTTACATTAGTGACAGTGTTGTCTTACACTGTGGACACATTGATCATTAAAATGTGTTGTGCTGCACAATGTTCTTGTCTGCTGTTGGTGACATGGAATGTACATGTTCCCCTTTAGAACTGATTGTAAACTTATGGCTTTTTGGCCACTTTTCCTGCTGTAAAATGCACCATTTCAGCCCTATATTTTAAAAATAATCTTGGGGGGATCCCCCCAAACCCTCCCTAGATTGTTATAGCTCCCTCGCTACACTCGGTCGCCCCCTACTATTTCAGAAAAATAAATGATTGGAAGAAATCACAAGAAACTAACCTTTGATCACTGTCCCTGATGCCAAAAGCGATCTTTGGGACTGCATGGCTATCACTGCCTGTGATGCTATTGTGTCAAAGGTCACACACCATCGATTTTGAATATACTGCTTTTGGTGAAGGCGTTGACTTTTGGCTCGCCGGCCCACCGGGTGACAAAAAGTGAATGCTTCGGCCCCACATTCAAAAAGGTTGGACAAGCCTGGTAAAGGAACCTCTCATAAGGCCTGTAAATACTAATATGAATTATCTTACATGTATGTAGTGTATGCCTGGAGTGGAACAGACAATCCCTTTATCATTGAAAGATATCATCATTTTTAGTTGTGTCATCAATTCACATCCTAATATGTTAACTGGTGTCTGCCGAGAATACAATAGTGGCATAGACATGTCATGTTCTCCTATGCAAAGTGGTAAATTGTCAGTAAAAGGAACCAAACTCAGAGCCCCAGAGAATCCATGTGCATTCATGGCAATACCAGACATTGGCTACATTCCCTCTGGAACACAGAAACGAAAATGTCTTGCCTCCTATCATTAGCCTGACCCTCAGTTCCTCTTGTGGGTCTGGTGTCACTGATAGTACTGAACGCTTCAAGTCGCTCTGTGGTCTCTCCTATTGTGGGTATAAATTCATCCCTGTACCTGTAAAGGGATTTCCTCCCACTATGGTCACATTTCCTATCCCTGGTCTGGGTACTTGTGGGTCTTCTGTATTCTCTTTCCATTGTGGCACCGTTACTTGCTGCATCAGAGCATACTGTGGTTATTGTGTCTGTGCATGTTGTGTTTGCATAGGCACTTGCTGTGATTGCCCTTGTGGGGATTGTGTTTGCAGCAGGATATGCTGCGTTTGCGGTGCACGCGTCTGAAACTGTGTGTGATCTTGGGCATAATAGTCCTGCGGTACTGTATTATACTGTGGAGAATAGCCCATCCCCCCTCTTGGAACTTGTCCCCCCTCTGCTTCTACACGTGCAGGCTATATGTCCTGTCCTCCCACAGTTCCAACACTGCTGCGGTTGTCCTCTAGGTCCATTCCCTCATCCTCATAGCCAGAAATTGTACCAACATTGTTCTGCATTGTTTGGCTGCACTGGCTGTAAGTCTTGTGTGGCCACCCCTTCACCACTTGTTAATACTGCTCCTTCTATGGTGAACTTTGTCAACTTTATCTGAACCAATTCAGCTTTTTTCTTATTCTTCTCTTGTAGTAATCAACAATGATGAACGATAGTCAATTTTATTTCTGCCCATGGCTTCGCCTCTATCCCTACCTGTTTCTATATCTACCATTGCACTAGCTCAGGCAGTCCCTGGCATAAAATATGATAAAATAATGCTACTGTTTAATCCCACGGTTCTCTCATCTCAAGGTGCCAAGGTTCTTGAATCTCCTGAATACATGCAACGGGATCTTCGTTCTTACCTATTTTCCTGGTCATAATCATGCCCATGCCTGATGTGTCAGGATATTGTCCTCTAAGCAGCCTCCATATGTCTGCTCTGCGATTATTAAAAGGACCTTCATCATGTGTCGTGTTTTGTGCTGTCACACTCACATATTCCGCTTGTCTCCAAATGTCATCAGTTCTCTCCACTAGGATAGCTGCTAGTAGGCATTTTACGTCACCCACTGCTAGCGTCATTTCTGCTGTCATTCTTTCTAACTCATAAATCCATTTTCCTGCACCTGCAGTCAAACTGGGTATATTGCATTTCTAATTGTCTTTGTCCATTTGTGGCCACGGTATATATTGTGGTTGTCCTCCCCCTTTCTATAATAATGGAACGTACTTGAATCCTGGTCAACAATCATATCCACCTACGCTCCTTGTCCTACAGGTGGGGCTCGTTTTGTCCATTCATCTTCATCCTGGCAGTGATCTAATTTACTTACACAAGGCGGGGATATGTCCCCTGCACTGGGCGACCATGCTTGTGGTTGTTCTGAATTTTGTATAGGTTCTGGTGTTTTTTCTTTTGCGTTCTCAAAGTCTGACCACTTTACTCCTCTTCTTACATGTTGATCTGCTGAAAAACCGCATGCACCCTCTCTTCACGCTCTCTCGTTTTCTTCCCTTTCTTCATCTAACATCATTATAGCCCAACTGGTATGACTGCTGTCTCTTTCCTCATCACAAAGATCTAGTTTGTTTAAGGACAGCTTTCTATGCTTGTCCATCATTACGTCATCCAATCAGCCTCCTGTTTCTTTCAGCAGAGATCCTGCGATGCTCCCTCTGGTCTCGTGCCCATCTTCCTCTCTCATTTGCCTATATAAATCCCCAATCTGTTAAAGTATATTTCACATAGTACCGCCTGATAACGAACATTGGCCTAAAAGCATTGACATCGCACTGAAAATCACATTTGAATGAACCTGAATAAGGCTGACTATGCCGCCATTTTAAAATCATGCGCCTTTGATTAACTCCTATTTCTGTCTCAAGTTAAACTTTGTGTTTTTGGCTCCAGCAGAGAAAAATTAACTTTGTACTGTGTCAACGTAGATAAACATGTTGAGGCTGCTAAAAGTGGATTGTTTGTCCTGCACTAAGAAACCTTGCAGCTAAACTAGAGTTGAACTGAACAGTAATTGAGATGTTGTCTGTAGCAATGGCTTCATCCTCGTTCAAACGGTGGACCAGAATGTTGAATAGCTGAAACCGTGTGCCTTTGCAGAAATGTGTGTGTACGTTCCTTGAAACGGGATTAACTTTAAGCTTGAAAACAAATATTACCATTGTGTCGTATGTACAGAAAAACATGTCTAGTGTTTCAGGAAAACATTGAACAATGTATAGTTATTTGAATCTGTATTAGTTATGTGAACTGGCAACAAACCCTTAATGAATAGGTAACACAGAGAGGGGCTGGACGATGTAACTGGGATTGTGGCAGAAAAGTATAAAAACCTGTGTCTTTGTAATGTCCAACACTTTCCCCCCTCACGGTGTCTGCTGTTACACACTGCGAGGCGTTGAGAGCCAGATAGCTATCTGCCAAATAAACTGTAAATGTACTTTTGAACTCGTGACTGCCGTATTTCATTTTTGGTCGTATTAAGCCTCAGTATTTCTTTTGATTTTTCAGATGGCGCCCGAATAGGGACCCTTAAGATTTAGGTCACATCGCTAGACGAAGATGAGGCTACTGGACCGGGATCAGAGAGTGACGGGGGCCCCTGCAAAGTGAGACACGATTCCTCTGCAGTACTGCATGACCCGATGCCTGGGCGGTGAGCATGTTTAGGAGGACATCTTGACGAGGGTCCCAATATCGAGGCCTGTTATCGAAATCGCCAGCCACGACGATCCTTTGAAATCTGATCGGGTCCCTTTGTTTTGAAATCAGGTGAGTCGTGCCCCGATTCCTACGGATCCTGATATTGATTGCAGCATTGGATTTGCAGATACAAACAATGCCAAGTAACACCATTGACCTGATATGCCTGGGAAATTGTCATCCTGTTTCAGGGTATTATTCCGCAGAGATAGACAATCTTTGGGACAAGTCCAACCAGCACCACCTGATGGGTCACCAGCTTATTTAATGTATTTTAAGTACGGCCTAGGAGTTATCCTATTTAATGATATTTGGCACAGACAGACTAGACATGTTTCTGAACTTCAGTGGCCAGTTTATGGCAGTTTTGAAATTGCCTGCCTAGAGCATTTAGAATCTGGATTGTTGAAGAAAAAAGGCTAAGCCTGCAGCATTTGATGCAGTTAAAGATTAGAGAAAGGAAGCTCTGCAGCAACTCAGAAGTAAAGAAAAGCATGCAAGTAGACATATGCCAAATGCTGAGGAAGCACTATTGCATGATCAGTAGAAATAGTCCAAATCTATTAGAGGTATGCATAGGGCTTTCCAACTTGATGTGCAAAAGATATATCCGTCTCAGGATTGTCATGCATCAGATGAGTGAATTAATAAATTGTTGAATGAACATAGAACTGTTTCCACTGCACCGCCTCCTTATGTGCCTCCTCCCGTAGTGGTCCCTCCTCTTACCATTGTTGTTCCTCTTCCTGTTGTAGTTCCTCCTCCTGCACCGCCACCCTTACTGACAGTTGCCATCCCCTTAATTCTGTCTGCACCGCCAGCGGTATTGTCTTTGCTACCTATTAAACAGGATTTGTCTGAACTCTTTTTACCAGGTAGTTCTGCTCTACCTGTAGTAGTTGAAGGGGCAGGAGCTGAATCAAGAATAGTGACTCGTGGTACAGTATCTAAAACTAGGAAAAGAGAATTATATACATGGGCTAAAAAGTACATAAAAGAGGGCGATGAATTGGCTGTTATAGTTGCATTTTCTGTCCAAGGTGGTATTCCTGAACAGACTATTTTGATAGAACGATGGGAACACATTTAGCTGATATGATGGACATGAATGTCCCACAGGGGTGTGCTCCGAGACCCCCGATCGGCCCATAGAGTCAGAGTTTGCTCAGAAGCACTTTAAAACAAGATAGCAGCACCCGTGAGATGCATGTGGGTGCAGATATATACTTCGACACCAATCAATAAGGACCACTCAACGGTTTGGCAAAGGGAGTCCGTTTAATGACAAGTACAAAAAATGGGAACTCATGAATATCAGCAATGGTGCGATCTTCCTTCTCGCTTTAACTCCAATGAACATCATAAAAATCCTAATATTTACACTAAAAACTCATCATAATTGACGTGTAACACTCAAATGTTGACATGCAAGTCTATTGGTTCAGAAAAGGTAACTTTACTATAGGTACTATATCTGTATATGGTATCGGAGTGCGGGGATTGGGTAAACACTGTCAGGTGGCCATCTAAGCCCTTCCTTTAAAAATGACTACTGCAGACGTCACTAAAAGTATGATACCCCATTGGTCCTACTAACTATAGGACCCTGAATTACTTGGTCCACTGTGATTGGGTTGGCACCATCCCCATGAATACTTTTTTTCACTTTGCTTAGCAGCACGCAGAATGGTTGACCAGGTGCAGGGTGCCCCTCAACTCACCCGGCCTTCCTCCAATCAATAATCACTTTAGTGCCTATGTGTCAATTTTTTCGCTGTGGTTGGCCTCACGACTACATCTTCTGCCTAGGTATCTTCTCCTGGCTCACAGCCATGCGTAGGTGAGGGGTCTTGCTTCTGTTCGTTCGGCTGGTCACGTGATTCAGACACAGTGAATTTGCCTTTTCTTCAACAATTTGTCTATTTAATTTTATGTTCACCCACCACCTGCCTTCACCTTCTTATCTTGCCCCTTCAAAGCAGTATATTCTGGTCCTTACTTCAGTTAATTGTAGCTACTGCTCGTTCATTTTGATGGATGCGACCTTGGTTCCCTAGGCACGAGTTGCCTCTGCTGAGTTTTGTTTCTGCCGCTCAGCTCCTGATATTGTTGAATGTGAAACTTTTCCCGATGGCCTTAGTAATTTTTGTTAATTCTGCTTTTTGTGCACAGTGGAAGTATACTTCATATAATGTGCTTTATTTGAGAAAGATATGTATATGGCGCTTGCCGCACTATCCCTCTACTAAGCATAGCAAGCCGCACAATTCTCTTAGCTTTCTTGCGGTTCCAAGCATATGTACATGTGTAAACTGGTTGTGTATCTTCGCCATGCTCATTGCTAAAACTTCTTACTTTGACATTGTCTTTTCACTTTAGGTTTGCAATATCCTTTGTTCATGGCGTTTCGTTTCTTTATGTCATTCTCTGGTCGTCATTTCTTCTATATGTGAGTCAGTCCAGGTTCTCGTGACGTCACCACTCGTCTTCCATTAGAACCTTTTTGCTTTCTTCAGGGACTGTACTCAGGCGATCTTCAGTTCGTCTCATTTGTTGATATGGCTTTCTCAATGGGTACCTTACTGTCCATGGTTTCCTTGGTAATGGTACTTCAATAGGCATCATTCTTCTGATAGGTACTGGACAGAGCCCCACTGCGGCTCTCTGCTGGTTTATTTGCTGATCATACGTCACACATCTCAGTGTGAACGTTCCTGGTACTTCAAAATGGATGGTGGAGTGCGGCCTGTATTTGGGACCTCCTCTACACTCCCCCCTCTGGGCGATTCATCGACCACTTTCACCTCCTTTTTTAGATCCATCTTCTTTGGTTCCTCTGTATTCACCTTCACTTCATCGCCTGGGTCCATTCTTTCTTCATCTTCTGTGTCTATACATGATGGTCTGAAGAAATATCACTTTGGAGTCCATATTTTTTTATGACTCCTTTTAGACTTCCTGCTGTTCTCACGTGTTCGTCTTTATTCCATGTCATCAGTTGACACTGTCCATTTGGGCTGCAGTAAAACCATCTTCCCACATAATTTCTAAGCTTCTTGGGGTATAAAAACCTTGTTCCTTCTGGTGCATGAATGCTGACTTTCACAAAATCTCTTATTTCTTTGTCAGTCAAGTCTTTGGGCTTCCATCCTGGCTCGACATCAATCATGATCTTCATCCCTATGGCTTTTTTCGCAGTTTTCTGGCACTGGGAGATTATTATCTTGCTAACACAGAATCCTAGTAATATCATCAGTAGCAGGGCTCCCAGGAACTTGAACGCATCTGCCATCCATTGTGAAACCCATGAGAATAGTGATCCAAACCAGCTGTCATCATCAGCTTCGTTTGTCTCATCAATCATCTGGTTCTGCAGTTTTGTCAGCATACCTATGGCTTCTGTTAGAGTTCCATTTTCCTTATCGTGAGAAGGTATAAATGTGCAACATGATTCTCCTATTTTTGGACAAACTCCTCCATCCATGGCTGTGATCATGTCAAGCACATATCTATCCTGGAGAGTCATCCGTCGGACTGCTCTTAACTCCTCCTTGATCGCGTTAAATCCTTTTATGGTTGTGTTGATGGACTCCCATCTGGTTATCTGCAACATGGAATGCTTTGGTACGAATAGATGGGGAAAGGAATGCTGGTGAGAAACCACCACAAGTGATACTAATGTTGCCAGACAGAATAGTGACTAAACTGAAAACTCTGGTTCCTGAGAAAAGAATCATATGGGATAAACTTACGGCCTGCATACAATTGAAGTCAGAGGGTGCAACTGAGAATTTGAGTAGGTTCGAGCAAGTGTTTTCAGATTTTAGTGGTCAAGATTTAAGTACAGAGTCAGGAAAAAGGCTGTTTGTAGACAAATTTGTGCACGGATTATTGCCTGAAATCCAGTCACAGATTATGACTTCTGAGAGTGCTTGGCAAGCGAAATCACAATCTGAAGTATTACATATGGGTCAGTACTATGAGAATAGGGTTAATACAGAGAAGGAGAAAGCGGAAAAGAAGAAGGGAGATTTGAAAATTAGAGTATTATTGCAGCAAATAGCTAGAGGAGCCAGAGGTGGGAATACACAGTTTAGAGGCCAATTTACACCACAAGGTAGCGCACAACTTGGTCCTGTACACATGAACCAATGTGCATATTGTAGACAGGAGGGTAATTGGTGAGTACAATGCCCGATCCTACACCAGAGATCAAATAGCACATATGGTGCAATGGGTAGATGATCCAGAGGCGTCCTGGGATAGTGGGTCCTGGTAGAAGTCAGTTTGCACAGAATCAACAGGCACGTTCACAAGATAATCAGCAACAAAGTGTTAATAGTGGGAACATTTTTGATAATCCTTTGACTCTATTTTTTGGAGGATCTTACATTTGACGATATACTGTTCTGTTAGGACAGCCCGAAGCAGGGTCTCAAACCAGTACCTATTCCCGTCTATCAGAAAGGGCCCTACATTGAAATTAAGGTGGGGAATAGGGAGCATTTATGTTTGATAGATACAGGACCACAGAAGTGTTCTATTGATCATTCATGGGTTCCAGATATTCCACCGTCAAGGCAGAACAACATTTCTGTAGGGTTCTCTGGTATGCCAGTGGTTAGTCCAGTATCTCGGCCGGTACCGATTTCACTGGGACCATTCACTGATTCTTCTACATTTCTGTTGACGACAAATTGTGGGTGAAAATTTGTTGGGATTGAATTTATTAAAGGAATTGAATGCTGTGATTTACTGATCTCCGGATGGAGTGCATTTAACGATTTCGCCTCAACAAACTTCTGTTCCACAGTTTTTGTCTAGGCCTTTACCAACTGAATTGAATAAGGTTCCAACATGTCTATGGGTAGTAAATGATAATGACGTTAGAATTTTACAAATAGAACCAGTTACAATTGTGTTGATACCAGGTGTTAAATTGCTGCGTATTCCGCAATATAAGATTTCAGTTGAAGATGAACAGGCTTTGAAGAGTATTGTTTCTGATTTTGTACACATAGGTATGATTGAAGAAATTGCAGGGACCGCGTGTAATAGTCTGATTCTACCAATTTATAAGAAATGCGATTCCTTTTAGTTTCATTATTGACTTGCACGCAATTAATAAAGTTGTTGCTCCACAGTTTTCGATTGAACCTGATGTTACTACAATATTGACTATGATTCTAGTATTGTCAACAGGAGGTCGCCTATTTAGGCTATCTCCTGTGGAAGGAGGGAAGAAGACTGACACCTAAACGGATATAAAGCATCTCCATTATGTCTGTCCCAAATAAACAGAAAGAGGTCAGAGCTTTAATAGGCATGGCTTCATATTGTAGACAGTGGATCCCGAATTTTTCATTCATGATAAAACCTATGTTGGCATTGACAAAGAAGGGCATTTCTTTGCCTTTACAGTGGAACATGGATTGCCAGAACACTTGATTTGCTCAAAGCTGCGTTGTGTTCAGCACCGGTTTTGGGCACACCAAATTACGAAAAGATCTTTGTGTTGTATGTGCATGAATGTGATGGATGCGCTTTGGCTGTTTTGACACAGAAACATGGGGGCAAGAATAGACTGTGCGGCAATTTTTGCTCCACGTTAGACCCTATTGCATGTGCTTGCCGAGATGTCAGAGCTGTAGCTGCTGCATCTGTGCAACAAAGTGAGGGTATGGTTTTAGGTCATTTCTTAACCGTGATGGTACCCCACTCCGTAGAAGTTCTATTAAACAGAACGCAAAATCTCACATCGGCTCGATTAACAAGATACGAGCTGATTCTATTTGCTCCGCATATACAAATTAAGAAATGTTGCTCATTAAATCCGGCTGACCTATTGCCTCTTCCACAAGGAACAGACTGTATTGTCAAGATGTCACATGACTGCCTCTATACCACAGAACAAGAAACTAAGGGCAGAATTGATTTAAATGATACACCCTTAAAGAATCCACAAGGGGAGCTGTTTTGCGATGGCTCCTATTTTAAACTTCCGGATGGTACATCCACTGCTGCTTACGCAATCACCACATTCAGCACTATTGTAGAAACTAAAAGAATTCCGCATAATTCTGCGCAGGCCGCAGAGATTATTGCATTAACCAGAGCCTGTGAACTTTCTGAAGGGCTTAATGTGAATATATACACAGATAGCCAATATGCGTTCTGGGTAGTTCACAACTTTGGTCGACTATGGGCTGAGAGAGGCTTCTTGACCTCGCATGGGACAAAGATTCAGCATGGTACCTTAATAGTTCGGCTGCTTTCAGCACTTGCGCTTCCTACATAGTTAGCAATAATGAAGTGTGCCGCACACCAGAAAGTGACGGACAAACTAGGAAAAGGAAACACCTTTGCTGACAGAATAGCCAAACACACTGCCACTGATTTGCATTCAAAGATGCATGTGTTAGATCCAACAAAAGGGGTCACTGACATTTGTATGGTAGACAAAGGGATTAGCTGTATAAAAGAAATTCAGGCTGAAGCTACTCCAGAAGAAATCAAGCAATGGGCTGAGGGTCCAGCGGGTCTCGAAGAGGGTTGTTGGGTGGATAGTGAAAAGCAAAGATGGATGCTACCCAATGCCTATGTTACTGCTATGGTTACCATGTCCCATGGCCCAACACACATATGTGCCAAAAAGATTTGCAAACAGTTAGATCCTGTCTGGTATAATAATAATATTCAGAAAACTGCTGGATGTTTTGTCCAGGGTTGCATGATATGCTTACAACATTACATTGGGAAAGGAACACTGACACCGAAGGGTAGTTTTGGCCCCCCCTCCATGCCTTTTGAGGTGATCCATTTTGATTTTATTGAGATGGAACATTGTCAAAACTATAAATATGTTTTAGTCGTCATCTGCGCCTTCAGTAAATGGGTTGAGGCTTTTCCTTTAAAAGATGCCAAAGCAATTTCAATGGTAAAGGCCATGCTGAAGGAATATTTTCCTAGGTTTGGCTTGCCGAGGATAATTTGGTCTGACAATGGTCCATATTTTATCGCTGCTGTCATTGTGCAAGTTTGTGCGGGATTGCAGATTGATAAACGGTCCCTCAGCCAGACACGCTCAGAGTGCTGGTCTTGTGGAATGTCATAACGGAATCTTAAAGAACAAAGTAGCCAAAGTATGCACACATAGCAATCTGAAATAGCCTACGCTTTGCCAATAGCCTTATTATCAATGCGGATGACCACACAATCAAAGACAGGGCTCTCCCCCTATGAGATTGTGATGGGGAGACCAGCCAATATATGGAATGTTCCAAAACCCAAGCAGTTGAAAGAAATACAGTATCTGCTTTTTTCTGATTATTGTGACCAGTTGACTCAAAACTTGTATTTGATTCATCAACAGGTGCGAGAAGCCCTCCCTGTAAAATACAAGGGTCCAGGTCATCGATTCCGACCTGGCCCCCCCGTGGGTCCTACTTAAGAATTTTGAAAGGGGCTCCTGTTTTGCACCTCATTGGAGGGGACCACACCAAATCCGTTTGGCCACGCAGACCGCTGTACGAGTAACTGGAAAGAAGCACTGGAGCCACGTGACACATGTGAATAGGATTCCTTTTCCTCTACCCTACGACAAAGGGGAGGAGAAGGGAATTGGTGATCTTGATGCTCACAACGAGCCTGCTCTGATCGACACCGAGGGTTTCACGAAAGTCCTTCCTGAGCCTGTGGGGCATGGGGAGATTGTTGCTCCTTCTTCAAATTCTTCTTCACCGTCGATCGATCTTGCTTCTGCTTCTTCATTTTCTTCAGGAAACGATGACACTTTATTCATCGACCATTCCGTACCTGGATTCTCAAGGTACGATCTGCGACCACGTAATTGGATTTAGATTCAGAGTTGCTGACATTACATTAATGTAAATAGGATAGGAAAGTGCAGATAGGCTGTACCCACAAGAAACCACCGTTGAGCCAGTCCCTCGGTATTCCTCTGCTGCATATGAATAAGAGGCAGGGACAGGAAAAGTTACCTTCAATCAACACAGGCCACGTGGTCAGGTGCGACCCACGGATTAACTAAAAAAGCCTAACAGTGAGGATTCTTATCGGATGCTGAGAAACTATGCCTATTTTACAGGCTACTCGTACAAAAAAGGATGCTGGTCACTTTTCTGATGATAAATCTGCACGTCAAGGGTCATGGTCCGCTAGGACCAAATGGACACTGGTCACGATAACACCTTGTTTTATAGTTGTAATGACATTTGCATTTTGGTATTTGGAAAATGCACATCCGCTTGATGTCCTGTTACTGACAGCAAGTATCCCCACTGTGTCTCCACCTTACGTGCATTGGCACACTCTTCGTCCCTGAGGCCTCCAACATAGAGGGGGTTATCATAATAACACTCTTTTGATGATTATGAATGCAACCCATGCCATTTTGAATAAGACCAACTGCTGAATGTTTTATGAGAACATTGAAAAAAGTATTCTGCATATCCCAAGGCCAGGGAAAGGAGCTGAGGAGAACTCTATACCAATTCCTGAGGGAATACAGAGAAACACCTCACCAATCATTGGGTATGGCCCCTGAAGAGGTGCTCTTCCAAATGTGCCCCCGTTGATTACTCCCAGAGGTGGACGTTCCGTCCCCAGGGTTCATTGATGACGACAGGACCTCTGAGGATCGAAGAATACACAACGACAAGGAGAACCTCCGACGGCATCTCAAACCAACGGACATGGTGGTGGGTGACACTGTACTGGTGCAAAATCGTCACCCCGAAGGGAAGTTGTCTGTCACCTATGTCTCCTCCCCCATGGGGTGGTCCAGGTCAAAGGCTCGATGGTAACTGCCGCATTTCAGGGGGGGAAAGTAACTCGTAACTCCAGTTTCTCTCGGAAGCTGGGAGGAAAAGAATGGCTCAGAGAACGAGAGGAAGAAGGTCCCCGGACAGGAACCACAGGTGTGGAACAAACACCGGATGACAATGCGGAAGGTGCAGAGCCCACACCAGGTGGGGCAGAAGGAGACGGCATGGAGGAACCAGCAGGAGGAAGATACCCCCGTCGAGAGAGCAGAAGATGCCCTGCGTGGTCCCCAGACTATATAATGTGTGACTAGGTGTGAAAGGACCTGTGTCAGATCAAGTCACCTAATGTTGCCCACATTGGGCCCAACTGAGTTTGGCATGTTACCATGTTTATGTCCGTCCTGTTTGCACTGACTGGATTATGAAAAGTTGTGTTTTTCAATTGTTATGAAAAAGGAGGAATGTGACGAAGTCACGTAGCGTGACGTCAACGTTATGCCATTGCGCATTCATATCAATAAAGGGGGCGGTCCCACGACATGAGTACTGCACTCCGGGAACCCATGATAGGAAGATCTGTGTCGGTGTACTTATTTCAGGTACGGGGGGCAAGGCCTTCCCACGGGAGTCCCGGGGTAAGTCTAAATGTATCAGTAGGGTGGACTACCTATGCTGCGTGATATTTCTGTTTGCCCCTCCGTCGGTCTACAAGTTCCCAGCACTGTGAGGCATGCTTGTGTAATCTCCAGACAGCATCCACACTCGCTCGCCCCTTTCAAGTACAGTTTTGGAGTTTTTGGCAACACAAGGGGGAGATTTTGCCATAAAAACGGTTATTTCTCCCCTAAACAGGCCATCCCATCTCCTGGTACCCCACCCTAGTTCCAAGATGGGCTAATAAAAGCAATCAATCATCAACAAAACCATATTTGACTTAATAAAAATGTATTAGTTATTTTACGTTCGGATGCAAAAAATGAATTTTAAAATATGAGCTTTTTACCTGTACGTTGTATCAACACTTAAATTCGCTGCCACCAGCTCTGCCGGCGATATCCACGCTGGTAGGGTGTTCCCAGAAACCCACTTGGTCCACTCAAATAAACCAGGTTCCACTCGAATTCTCATGGAGTTCTCCTGCTGAAGCCCTACAGAAATGGGGATTAGAGAGAAAGATGCCAAAAAGTGTGTTATAGTAAAATTAGTAAAACTGTGAAGGTCTTATTTATGGGCAGTTGACCACTCGGGCACTCAACAGTTGCTTGCGACTTACTCCCTAGCACTTCCCTCTATGTAACTCCTAGCACTTACCCCCCCCCCCCCAACTCATCCCTTCTCTCTCTCTGCACTTGCACGCTCTGAATGCTCACAAGGCCTAGTAGGACCACCTCTCTCTTTCATTGTTATAATTACCTTTCATTCCCATGTTCCCTCGCTGCTGCCCTGTGGGCACCTTGAAACACAATTTACTTGATGTATAAGCGCCTTACAAATGCACAATAAATAAAATAAATAAATATGAAAAAGAAAACACAATAAGATGGATGACATATCGGCCCCACTCAGAATGTCATACACTCAGAGGTGGAAAGGTGTGGCGATGTGTCATAGAAGAAACTCTCATAGGTGTGCCATTGAAGTGTTGCTGCGCGAGCGCATGTAGTGGCGCCTGTGTGCAGGTGTGCGCAAGTACAGGAAGGTGGCCTAGAGAGGACACACCGGGCTTGCCTTTCTTTCAAGGAGACCCACATGACCTCCAAGGGCTATAGAAGAGGGTACAGAGTTGGCTTGTGAGAATCTATTCACAGTGGCATTTAATGCATATATGGGAGGGGCCAGGAGAGAGAAGTCTACCTTTTATCCTGGCCCTTGTTTCCCCTCCAATCTCTGCCAATTTGGAGAAAAATGGCAATTTTCCCATGAAATGTGAAAAGGGCACAGGGTGGGAAACGTTGCTAAAAGTAGGTATTGCCAACATTTGAGGGTCCCACACAGGGTCAATACCTTTTTTCGGGAACTCTGCATTTCATCCCCAATGTTGCTCTAAGTGAGAAACCTGAGGGTGTCTCACTGTCTAAACCCCAGGGATTTCTTGCTCAGGTGGCCAGGGCACGGCCATCGCCTTTGGATCCAGACCCTGGGGGTGGACCAGTGCGGGAAGATAACCTGGGTGAGGGGTCCTCGGGGGTGGGACATCAAAAGGTGAGACGCTGTATCCCCTGCCTTTACAAGGCATCCCTACACGATATCCCCCCAGCTTTCACGGGATATTCCATCCAACTCCAGCGCTTTCCCTTAAAGAGAAGAAGGCGAAAGCCTCATGGGAAACCAAAATCCATGTATCTACACCGACACATGTATTCACCTCTTTCTAACACACTACAAACCCCATAACCCCTATTTGCTTATGGCCGGATCTCCTGACAATTATTCAACTGACCTCTTTGGAAAGTCTGCTAAACACTCCATTTTCCAGAATCCCCTTCATTCATTCTATCCTTCAAGTACTGGGAAGAAGAAGAGTCAAATAGGAGTAATGAGGATTACTCAAGGGAAGGTATACACATCAACCACACCAACTCTATGGCAATGTTCCAGTAATGAGGCCAGGCAAGGTCCGGCCTCCCTCTAAAATCATTCCCACCTGAAACCTCTTATATCTCCCAGTCAGTACAAAAGGCAGAGGAAACAGGAACACTGAGCGAGCAAGGGATGCTGGAGGAAGCACAGAAGCCAGGCGAGAAGGACTGCGGCTGGAGAGACCCTGGAAGAGCTGGATTAAGGAGGGCTGCCAAACTACAGGACATATGAGTACAGGGGAGGCTGCAGTGAGGCGAGGGAGCTCTGACCCAAGGGAGCCATACCAGGGGCAGATGGGGTTATCTGGCAGTGCCCAAAACAGAGCTCCTCCCAAGGGTGAGACATAAAAACCCAAGTCTTTGAGGGGCAGGTGGAAAGACCCTGACCTCAAGACAATATCCCATTAAGACCCTCTGCAGCTCCCCAAACCGCCTTGATGCCATTTGGAGGAGCTTTTGAAGTGGGAGCAAAAAAGACAATGGGTCTCATTATGACTCCGGCGGTAGCTGTGCCGGTAACGCCGACACAGCTGCCGCCGGAGTCATTTTTTTCCGCCACCCCGGGAATGGGCAAATACCGGGGCATTACAGCCCGGGCAGACCCGTTAATTGCCCATTCCCCAGCACCTGAAAATATGAGTCCCCATTCCCATTTGAGTCCCATTGGACTCAATGGGAATGGGGAGGCCGGATGCACCGGCACCATTCAGGAATGGTACCGGTGCATCCGAAATGGTCTGCTCACGGTTGCCGGTCTGCCCGCCAGGTCAGACCTGCCGGGCATTAAGGCACACACGAGCCTGGTAATTCCCATTTTCGGGACCGGGAACCCAGTACATCCCCATTCCCATTTGAGCCCCAATAGGGCTCAATGGGAATGGGGAGGATGCTAACAACGGGCCCGTTAATGATGGGCCCGTTATTAGCATCCTGGTCTGCCCGCGGGTGCCGGTAAGGACGTACCTCCACCCATGAGCAGACCCGTAATGTGGCGGCCCGTAATGAACGGTGCTGGTCCTTTACCGGCACCGTTCATTACGGATCTGCCTACCGTGTAATGAGGCCCACTGGCTTTCCTTTGTATACACGTACCCCTTCCCACACTTTCTGTATACGAGATAGGGCAAGCATTAGGGTTTCATAGTCTTGGCCATTTTGATTTGGCAAAGTCTTAGTAGGACTGTGTTTACTTTATTATTTGATGGTCGAGAATACTCCCATTTTAGCTTTAGCGAAAGATAGGAGTTTTCCAGCCCCTTAGTTCTGAACTTGCAGCTCTTGTGTCTGTCATTCTTTTGATACCAGCCCTCCCCTCACACCTTACACTGATCTCCAGAGGATGCTTTGCTGTGATTCGCTGACTGGGGAACATGAATTAAGGTAGAGAAGGCCCGTGTGACAGCGGCTACACAGCAGGCAAGTAATTAGCCACGAAGGATGGGAGAAAGTCTGTGTATTGCAAGCTAGAAAGATTCAGCAAGCCACCAGGGCACGCCGCCAGGGCACACAGGGGAAGGGGGCACTGGTGCGTGTGTCAACGGTGACCTAAAACATCCACTTTATGTCCAGATGGGCCATTTTACTTCCATTTCAATTATGTATTCATTAATTGAAATAAGTGTCCCAATACACGATTTGGAAAAGCACATATATTGGCAGTCTCATGCCCCGCTCCCCCTTCACTTCTTGGCGCTGTATGCTCTCTGGCAGAGAAGGGTATGTGGCTTCAGGCTTGTAGAAAATACTGCAAACCGCGGAACCACCGACTCGCGTGCAGCTCGTCATACCACCCCCCCCCCGCCCCCTCCCGCGCCCCCTGCACGGGTTTCCAGCAGAGAAACCACCCGCCAGTCCTCATCAGCTGATGGCGGAAGTCCTAGTGTAGGCGGCGCATGACTCCAGGGCCTGCCTTTGGCCCTCTGCTGGCCCTGGCAGCAGGTTTAGTGATGTCATGACAGGGGGGTGCTGATGGGGCGACAGACTATAGGCTAACAGGGGACTTAGCTGCACCTTGGGGTGCTGCAGCCCTGCCAGGCATGTGCAGCTGCGCAGTGTGCGCACCTTTCTTCTTTTTTATTTAATTATGTTTATTAGAATAATAACAACAAGACAATTGTAATGTAAAGCAGAAATCTGATCTGACAGATATAATACGGGCCTGGATCCGGGCAAATTGACATCAGATAATGGTAACGCTAAGAATACAATAGTAACAAGGAGTGCTGTACAAGTACAAAAGAAATAAGTACAACAGGCAAATTAGTCAAAGACATCAGCCATGGGAGAGCACAAGAATTTACAAAAATGAGCAAGCGGGAGACAGACTGGGCGAAATAAACAAGAGATATGAGGGTAAGAGGGGGAGGGGGTAAGGGGAATCGTCCATAACCATAAACTGACAGAAGCATTAAAACATACAAGTTATGATTTGTAAATGTGATGGGTATAGGGAATATGGAAAAACTGGTTTATGTTCCATTTGAAGAGGCACTAAAGCAATTTAAGCAGCAAATGAAAAACAACCATTTTGCATTGTATTTGGGTATAGAGTCTTGTGAATTAGCCAAGCAAAGTTCTAGTCTTTGTATGTGGCAGAGATTGTTCCAACAGCCCCTGACGCGAAGAGAGCGCGGATTCTTGCAGTTAGCAGTGATGAGTTTTAAAGCAATAATAATGAATAGATCCTATTGTTTTTTCGAGGCCTGCATGTCATAACATTCTGTAGCAAGGCTATCTAAAACAATATTCAAAAAGGATAATGGAACATTAATCATAAATATTAGTTTAAGGTATTTCCAGACGTCTTGCCAAAACGTAAAGACAAAAGGACAGTTAAAATCATATGTTCATAGGAAGCCGGGGCATAACCACAGGTCCAGCAACTGTCGTCTAAACCATTTTTGGATTTAGACTGTTGAACAGGAGTAATAAACGCCCTATGAATGAAAAAGAGAAAGCGTTGCGTGATGTTAGCAGAGACTGGAATATTTTTGATTTTGGAGAATATTGAGGACCAAGTATCATCAAGGGCGACACCAAAGTCCCTTTCCCATAACAAACAAACTGGTTGAACTACAGAGTTTGTGTTAAGGGTTTATACATGTTGAGGCGCTAAGGTCAGAGGATGTGGTTAGCTGCAGTAGTCTAAGAATATCTGGTGAGAGAGTGGTGTTGGAAAAGTGGTGAAGTCCATTGAGACATTAGTTGACCAGTGTGTTATAAAAGTTGAAGTCAGTGTTAGGAATAGAAAATAAGTGTCTCAATTTCTGGAAGGGAAGAATAATGCGGGCCATTGATGATTTGGTCAATGAATCTGATGCCTTTTTTTAACCAGGATTTTCTGTTCAAGGTTCTATTGATAATGACAATGGGGTCATTACGAGGTTGGAGGTAGCCATGGCGCTATTACCTCCTTACCGCATACCGGGTCCGGGTTCCCTGAATGGGGAATTACTGGACCATTCCAACCTTGGAGGACCCGGTATTTCCCCATTCAGGGAACCCATCCCCATTCCTATTCGAGCCCCTATAGGGCTCGAATGGGAATGGGGACCATGTTAACAACGGGCCAGTTAATAACGGGCCCGTTGTTAGCATGCTGGTCCTTTAGAGGCTCACACTAAGGGCGCCTGGTAAAACCAGCCGCCCTTAGCGGGACTCGCTAAAGGACCTCGTAATGCGGCGGTAAGGGGTTAACGGCACTGGCACCATTACCGGCACCGGTAACCCCTTACCGCCAAGGTCGTAATGACCCTAAATGTTTTTGTTATGCCAAAGTAAGAGGGATAGGTTTTTATTTGGAGTTTTATTATGGGGGAAAAGAAAGCCCTTAAGAGCAGCGACGGAGGCTTTAATAGGATCAGAAATGGCCATAGAGGAATGATTAAATAGATAAATGAGATCGGCTGGATCATATGGGTAAACCACATTTTTCTCTAATTTGAACTAGGAAGGAATATCCAACATATGGGAAGAGTTAAACCAACAGTGGGATTGTTTTAGAAGGAAAGTCGAGTGATAAAGTTTGAAATCTGGGAACCTGGCCCCCCCCCACCACATATCGTATGGAGCTTTTGATTTGGCTAGTGCCACACATTTACCGGGACCCCAAAGGAAGTTAAGTAAGACAGAGTAGATGGGTTTAAAAAAAGAAAGAGGAAGTGGAACCGGGAGGAGCTGAAGGTGATATAGGATAATAGGGGAGAGCATCATTTTGATTGTATCAAGCTGGCCCCACCTTGATAGATAAAAGGGTGGGGGACCATTTAGAGGTAAGATATTTAAGTTTTGTCCAATAATATTCGCAAGTTAAGTTTAATAGTATCATGTATTGTGGGGGCAAAACTAATACCTAGATATTTAATAGAGTCATTACACCATTTTAAACCAAATTAATCTAGCTCACATTTATAACAAAAGGAGTTAAGGGGAAGAATTTCAGATTTTTCCTTATTAAGTTTATACCCGGAGACTAGACTAAATTGCTGGAGCATGTCGAGTAGGTGGGACAGGTGGAGTTTGGGATTTTTAATAAAAATAAGGACATCATGAGGGTAGGCTGCAATCCTAAGACGTGATGAGCCTCCAGGGAGTCCTGGTATATTTCTATTAGGTCTAATGAACTCTAGTAAAGGTTCCAACGAGAGAATATACAGGGTAGGGGAAAGAGGGCAACCTTCTTGCGTACCTCTTAATAAAGGAAAGTAGGAGGAGGACTGACCACTGATACAAATAGAGGATTTGGGGTAAGAATATAAAAGTTTAACAAGGGAAATTAATTTTTCACCACAACCATGCCAATGAAGTGATTGAAACATGAAGTCCCAACTGACACAAAGGCCTTTTGTGTGTCCAAGGCAATATCTGCGTAACCCTCTCAATCTTTTTTGTCTTTATAAACAATATAAAGGGCGTCCAAAAATGATCTAGCATTAGAGGAGATGTTGCGTCCTTTTACATATCCTACTTCATCAGATTTCATCAAGGCCGGGAGAGAAGATTGTATTTTACGGGTGGGAAGTTTAGCGAAGATTTTACATTCTACATTGATAAGGGATATGAGACGATAGTTATTTGGGCATGTGGGGTCTTTATCTGGCTTGGGAAATAATATGAGCAGGGTTTAAGAAAAAGAGCCGGAGGAGGATTTATGCAAGACAAAATAAGAATATAAAGATTTAAGTTTAGGTGCAAGAGAATGAGGTAGAGTGTTGAAAAATTCAGCAGAGAAGCCATCCGGGCCAGGAGCTTTGTTCCTACCTAACCCCTTAATGGCGTGTGTGATGTCAGAAAGTGTAAAATCATTATCTAGATGGGAGAGATCAACCTGCAGATAGGATGTTCTATTGATATTGTTGAGGAAAGATTGGATATTCTCAGTAGGGATAGGGGTATCGGGAGTATTTAAATTCTTATAGAATTTTTTTAAGCAGTTCAGGCTTTCCTTGGGGTGATTATGTACCATACCAGAGGTATATTTTATGAGAAACCTAATGCCTTTCTTTCCTAGTCTTCAAATAGGAGGCAAGTGACTTCCCAGCTTTATTAGAAGTTTGATAAATTTTAATTTTATATTTAATTATGATGCCGGCGGCTAGATTGGCGAGTTCATTGTTAATTTGGCAGCGTAATGCCATAACAAGATGAAGATTTGTGGTGTTGGGGTTTCGATAATATTGCTGCTCTTTAGATGTCAGTTGGGAATATACATTTCTCAAGATGTTTTTTACACATTTTTTTGTCCTACCTACGTATGCCATTATGTGACATCTGAGTGCAGCCTTAAATGCATCCCAATTGTTTACCACCGATGTAGTGTCATCATGATTATCCTCATAGAACTGTTTCAAGAAGGATTGGACAGATAAAATGAATTGCTGATCCTGTAATAAGTGATTATTGAATTTCCACTGCAAAGAGGGCCTACTAATATCATCAGAAATAAAGGAGGTACTAACAGGGGCGTGATCAGAAATAATGATATTGGAAATGTTTGAATCAACAATAGTTCCAGTGAGAGTTTTAGAAGTGAAGATGTAATCTAAGCGAGATAGTGTGTTATGTGGAAGTGAGTGGAATGTATAGTCAAGCTCTGTGGGATTCGATAGCCTCCAAGAATCAATAAAACCTGTATCAGAAAGACATCGCAGAAAAGACTTGTGAGTTTTAGACGTTTTGAATACACAGCTAGATTTTCTGTCCAAGAATGGGTCCAGGACGTGATTGACATCACCACACATAATTAGATTGGTAAAGTTATTTTTGAGAATATTCTTTTTTGACAGATATCCAAAACTGGGGATCAGGATGAATAGGTCCATAGATGTTCAGAATAGAAATGTGTACAGTGCATCAGATGCCTGACCCATACCCAGCGTCCTTCAGGATCTGCATCCTTATCCAGGATTTTAAAAGACAGTTTTTTACTAAGTAGTATAGCAACACCATTATTCTTGGCAACAGCAGGGCTGGCAACAACCTCCTTAACACACAGGAATTTAAGTTTCATAGCCTCCTGATTGGATAAATGTGTTTCCTGTAAGCATACTACAGATGGTTTAAGTTTATTCACATGAGATATAATCTTACACCTTTTAATGGGGTGGTTGCAGCCCTTAATGTTCCAAGTAACGCATTTAAAGTTCATGTATGTGGTTGGGTGATGTTAGGACATTAATATGGCACCATAATAAAAGGAAAGCAGATATGTACAGAGAAAGGACACATTTCATGGAAGCAACACTTTTCACATAAATCAAGATATACTTAAATGTCAAAGAATCATGGGAAAGACACAAGAGGGAACCACATGAGGAACCTAGGGAAGGGATGCCCGATATGAAACATTGCATACTGAGGTGTGCAGATAGGGAAACACTTCTGGATCAGGTACAGCCGGAACCTCAGCATATGAGTAACAGGATGAATCAGGACAGGAAATAGACAAAAAAAGGAAAAAAATGTGGCAGTGGCAGGTGACACCTACTGGGCTGTCAAAAGGAAAAAGACAGCGCGCAGCAGAAGAGGGGCCGCACACCAACCACCGTCGCACCGATGCTAAGAAAAGAAGATAAACATGGCATTTGCTGAGATTCAATACACAAGCAAAACAGTAATAGAGAAAAAAAACATAAAAGAAAAAAGTCATGTTCTGGTAGAAGTCAAAGGATTCACCGGAGAGGACGTATCCATATTTTCAATTTTGATGGAACGTATGAAAACCTTTAACTCAGCCGGGTCATCAAACAAGGCGGAGCGACCATTGGGTGTGACCTTGAAAGAGCACGGGTGATAGAAACCATACTGAATGTTGAGTTGTTTGAGGGCTGGGCGAAGAGACAAGAACTCCTTCTTACGTAAAGTAGTACTTTTAGCCACATCTTGTGCAATGTATAATTTACTGCCATGCCACATTAGAGATTTCAATTTCTTGACTGGCGACATAATGAGTTGGAGTTGAGTATATTCGAGTAAATAGAAAATGAGAGTTCTAGGAGGAGGATGAGAAGAACCAGAGACTCTTAATTGACCAACACGATTAGCTCGCTGTATGTTAAAAGGCGTCTCCGGAGGTAAGTGAAGAATGGCGGGTAGTAGTTTTTGTAAGAAAACAATTGGATCTGATCCCTCACAACCCTGCGGTAGGCCTGATATATGAAGGTTGTTGCGTCCGCTCCTGTTTTCTACGTCCTCATTGTGTTTTTGGAGGTCTTTGCTAGATTGTTCCAGCATAACCACCTTGGGGGACAAGTCTTCCGCAATGCCAACCAGTCGCTCAACCTCCCCCATCCGCTCTTCAAAGCCTTTCCATTGTCATCCAATTGTTGAAGCTTTTGATTTGTGGTCTCAATGAAGGGCTGCAATGCTCTCATTTCTGATAAGATTGCATTTAAAGCAGGATCAGATATGTTGAGCGGAGGCGGCGAGTCACTTTTGGGCCTTTTCAGATTTGTGGGATCTTTCGTTGCAGGTGTGTTTTTTTTGGTTGTTTTTGTTGGCAGCCATTTTATCTGTAGAATGAGGTAAGTATAGCAGCTCAGATGCAAGTGATCTGTAGGTTTGCAGCAGATGGCATATTTAAGGAAAAGCGCATTTAGTAACAGTGTGTTATATACTAGTAGAGGTGGCACCCAGAGTCTTCACTGATGGTTGTTAACGCCAAGGATGTCTAGTGCTGAAGGAACACACCCCTAATTGCTTAATGTTGTTTGTTGTTACAGATGAACAATAGTATATGTTTGATCTGGTAGCTATGAAGTCAATATGGAGACCCCAGCTTATTATAACAGAGCAAAACAAAATCTGCTCTATGCAGCAGTGAGGCAAGATGAAACGTTGTATTATGCAATAGTCATGCAAAGAGGAGGAGGGTAGCTCTTATGTCCTTTAACTATATGATTGTGAGATGTATTATCAAATATAGCTGGAAGTCGAGGAACTGTGACCACAGCCAAGGAGAAATATTCTAGCCAATTGCTGAGGTCATTATGACCTAAGAGACAGATAAAGGCAGGTATTCTAGCACTTTTCTTCTTTTCCACTCACACCGGTCAAGTTATAAATAAATACTTTCACTGTTTAAAGTACTGATGCAGCTCCTGCCACTGGCGCAGGCAGTGTATGCTGTACAATACATTTGTAATCCTCACACTCATAAAGAGAGAGCAGACGGTTGCGTAGTTCTGAGGGAGGGGCCGAGTAGGCCAGAAGCCGGCACGTCACAGCAGTAGGGGCACCGGGAGTCACCTCATGCGAGGCGGATGTAATTAGAAGCTATAGGCGTTCATATGGCGCGGCTCCGCGCGGCCGGTCTGAGGAAGGAGAAACGAAGCCAGGACTTCAGCAGCCAGCACCGGAGCATTCCACGGAGCTCCCACAGTAAAGGTTAGCAGGAGAAGTGCAGATAGATAAAGAGAATGCCTTATTTAATAAGAGAGGGAGACGGAGCGGAAGTGCTAGGCGGCCATCTTAATTGGTGCCAGACCACCCCCCCCATGCACATGTTTCCTCTTTTCAATCTAAGACCCAGACACAGATACTTTGGCAAAGCACACTATGCCCCTGCCTCACTTGATTGGCATGGCCTCACACTATGCCCCTGCCTCACTTGATTGGCATGGCCTCACACTATGCCCCTGTCTCACTTGATTGGCACGGCCTTACACTATGCCCCTGCTTCACTTGATTGGCACGGCCTTACACTATGCCCCTGCCTCACTTGATTGGCATTGCCTCACACTATGCCCCTGCCTCACTTGATTGGCATGGCCTCACACTATGCCCCTGTCTCACTTGATTGGCACGGCCTTACACTATGCCCCTGCCTCACTTGATTGGCACGGCCTTACACTATGCCCCTGCCTCACTTGATTGGCATGGCCTTACACTATGCCCCTGCCTCACTTGATTGGCATGGCCTCACACTATGCCCGTGCCTCATTTGATTGGCACGGCCTTACACTATGCCCCTGCCTCACTTGATTGGCATGGCCTCACACTATGCCCCTGCCTCACTTGATTGACACGGCCTTACACTATGCCCCTGCCTCACTTGATTGGCATGGCCTTCACTTACTGTAGTCCGACCCAGAGTCTGCGACTTGTAGCGCATGTAGCCACGGGCACTGTACAGACTTTAAAAGGTTGCCCTGTCCTCGCGGTAATGGAGCAGGGTTTTTTCCATTCTCAGGTTAATCCTCAATGGCAGGGACCACATACCAGCAACATGGCAACGCATGCCAACAACATGGCAATGCATGGAAACGCATGTCAGCAGCATGGCAACACATACCAACAACATGGCAACACATGACAGCAGCATGGCAACACATACTAGTAATATGGCAACACATGCCAGCAGCATGGCACCACATGCCAGCAGCATGGCACCACATGCCAGCAGCATGGCACCACATGACAGCAGCATGGAACCACATGACAGCAGCATGGAACCACTTCAATGCAATTGTATGTATGATTGATCTATGAAGCAAACATGTGCAATGGAAATAGAGACCACACCAACATACAATATAACACCTTACCTTTTAGTATGTGGTGTGCAGTCTGAACGCAGCGCAGCGACGGGGAACAGTACACATAGTCTACCACAGTGTTACTCTCCAGCAAGGCCTCACCTGTGAAGAGAGAGAGAACAACTCAGCAAGGAATGCAGCATGCTCAAGGCACAATCATAGGCTCATCCGGGTGAATGGCTAAATTAATTTATGGTCATAGGAGGACAGGTGGGAAACCTACGATCTATGAAAGCCTCGTCAAAACAGGTTCATCCCTGTTCCTCTAAAACCATCAAGGACCACATTGACACCCTCGCTCCGGCTCTTGCTGATTTTTGCAACCACTCCTTTGCCTCTGGATCCTTCCCCTCCCCTCTGAAGCACTCCCCTGTGACCCTCTTCTCAAGAAACCCACAGCTGATCCTTCTTGTCCAGCTAACTATCGCCCAATTTCCATTACTCCCTTTCTGGGCAAACTCCTGGAAGAGTTGGCCATCTCTCAGCTTAACCTTCATTCCAATTCTGTTGGCTGTCTCCATGACCACCAGTCTGGCTTCAGAGCCACCAGAAGCACGAAAACTGCTCTCCTGAATATCCGTGAAGATCTGCTCTCCAACCTTGACTCCAACATTCCCTCTGCCCTCATCCTACTCAATCTCTCTTCTGCCTTTGACACGGTCAACCATACCATCCTGCTCAACCGTCCCCGTGAAAACCTGGGTATCACTGATCAGGCTCTGGCCTGGCTGACCTCTTTCCTCTCAGATCGACCCTCCCAGGTCCAACTTGGGTCCTTCCTTTCATCTATCTTCCTCTCTACCTGTGGTGCTCTCCAGGGGTCTAACCTCTCGCCCTGGCTTTTCAACCAATACCTGGCAACTCTTGTCCACTGCATTGCCATTTTCTGCTCAAATTTCCAGTGCTACGCTGACGACACTCAACTCATTTTCAGGCTGCCCTCTGCCACCTCCTCTCCCTTTCTCATCTCTGATTGACTAACTGCCATTCAAGATTGGTGTGCCGCCAATGATCTTTGTCTGAATGCCAGCAAGACGGAGATCCTCCTCATCGGCACACCTTCACCATCCTTTCCCCTCACTCTCTGGCCGGCCTCCCTTGGCCCTCCTCCTACCCCCACCTGCGAGGCTAAGAACCTCGGGGTCATCTTTGACTCCACACTTTCCTTCTCCGCCCACATCTCTGAGGTCTCTAAAAAGTCAAATTTCCGACTGCACCTCCTCAGAGGTACTCTGCCTTTCCTCTCCTTCCCCCAGAAGCTCATGGTATCTCAAGCTCTGGTTCTCTCTAGCTTGGACTATTGTAACAGCCTCTATCTAAATCTACCTGCCTCTACTCTCCGTCCTCTGCAACTAATCCAGAACAGGACTGCGAAACTTGTCCTTGGCCTCAAGCCCTGGGATCGTATCTCTCCAGCTCTGAAATCTCTCCACTGGCTCCCAGTGGATGCAAGGACTAAATTCAAAACCCTCTGCATTGTCCACAAGGCTTTCTGGGGCCTGGGTCCAAAATACCTTCAGCTATCCCTCCGCAAATACCTCCCCTTTTGAGCTCTTCGCTGCTCTACCTGCAACTCACTCAGGGTCAGTCGTTTTTCTAAGAAACGAGCTGGGGGTAAATCTCTGTCTTCGGCTGGGGCCTCCCTCTGGAACAGCCTCCCTGCCACTCTAAAACTTGAGGAGAATCATCTCCGGTTCCGGAAGCACCTCAAGACCTTTGTCTTTTCTTCTGCGTTCGCTCCCCCTCTCCCCTGCTGATCTGTTCTCTCTTGGCACCGTGCACCTGGCCACCCTCTGTCTTTTGGGCCCAGGTACCTGCTCATCCTGCCACCCTCCTGCACTGCCTCCGGGCCACCCCTGGCACTGGGGTCTGTATCTGTACCCATATAGACCCCCCCCCCTTTTTCTTCCTGCACTTATCAGACCTACCTTGTCTGCTGCCTTAAACCTAGCACTTGCAAATTGCTGGCTGCATTACCACTGTTTGTTGCCTTTATTATTTATTTATTGTTATTTATCTGTTTCTCCTCTGCTTCGCACTTTCCACCTCTCCCCCTTCCATACACTTTTCCCCCTCACCCCTCTCCCATGCACTTGCGTGTTCTTAATGTCACTGGGCCTAGTAAGATCGCTGTTTTTGTTCTCCCCTGTTGAACTCCCTTGCCTTGTCGCGCTCTCAAACACTTCTGTACGAGCGCGATAGAAATAAAATATCAATCAATCAATCAATCAATCAATCAAAACCTAGATATATGGCCGGCGTTGCCCATCAGAGTTGCCATGAACCCATAGAGGGGCAAGTCTGGGACCCAGTGCTCCTCGTCAAACCTGGGACCATTGCAGCACTACATTTGGAACGGTTTCTCTTCTGCTGTTATTCATTTCCTTACCCTGGTTATGGGTGTTCCTAATTCCCCCTACTTGAGTCTACATGGAGCCAGCATTCACTGTGGGGTTCCCAGTCATGGAAGCCCAAACCAGCTCTCTGGCGCCCCCAGCGTTTGCAATGTAAGCACATGCCCTGGCCCCTGTAGCAGGACCCCCCAGCCTGCTAATAAATCACCCTGCTTCACCGCTGAACATACTCAAGTAGCTCAGGACTCAACTTAGACATATGTGATGAGTGTGACTGAGATTATGAGCAGGGCAGCGAATCAACTGCTCAAAGCCTAGATTGGCCAAGGCTGTCTCTAGTTCTGCGGCCACAGCATCCTACTTGTGGCCCAGCCAATAGCTGAAATCCACAAGTAATAGAACGCTGGAGTGGGGCTTCAGGGTGGACAACAGGTAGTTGGGCAATGCCAGCGTAAAGTCTTCAATCAAAGAGATAGATAAGATAAGAAGAAGATTCATTGTAGATTCAGCATTGAGTCCAATTTTCACATGTAACGACTCAATGCCGTTCACAATAAACCCTCTTATTGCTCAAATGGTCAGGGAGGATTTGAAGATCAGCGCACCCCGAACTCCACCCCCCACTTTCCTCAATGTCTTATCTTAACATAGTATATCCTTCAGGGGTATCAAGATTAAGGGTAGGGTCAGCTAGTCTGTGTCCCCAGGTTTCCGTTATCACGCAAACATCAATATTCATATCCTCTATATACGAGGCGACCTCCAAAGCATGTCTGAACAAGGATCTAGTGTTAAATAGCAAGCAAACTAAATTATGGACTGACTGGCACAACACAATGGCTACCTTTCAGTCGCTGCAATGCTCCCCCCGATGGCTTGACTTCTAGTTCTAGACTACCGTCAATAGTACCCCCACACCCATGCACAATATCACAGGGGGTGTTCCGGGATGAAATATCCACTTCATCTGTGGGGAACACAGCATAAGAGGATAAGGGTTGCGAGAATGCCATTATAACGGCAGTATCCTTATCACTACCCCTCACGGTGAAAGGGAGAGTAAGAGGATCTTGCACACAAACAGATGGGACAGCTGAAGGGCACCCATGGGGACTCACTGGTACTTGGGACGCCAGCGAGAGCTCATACGGGATAACAATATTCCTGGCTGCCGCAATTGCAGCGAGAACCTCTGCTAGCCCCATCAAGGCACAGTGAGGCGGATCCGGAGCTTCCTCGCTCTTGCGCCGGCGCTCGCTCTTGCGCCTGGTATGTGAATATGTAGTCCCCTGGACTACAAACTTGCTGGGAGATGTAGTTTAAAGGTTAAATGCGAAAGTCGCAGGCAGCAAAAGCACTCTAATGCCACCGTATGTCTCAAATTAAATTTGTATAAAATGTACACTGTAATGGAGAGCACTAGATGATTTTAAAAGTAGCAGGATAAAATAATTACTTTGTTGCTAAAAATGATGTCTAAAAAGCAACGATCACACAATTTAAAAACACTTCTAAAATCACTTCTAAGATCACAGTCAACAAGCATCACGGTCTCTGCCCAAACACACGTAATACTAAAAGAAAATACTGTGAATTATGGTCCACTGGTAAATAGCCAATAAGAAAATCACTCCTGAATAAGGATTATGTGTGATGCACTGAGCTTTCCTTAAACCATATAACACTTGTTACCAAGCTTCAAAGAGATGCATTTAAGTGCGCAACTAGAACATCCCGATGAGTGTCTACTTTAACCTATAATCAAAGTGTTAAGTGGCGTGTGTGAGTCCCAGGTGAGTGCTAGGCGCACACAAAGACATGGGGCCTCATTACAAGTATGGCGGTAAAGCAGCAATGGCGCTGGTAGAACTACCGGCACTGTTGATACCGTACCGTCATAGTAGGAGTTCTCCTTGCGGGTGCCCTAGCAGCCACCAGGTCTGACCTGGTGGCCATACCGGCACCCGCAAGCAGAACAGGACTGTAGCACTGGTACTGTTAACAGTACCGTTGCTACCACCTTCCTCATTCCCATTGAGCCCTATAGGGAATGGGGATGTACCGGGCTCAGCACCAGCGAAAGGCCAATTACCGGGTCCGGCTGGGCCGGAATAGCCCAGTATTTGCCCATTCGCGGGTGCCGGACCTGGATGCGAGTTTGGAGGTAGCCTTGACGGTTTTACTGGTAAGGCTACCTCCAACCTCGTAATGAGGCCCATGGTGTGATGCATGTCAGCGGAGTATATGTTCCTTAGAGCAGTGGGTGTTGGTTTGTAAAAGATCTGGGGCTACGCTAATGTCAGCACTGTCAGGACTCGGGGCTCGCTGGCCTTTTGGTGGTAGCCCTAAGTTTCTATCCGGGCTGCAAGCAAAAGACCTGGGGCTATAGCCCCCTCAACCCCATCTAGCAATGCCTCTGCTTGGATGCAGTAGGAACTGTGAGAGAAGATGGATGGACTGGCCAATGCAGGAGTCATTACAGCCCACAGGGAGAGGGATGTAACAGGTGTTATTGGCCCATTCCGTAAACATGGGCTGAGGCAATGAAAGAGGTGCATAACGACTGTAAGGGACGATAGCGCCTGCTGTAGTCCTCACACCCTGGGGTGAAATGACATTGTAAAGTGACTAAATCACAAATCCTGTTTAGAAACCAAATTAATCAGTTGCTTGGAGCAGTCTCCTGGGGTAATGTTGGCCCAGGAAGGACTGAGTATTGTGGCTGAATGATGTGCCAGAAACATCAAGCTTTATTGTCCACAGCTGCAGGCAATACAGGTTCTTATGAACCCAGAAGAAGGGTGTATTCCCCAAGTAAAGCGAGAGTGCATTAAGGGGGCATCTGCGCTCATACGAACCCGTATGGCCCAGCAGCTGCGGACAAGGACACTATTAGCACCGGGGCTGCGTCTGGCACGCTAAGGAGTGAAGGGAACCGAGAGTAGCCACTTTTGAATGTTCATTGACTGAAAGGATGTGGCAGGTGTGCAACTCCTGCCACAGGCAAGGAGGGAAGCCGAGGGAAGACCTGAGACATGGGGAGCGATCCCACCACAGGCAAGGAGGGAAGCCGAGGAAAGACCTGAGACATGGGGAGTGATCCCACCACAGGCAAGGAGGCAAGCCGAGGAAAGACTTGAGACATGGGGAGCGATGCCGCCACAGGCAAGGAGGGAAGCCGAGGAAAGACTTGAGACATGGGGAGCGATGCCGCCACAGGCAAGGAGGGAAGCCGAGGAAAGACTTGAGACATGGGAAGCGATGCCGCCACAGGCAAGGAGGGAAGCCGAGGAAAGACCTGAAACATGGGGAGTGATCCCACCACAGGCAAGGAGGGAAGCCGAGGAAAGACCTGAGACATGGGGAGCGATCCCACCACAGGCAAGGAGGGAAGCCGAGGAAAGACCTGAGACATGGGGAGCGATGCCGCCACAGGCAAGGAGGAAAGCTGAGGAAAGACTTGAGACATAGGGAGCGATGCCACACGAGGCAAGGAGGGAAGCCGAGGAAAGACTTGAGACATAGGGAGCGATGCCGCCACAGGCAAGGAGGGAAGCCGAGGAAAGACCTGAGACATGGGGAGCGATGCCATCACAGGCAAGGAGGGAAGCCGAGCAAAGACCGGAGACACGGGGAGCGATTCCGCCTCAGGCAAGGAGGGAAGCCGAGGAAAGACCTGAGACATGGGGAGCGACGCCCGCCACAGACAAGGAGGGAAGTCGCGGAAAGACTTGAGACATAGGGAGCGATGCCACCACAGGCAAGGAGGGAAACCGAGGAAAGACCTGAGACATGGGGAGCGATGCCGCCACAGACAAGGAGGGAAGTCGAGGAAAGACCTGAGACATGGGGAGCGATGCCGCCACAGGCAAGGAGGGAAGCCGAGGAAAGACCTGAGATGTGGGGAGCAACGCCTGCCTCAGGCAAGGAGGGAAGCCGTGGAAAGACCCGCGATATGGGGAGCGAAGCCCCACAGGCAAGGAGGGAATCCGAGGAAAGACCTGAGACATGGGGAGCGATGCCCCCAGAGGCAAGGAGGAAAGCCGAGAAAAGACCTGTGACATGGGGAGAGATGCTGCGACATGCAAGGAGGGAAGCTGAGGAAAGACATGAGACATGGGGAGCGATGCCCCCACCCGCAAGGAGGGAAGCCGAGGAAAGACCTGAGACATGGGGAGTGATGCCGCCAAAGGCAAGGAGGGAAGCCGAGGAAAGACCTGAGACATGGGGAGCGATGCCACCACAGGCAAGGAACGAAGCCAAGGAAAGACCTGAGACATGGGGAGCAACGCCTGCCTCAGGCAAGGAGGGAAGCCGAGGAAAGACCTGAGACATAGGGAGCGATGCCACCACAAGCAAGGAGGGAAGCCGAGGAAAGACCTGAGACATGGGGAGCGATGCTGCCACAGGCAAGGAGGGAAGCCGAGGAAAGACCTGAGTCATGGGGAGCGATGCCATCACAGGCAAGGAGGGAAGTCGAGCAAAGACCGGAGACACGGGGAGCGATTCCGCCTCAGGCAAGGAGGGAAGCCGCGGAAAGACCTGAGACATGGGGAGCGACGCCCGCCACAGACAAGGAGGTAAGTCGAGGAAAGACTTGAGACATAGGGAGCGATGCCACCACAGGCAGGGAGGCAAGCCCAGGAAAGACTTGAGACATGGGGAGGGATGCCGCCACAGGCAAGGAGGGAAGTCGAGGAAAGACCTGAGACATGGGGAGCGATGCTGCCACAGGCAAGGAGGAAAGACCCGAGACATGGGGAGCACCGCCTGCCTCAGGCAAGGAGGGAAGCCGAGGAAAGACCTGAGACATGGGGAGAGATGCCGCCACAGGCAAGGAGGGAAGCCGAGGAAAGACCTGAGACATGGGGAGCGATGTCACCACAGGCAAGGAAGGAAGCCGAGGAAAGACCTGAGACATGGGGAGCAACGCCTGCCTCAGGCAAGGAGGGAAGCCGAGGAAAGACCTGAGACATGGGGAGAGATGCCGCCACAGGCAAGGAGGGAAGCCGAGGAAAGACCTGAGACATGGGGAGCGATGCCACCACAGGCAAGGAAGGAAGCTGAGGAAAGACCTGAGACATGGGGAGCAACGCCTGCCTCAGGCAAGGAGGGAAGCCGAGGAAATACCTGAGACATGGGGAGCGATGCCCGCCACAGGCAAGGAGGGAAGTCGAGGAAAGACTTGAGACATAGGGAGCGATGCCACCACAGGCAGGGAGGGAAGCCGAGGAAAGACCTGAGACATGGGGAGCGATGCCGCCACAGGCAAGGAGGGAAGCCGAGGAAAGACCTGAGACATGGGGAGCGATGCCGCCACAGGCAAGGAGGAAAGACCTGAAACATGGGGAGCACCGCCTGCCTCAGGCAAGGAGGGAAGCTGAGGAAAGACCTGAGACATGGGGACCGATGCCCCACAGTCAAGGAGAGAAGCCGAGGAAAGACCTGAGACTTGGGGAGCGATGCCGCCACAGGCAAGGAGGGAAGCCGAGGAAAGACCTGAGACATGAGGAGCGATGCCGCCACAGGCAAGGAGGAAAGACCTGAGACATGGGGAGCACCGCCTGCCTCAGGCAAGGAGGGAAGCTGAGGAAACACCTGAGACATGGGGAGCGATGCCGCCACAGGCAAGGAGGGAAGCCGAGGAAAGACCTGAGACATGGGGAGCAACGCCTGCCTCAGGCAAGGAGGGAAGCCGAGGAAAGACCTGAGACATGGGGAGCGACACCGCTCAGGCAAGGAGGGAAGCTGAGGAAAGACCTGAGACATGGGGAGCAATGCCGTCACAGGCAAGGAGAGAAGTCGAGGAAAGACCTGAGACATGGGGAGCAACGCCTGCCTCAGGCAAGGAGGGAAGCCGAGGAAAGACCTGAGACATGGGCAGTGATGCCGCCACAGGCAAAGAGGGAAGCCGAGGAAAGACCTGAGACATGGGCAGCAATGCCGCCACAGGCAAGGAGGGAAGCCGAGGAAAGACCTGAGACATGGGGAGCGATGACGCCACAGGTAAGGAGGGAAGCCGAGGAAAGACCTGAGACATAGGGAGCGATGCCAACACAGGCAAGGAGGGAAGCCGAGGAAAAACCAGAGACATGGGGGGCGATGCCGCTACAGGCAAGGAGGGAAGCCGAGGAAAGACTTGAAACATGGGGAGAGATGCCGCAACAGGCAAGGAGGGAAGCCGAGGAAAGACCTGAGACATGGGGAGTGATGCCGCCACAGGCAAGGAGGGAAGCCGAGGAAAGACCTGAGACATGGGGAGAGATGCCACCACAGGCAAGGAGGGAAGCCGAGGAAAGACCCGAGTCATGGGGATCGATGCCGCCACAGGCAAGGAGGGATGCAGTGGAAAGACCTGAGACATGGGGAGAGATGCCGCCACAGGCAAGGAGTGAAGCTGAGGAAAGACCTGAGACATGGGAAGCGATGCCAACACAGGCAAGGAGGGAAGCCGAGGAAAGACCTGAGACATGTGGAGCGATGCCACCCTAGGCAAGGAGGGAAGCCAGGCAAGGAGGGAAGCCTATGATCCACGGACCGTCATATTTACTTGCACTTAGTACCATTCCTAAGTATTTTACACAACTCAAGACGTTAAAGTGAATTTCTTTTTGCCAGGCGCTGTTTTTGTGGTTTGCAAATTTTTAAACACAAGAATCTCACATTTTCTAGTGTTGATCTTCGGATGGTTGGAACTCACATATTCTTGTACAGCTTCAAGTTTTCGTTGTAATCCAATCGGTGTTACATCCATCAAAATCAAATCATCTGCATGTAACAACCAACTGAGATGGGGTTTGTGTAGTTTCGGTGGAAACGATTTCACTGCATCAATAGTGTCTCCAATGTCAGATATGAAAAGGCTAAACATTGCTGCAGCTAAGGGACAGCCCTGTTTCACACCCTTGAATGTATTAATCTCAGCGGACAATGCCCCGGACTGATCTAACCGTATTCGAATCGAAGTTCCACTATGGCGATCACGACTGGCAGCCAACAGATCTTCTGGACAGCCCCACGCCTGTAACTTTCTCCATAACAACTCACGGTCAATGGTGTCAAACGCATAAGACAGATCAATAAAAGCCAAATAAACTTGTTTATGCGTTCTCAGGGCTTCCATTTTTATTAGATTTAAAATCAACAGTTTTAGAGAGCAACCTCCATTTTTAACAAAACCTGATTGCCTCTTGTCCACTCGCTGGGATTTTGAGGCACACTTTAATAAGAGTATCGTAAATTTTTCCCATTACATCAAGTAACGCTACAGGTCGATAATCTTTTGGACAAGTGCAATCGCCCTTCTTAAAAATAGGCACTATCACAGCTGTTTTCCAGGACCTCAGGGTTTGGTGTTGTATTTTTATTCTTTCAAATAAGGCCAAACAGACCTCTGCCCAGATTTCCGGATGCTGTTTGATGGTGAAGTTGGTTAAAGATGCTCTGGAATTATTTGCCTTTCAAATGATCGTCTCAATGTCTTCTTTTGCAAAAAGAAAGAACCCACCCATTATTATTTTTCTCCAAAAGGTACTGCTGGTTCATTATTGCATTTATATAGCTCTGAGAAAGGCAAGATCCACTCCGCCTCAGACACCAGACAGGTTTGAAGGGCCGTTGGGATGCTTGAGTGATATTAATTAGGCTCCAAAAGTCTTGTGTGTTTTTATTGCTAAAGCTCTCCATCATTTTCCATGCATCTTTTTGCAGCATTTGATGTTTGTGAGACATCATCCAGTTCTTAAACTTTTGCTTGGCCACACGATTTTTTAGTTTTCTTGTTTGTAGATCGAGATTTCGGTTTTGACGAATCTCAGCTCTCATCGTACGTTTCCGTTTCAATATTTCCATGCTGAAACAATATGTATGATTGAAGTTCAGATGTCTTGAACCTGCGTTTTTCGTCTGAAATTGGAATAACATATCGTCGTATTCAACAGATTTGGCTCTTAGCCCGAACTGTGAAGAAATCTGAGAAACTTCAGCGAAATCAAGTCTGAGACCGATTCTATTGGCTTGCACCAACACCTTATGGGGCCCGGTTCTTTTGATCGCGATTTATCTACTAAGAGCTCTAGTTGTAGCTTGTCATCGTCACAGTACTGTGTTTGTAGTACTTCCAAAGATTTTACTTTTGCATGAAGCCTCTCTGAAACAAACATATAATCGATCGTTGATGTTTGTTCAGCACGCCGCCATGTGAGTGCCAGTGGTATGTCTCCACGAGTACAGCCATTCAGCATATAGATCTTTCTAGCTTCCATTTCCTCCAGCCATTCATGAGCTAAGACCATTTTGTCAGTGTGTTCTTAAAAAAAAAAATCGATATTGAAGTCCCCACAAAGAATTATATTCTCAGAGTTTTCTTCTTCCATCAAGCTGTCTAATATGGTTTATATTTGATCAATAAACCACTGCTTAACAGCTCTTTCATGGTTCCAGTATATATTCACAATCTTTAACCGAGTTTGAGGGTTACTCAACACCTCAGCGTTGCCAATCGTAGTGACTTGAACAAACGGAGAAACATTTGTAAATTTCATAATCCGATAATCAGTTGTTCTTCGAACCAATGTTATTAGACCTGCCATAGGCCATCCTTTCTCCGACTTTATTGCTGGATTGCAATCAATTCCAAATTCTGCCACCAATGGCGTTTCGGTGATCCAAGTTTCTTGTAGGCATGCTATGCCTATCCCTTCCAACCAATTTGATAAAAACAGATGACTGAAACCCTGTGTGTTCCAGGATGCAATCACACATCCGTCAACTAGTTTCTCCTCCTGCATTATTTATAATTCTTCGAGTTCAAGGAAGATGCCAACCATTGCCACTCTTCATTTTGATTTGAATTAGAGGGTTTTTTATTGTCACTGACATTAAGGCGCTCATCAGCTCTTGCACCTTGAATAGTTATTTGGATGTTATCTTTAAAACCATCATTTGGCTAAACTCCATTTCCCACAAGCAGGCCCTGCTTCTTCCCAAAGACAGGCTCTGCAGACACCTTTTCATTGTCTTCTCGAATGGAGTGACTTTCTTGTCTCGAGCTATCAGACCGGCGATCACTATTTTTGACCCCTATTGAGGATCGTACTGCCTTATTCGCCGTTGTAGGGGCCAGATTTTGACTGAACTACTTTGCTGGGCCTGGTGGTAAGACATCCTGATATTTATGAATGTCAAAACCCAATGATAAAAATGCATCACATGCTTCCAAAATTACTGACCGGATTACATTCGATGACAGGTGCAACACCACCTTGTCGGTCCGTTCTTCTTCAGGAAATTAAACGATCTTTACATCGTTTGACACAATTAGGCGAAGACCTGGGACATGATGCAGTAATTTTATGACGTTGTGTCTGTTTAGAACCAATTTCTCCCGTGAGTCCACACGGTCAATTACTAGTTTGAATATTGGCCCCTTGCCCTTGAGACCTCCTCCTTATCTTTGATTTGTTATAGATTGACTGATTCTCAGGGAGTTGTTGTCTACAGAAGCATCATCACGGGCCTGTAAAGGAACTGGTTTAGAGAACACATGGGGTATTCCAGAAGTGCCCATTTCTCTTTTCCCTTCAGATTTAGATGGTTGGAAGTTCTTAGGCAGACAGCCGCTGGACTCATTGCTCAGTTTTCCGCATATCATCTCCCGTCTCTCATGTAATGTGAGAAACACAGGGCTCATGCACGCTGTACTTGCTGGACTACTGGACTCCGTGCTATGATTAATGGTACATAGTCTAACCATGGTAGCCTTGTTTTCAATAGGCGGCCCTCCTCCTCCGCCTTGTTTTGGACACTCTTGCGTGTCTCCATTAGTCTGGACATCTTTCTTCTGCATTGCATCCTTACAAGTCCCATCAGACTGAGCTTCTAAAGGCAATTTTGGACACGTTTTTTCCACTGGTCCAGGGAGTGGAATCCTCTCAATTAGATTTTCATCTTCGATGTCATAGTAGGTTGACATATTCATAATTTCTTCTGATATCTCATTAGAGGAAATAATCTGTGCCCCGTCCTTAACTACTGGCAACGCCGAGACCTTTGCTTGCATTTTCACAGTGTTGTTCTCTGTCGTCGTTGCTAAATTAGATCCACTTCCATTTGCCAGTATATGTACCACTTTAATGTTCCTCAAAAATGTTCTTGAGCCAGTTAGCTTAGAGTTTTTGCGACCAGGCAAATTTTTCGGTTTCTTTAATTTGTTTTTCAACGGTTGTTTGCAACTCGTTGACTTCTCTACATCAGGCGCTCCTCTCTTAAAAATTGGAAAAGCTTTGACATCATTCTTTGAAGGTACTAAGGTCGGCAGTTCCTCAACTCTCGTGTCCACTTCAAGATTTTGATTACTAGAAGACGTTGCAATCTGGACATCTAACAGAGCCAGATTTGCTTGGCTTTGAGCTTGTTCGAACGCTGTGTTGAAAGATACCTCAGCCACGTCAGTCTCTAGAGAAACGTCCGGAGCTGAACCAATGTTCTTGGATAATAACGGAAGATCCCCATGAGGGATTACCAAATCAGGAGACTGACCAATGATTAAATCAAATGCCAAGGGCCCTCCACTCTGTCTCCCATTATTTGAATGGTGGCCTGATGACAACCCTGTTGAGGCCAAATTAATGTGTTCCTCAGGTGCGTCGGTGTGATTATTAATCCCAGTGGTAACATTTCTCGCACAGTATGCAGACATCGAGTTATTAACTGGCATAACGTTGGCTGAAGTCTGGAACTGATGTAAACCATTTACTGTATTCGGTTTTGCATTTTTGAATAACGATAAAGCCTCTTTAGCCACTTCTGCCAGTACTTTTTTGTCCATATTATCATTACCTCTTTGTTCCATCAATCTGGTCAGGGTTGCCTCAATCCTTTTGATTGTACCTTCATGTTTGTTGTTGTGTCGACCAAATTGATCCTCCAGGTGCACTCATTTCGAATTCATTAACGCCATTAGTGTGGACTGATCTTTCATGTTTTCATTGACCTATTCATATGATTTTGTGAAAGGGGTTAATGATACTGCCATGGAAGAAATCAAGACCGGTTGCAAGTCGATTATTCGTGCATATCCGATGGCCGTGGCATGAGCATCCCTATTGCACGTGTGTTCTCTCATCACTCGCTTGCTCCTTCCCGAACCTGCTTTTTCCCTCCTAATTTTAGGAAAGGGTCTCTCCATCAAAGAGGCGTCTGATGTTAAGGAATCTTCAGAGTTACAAGTTTCAAACTCTAGTGAAGGCACCCTATCCTGTGCCTCATATTGAACTTCTCTCACACCTCTCAGGTTGTCGGACATTCTTTTTTGAGACATGGGTAACTGTGAAGTGTGGAATTATAGTCGGAGATAGGCAAATGCTGAAACAATATTTATTCACTGGTTAAGGGCAGCAAATGCTGAAAGAATAACTGTCAAGTCCTCCCTGTTAGCTTCACCAGTGTCTTGGCCTCCCGTAGTACAGCAGCGTTAGTCCTGGCTTGGTCCTATCTCAAGCCGGTGTCCGGATAGGCCCACCACTCTGGTTCTCTCTCCTCTCTCTTCTCCGTGTCCTGTGGAATGAGAGCAACACATTAGTCTCGTTTGGCGCGCTTTTAACGCACCTGGAGGTTTCAAGCCCCCTCCAATCACTGAGGGTCTGGTTTAACCCCCTTCTCATTGGTTCCTGGGACGTGGTCCCGCCCTTCTTAAGGGTTGCCGTCCCGGGGTGTCGCCATTCCCGTTCCCCTTGTGGTGGTGGGCGGTTGCGTTGGCCATGCGGTTGTGGCCGAGCCATGTAGGGACGTGTAGGGACACATCCGGATGCTGGGCGTCCCTCCCCAGCAACACGCAGCTCCGGCACCGTCAGGAGGAGCACGGGGGCGGTGAGCCGGGCGCCGTTGTCCCGCATCTCGGTGCCGTCGTGGGCACTGCTCCCTCTCCCCCGGACCGGGGTGATCAGGTGAGTACATGGCGGCCCCGCCGCGGCTGTACACAGCGGCTCCTTCCGCGGCCTTGCCGCGGCTGCCCGTAGCGGTTTTCCCTTCCCTTGCCGCAAGGGAAAGGGCGGACAAGGCAACGCCTCCCGACTCGTGCGGGCCGGCTACACGCCGCGGCACCAGCCGAGGAGCAGCTTCACACATCGTGTCCTTATTTTGAGCCAGCCACTGGAGGGGGGCATGGTCGGTGTACAGAGTGAACCGGCGACCCAACAGATAGTACCGGAGCGAGTCAACGGCCCACTTGATGGCCAAACACTCCTTCTCAATGGTTGAGTAAGCCGCCTCATGGGGCAACAATTTCCATCTGGTGAAGCACACCGGGTGCAGGTCCTCCCCATTCATCTGTGATAACACCGCTCCCAGGCCCTCGTTTGAGGCGTCCGTTTGTAAAAAGAAATGTTTCTGGAAGTCCGGGCAGCAGAGGACCGGGTTGGACGTGATCCTTCGCTTTAGGTGTGCTATGGCGTTCTGGGCCCTCGGGTCATTGGTCAGGTTGGGATTCCCCTTGAGCCTCAATGCGTCTGTCAAGGGAGCGGCTATCGAGGAGAAGTCAGGGATAAATCTTCGGTAATACCCGATCAACCCCAGGAACGCTCGTATTTGTTTCCTGTTGGTGGGAGTCGGTATATCATGGATAGCCTGTGTTTTGGACAACTGTGGTTTCAGCACTCCCCTACCCACTATGTGGCCCAGATATTTGGTTTCGTGGGTTCCCATCGTAGTCTTCCTGCGGTTGATATGTAGTCCTGCCCTCTGTAAATCAGCCACTACTAGTTCTAGGTGGTTCAGATGCGATCCCCAGGATTGGCTGTATACCACAATGTCGTCCAGGTAGGCAGCAGCGTATCCAGCATGCGGTCTCAGTATGATGTCCATCAGTCTCTGGAACGTGGCGGGGGCCCAGTGGAGGCCAAAGGGCAGGATCTTATACTGATATAAGCCTTGTGGGGTGGAAAAGGCAGTTTTCTCCCTGTCCTGGGAGCGAAGGGGTATTTGCCAATAGCCCTTGGTTAAGTCTAGAGCACTTAAGAAACTGGCTGCTCCAAGGCCCTCCAGGAGTTCGTCCATCCGAGGCATTGGACAGGCTTCGTATCGGGACACCGCGTTCAATTGTCTGTAGTCCATACAGAAACGGACCGAGCCATCCGGTTTAGGGACGAGTACTATGGGGGACGACCAAACGCTGACAGAAGGCTCGATGATATCCATCCTTAACATCTCATCCACCTCGGATTTGATGATGTTTCGCCTGGCTTCGGGTATCCGGTACGGTCTAAGCCTCACAGGTGGTCCGGGATCTGATTTGATTATATGCTCAAGAACATCGGTTCGTCCAGGTAAGGCGGAAAAGGCGTCAGCATAAGGGGACAGCCTGTTCCTGATGTCCGTCTTCATTTCGAGGGTTAGGGCGTCTCCCCAATTGACTGAATCCAGGGTATCAGGAACGGTGTTCAGGATCTCGTCTGCTTTGGCTTCCTCGATACACACAAAGGCACCCAGAAGAGGCTCGTTCCATTTTTTTAGAAGGTTGATGTGATAGACCCTCTCTGGGGTGGTACGATCAGGTTGGTGTACCCGGTAGGTTACTTGGCTTAGTACATCAGTGATCTTGTACGGCCCTCTCTATCTAGCCAATAGTTTGTTGGTGCTGGTAGGCAGGAGTACCAATACCTGGTCCCCTGGGCTGAAGGTTCTCATTCGGCTCCCCTTGTTATAATTCCTTTCTTGAGTTGTTTGGGCATGTCCAAGGTTGTCTTGGGCCAGTTTACGTAGTGCGGTTAGGTGTTCCTTTAACTCCTCCGTATACTTAGTTAAAGACACTTCTTCTGTGGATTCCCATTCCTCTTTAACCAGGTCTAATATCGTTCGAGGTTGTCTCCCAAACAAGAGCTCGAAGGGAGAGAAACCGGTGGATGACTGGGGGGTGTCTCTTAACACCATTAACACCAGGGGGATCACCCGATCCCAGTTTTTCCCGGCTGGTCCCGTCACCCTTCTTAGCATTTTCTTGATTGTTTGATTATAACGTTCTACCAGCTCATCAGTTTGGGGATGATATACTGAGGTTCTCAACTGGTTGATCTGGAACTGTCCACATACTTGTTTTAGGAGGGTTGACATGAAATTAGTACCCTGGTCGGTGATTATCTCGGAGGGTATCCCCACTCGGGCAAAGAATGGAATTAGCTGGTCGCACAATACCCGGGCCGATGTTCCCTTTAGGGGAAAGGCCTCTGGGTACCGAGTGGCGTAGTCGACTACGACCAGTAAGTATCTATAGCCGCGGCTGGCTGGTTCTAAGGGTCCCACTATGTCCATGCCGATCCTCTGGAATGGGATTGAAATGAGGGGCATTTTCTGTAGCGGTGCCCTTGCGGGTAGAACCCCGCTAGTCAATTGGCAGGTGGGGCAGTTCTTGCAATGTTGGGCGACCTCCCCATAAATGCCTGGCCAGTAAAACCTCTTTAGTAGGTTTTGTTGGGTTTTAAGAGAGGCCATGTGACCCCCACAGGTATGGTTGTGGGCCAGTTGTAGCACTATAAGACGGTGGCTCTTCGGTAGCACAAGTTGTTCCTTTATGGCGTCGTCATCACCCTTATACCTCCGGTATAGGAGACCTTGTCGCAGTAGAAACCCTGGGCCTCTGGCTAGGTTGGGTTCCCCTTCCCGGGCGGCCCTTTCCCTGGCCACTCGTAGGGTGAGGTCGGTTAGGGTCTCCCCCCTTATGGTGTCTTCGTTACCTTCGAGCTTCCAGTTGATAGGCCGGGTCATATAACTGGCCTGACACCATGCCATCCGGGTCCGCCTCTTTCGCCCAGGTGGGGGTTCCCGGGAAACGGGGTCCGTCCCTGCAACATCGGAATTGGGCGGGGACTGCCCTTCCCTTATATCCCTTAATGTCTGATCGAAACTGGGGAGGTTGGTCCCAATTACCACCAGGGTGGGGAGACAAGGTAGGACGGCAACCCTCAAGGGAGAGGAGGTTTAATTTCAATCACTACATCCTTCATCGGGTAACACTTGGTGTCCCTGTGAATGCATCGGATAGGTACGGTTACGTTAGATAAGCAGGGAGTGTTACTCACGGTTGGTGATATGGCGGTCTGCCTGCTGCCGCTGTCCAAAAGTGCACGTGATGGTCTGCCGTCGACACGAATGTCCACCACATATGGTCCTGGGACGCCGTCCTCGTCTATTGGGTTCAGGTAGCCGATGTCCATGGGTTCAACCATTCTTCTCCTGGGACAAAACCGGGCTATGTGGCCCCACTCGTTGCACTCATAGCACTGCGGTTGCTTGTAACCAGGGGTCGGTGATGGGGCCTTCTCCTCGCTTCCTGGTCTCTTGTCCTCGGGTCTCCTGGTGTTCTCATCGGAGGGTCTCCATCTTATGGGTAAGGCTCGGTTACCCCTAATCACATGGGGGTCGGATATCGGGATGGCGATGCGGGCTGATACCCCTGTAGGTGGTAGTCGGAAGTGGCCTGCCTTCTGGTATGCTGATGCAATATCCACAGCCTCGGTTAGGGTGGGCCGATGGTGCTGCCTGACCCATTTCTGCATCTGCCCGGGCAGGGCTTCGACAAATTGTTCCAGAATAATTTTATCGATCAGGGGTTGGTTAGCGGGGTTTGGAGCCAGCAACCACTTCTCGGCTAGGTCCTTTATCCTCTAGTATAGCTGGAGTGGACTCTCCCCGGCCCTGAGCCTGGTTTCCCTCAGCTGGATCCGGTATGCCTCATTGTCCAGGCCTAAGCGGTCTAGTACTGCAGCCTTGATCTCTCCGTACGGCGTGTTGCCGTTGGGGTTTACCGCCTGGTAGGCGCCCTACATCACCCCAGACAGTAGGGGGGCGACATACTGACCCCACCGGTCCGGAGGCCACTCTGCGTTTCTGGCTATGCGTTCAAAACTAGTAAAGAAGAAGGCAGGATCCTCTCCGTCCCTATACTTTTGTAGGAGGGCCGAGGGCACCAGTGGTTGATTTCTAGTACTGGCCACTGCATCCGTGAGACGGGACATTGTCTCATGCTGTTTGTCCTGTGCGGTGGTCAGTATAGTGCCCTGCAGCTGGATGGCTTGTTGAAAGGCTTGCCGATCCGCAGCTGCTTGTTGTGACTGCAGTTGTACCATCTGTTGCAATTGTTGTTGGCCCTCAGACAGGGTCTTTATCAAAGCCTCCATAGCGCTGTCTAAAATCCCACCTTCGTCGCCAGTGTGAAGTGTGGAATTATAGTCGGAGACAGGCAAATGCTGAAACAATATTTATTCACTGATTAAGGGCAGCAAATGCTGAAAGAATAACTATCAAGTCCTCCCGGTTAGCTTCACCGGTGTCTTGGCCTCCCGTAGTACAGCGGCGTTAGTCCTGGCTTGGTCCTATCTCGAGCCGGTGTCCGGATAGGCCCACCACTCTGGTTCTCTCTCCTCTCTCTTCTCCGTGTCCTGTGGAATGAGAGCAACACATTAGTCTCGTTTGGCGCGCTTTTAACACACCTGGAGGTTTCAAGCCCCCTCCAATCACTGAGGGTCTGGGTTAACCCCCTTCTCATTGGTTCCTGGGACGTGGTCCCGCCCCTCTTAAGGGTTGCCGTCCCGGGGTGTCGCCATTCCCGTTCCCCTTGTGGTGGTGGGCGGTTGCGTTGGCCATGCGGTTGTGGCCGCGCCGTGTAGGGACGCATCCGGATGCTGGGCGTCCCTCCCCAGCAACGCGCAGCTCCGGCACCGTCAGGAGGAGCACGGGGGCGGTGAGCCGGGCGCCGTTCTCCCGCATCTCGGTGCCGTCGTGGGCACTGCTTCCCCTCCCCCGGACCGGGGTGATCAGGTGAGTACATGGCGGCCCCGCCGCGGCTGTACACAGCGGCTCCTTCCGCGGCCTTGCCGCAGCTACCCGCAGCGGGTTTCCCTTCCCTTGCCGCAAGGGAAAGGGCGGACAAGGCAGCGCCTCCCGACTCGTGCGGGCCGGCTACACGCCGCGGCACCAGCCGAGGCGCAGCTTCACAGTAACGGACATGGCGGGTCCTGTACAAGCTTACTTTTGCACTCGTCTTCCTCCAGCCTTTGTCGTTTGTATCTCACACTCTCCCAAATATCTTCAGTTGCATCCGACAATTGATAATTGTACCTTTTTAGGTTTACTTTCTCCTGAACATCAACGTCTACCCTCTGTAATTATTGATGTTTTGATGTACGTTCCTTGTTGATGTTGACCAGATTTTGCAACACTTTATTTACGACATTGAGTGAATTACGCCTGTCAGGGACTACATTAGCCTCAAAACTACAACCTCCCTTCTTTGGAACCAGCCGGTTCTGTTACTGTTAATGCACACAACCGTGGCTCATTTGTTGAGTCTTCTACAGTTACTGCATGAAAGACTTTGTCATTTCCTGTATCGGAGTTCAATGGCGATATTAAATTTGAATGAAGATGCAGGAGGGGGTGATAATGGACTGATGGGGGCGTGGGGTTAGTTTCCCAGTCAAAGACTTCCACTCTCTTGTCTAATTCAGACATTAGTAGGGGTTGAACATCTCGTTCTGATCCGGTCGGCACTTTCATGAGCGTTACCACACTTCCCTTAGCATCAAATTCATTAATAGACATCTCCCTCACTCGGTCCGCACGCAAGGCCAGAGTTTTCAAAGGCGGCAGTTGCCGATGACTAGCCACACCAGTGGTCCCACTCATCTCCCCAACACAAAGCCCGGTGCCAGCCGTGTGATCGTACGCCGCCTCTTGAGCTTTTAGTAACAAAGGCGTGCATGATACTAAGGTTTGTGTGTAGCTTTGCAGGCCGTTGGCCGCCAGAATTGTTGCATCATTGCTATCACTAAATCCCATTTCCATTGCCTCTTCCACTTCCGACATGAACTCAGAGGGTCAGAGTGACGCCTCTTGCGAGGCTGCTGACGCTAGTGAAAGTGTTATAGGAGACGGCACAGCCCTCTTCGGGTCTCCTGCTTCAGACGTGCATGAGTAAAAACAACTTACTTGTGCTTTCCGGCGACAGTCCCCCACTTCAATAATTTCCATCAGGCTGTCGCGTTTGCATTGGGCGCGAGTTCTTAGCGGGGTATTCGCCATTAGATCCAAATCGTGCACTCAGGGTGCGCACCACGCGTGTGAGAGGGAGATTTTTGCAAGTGCAGTGCGCCAACTCACCAAACAGCACAACAGCAGAAGCTCGCCCTTTCTCCGAGGGCTTACGCCGTAAGGTCGTCGAGGCGGCCTTTATATAATCAGCTGGTCTCCTTAAAGGCACGCGCACCTCGGTAGTAGCAGCATGGTTGACAATCTTCAGGTCCGTTCCTCGCCACAGCACAACAGCAGAAGCTCGCCCTTTCTCCAAGGGCTTACGCCGCAAGGGCGTCGAGGTGGCCTTTACATAATCAGCTGGTCTCTTTAAAGGCACACGCACCTCGGCAGTAATAGCAGGGTTGACAATCTCCAGGTCCGTTCCTCGCCACAGCACAACAGCAGAAGCTCACTCTTTCTCTGAGGGCTTATGCCGCAAGGGCGTCGAGGCGGCCTTTATATAATCAGCTGGTCTCCTTAAAGGCACACGCACCTCGGTAGTAACAGCAGGGTTGACAATCTCCAGGTCCGTTCCTCACCACAGCACAACAGCAGAAGCTCGCTCTTTCTCCAAGGGCTTACGCCACAAGGGCGTCGAGGCAGCCTTTACATAATTAGCTGGTCTCCTTAAAGGTACACGCACCTCGGTAGTAACAGCAGGGTTGACAATCTCCAGGTCTATTCCTCGCCACAGCACAACAGCAGAAGCTCACTCTTTCTCTGAGGGCTTATGCCGCAAGGGCGTCGAGGCAGCCTTTATATAATCAGCTGGTCTCCTTAAAGGCACACGCACCTCGGTAGTAACAGCAGGGTTGACAATCTCCAGGTCCGTTCCTCGCCACAGCACAACAGCAGAAGCTTGCCCTGGCTTTAAAACTATAAAGTCCTTTGTTATATGGACTGATATAATTGGTTAGCACGCTTGTGCCATGTCTGGAACATTCGGTTCATATAGCAGCATGTAAGTCCAGGCCTAGGTGCAAGGAGATGGGGCATGACACTACCTCCCCACCCAATTAGCCCAGCATCTCTCATTTCCCAAGCCGTCTTCCATGAGATTGTCTTTGTATTTGGCCTTGCAGAGTATCCTTGTCTTACGAATGTGCGGGAGTGAGGGCACTTGGTATTGTGTCTGGGAATCCATGTTCAAGCTCTATTTCTATCCTTGGCTCACATGACAGGAGACCAGGATTTGTTCCCTTTTGCAGCTTTTAAATGCTTTAAATGAATTAAAGCTTGGCCTCCTTTGTGTTCTTTCTTGCACCTCAACGTGAGAAGGTTCATACTTCGCACACTCGGTCTTCTTCAGAGTAGATAGCTGGTCTCGGTTTCTAGGATCTTGACTTCAGGCCAGGCGGCCTCACCACGCAGCTCCATGAGTCTGCTATTCTGCTGTGACACAACGTTTCCATTCCACCTTCATGTATTCCGACTCACTTAATTCATGATGCCAATTCCCAGGTTTTTGTGCAATGGCGGCTTTGCCTGCATTCTATTCACTACTATTCACTACTCATAGCCACCCTCTACAATAACTTAATCGACCATGCGTTTCAGCATCTGTACATTTATTGAAAGGTTGTTTTCTGCTGTACTTCATGCACGTGTAATCTTATTTTATATTTGAGAGTTCACTTGATCCTTGCTTCACCATTGGTCCTCTAGGATCCATACATCATTCTTCAGCCAGTGTCTCAAGATGTTTTTCACACCTTCTTATGATGTCACTAGCTCTTCTTCTTTGCTACTTTTTCGTATTCCTTCAGGGAGTTCCTCCCGTAACTAATTGGCCCTTCGGGGGTAAATTCGATAAGGTTCTCTTACTGGGTACCTTCCTCCAAACATTTACAGCGGTATTGGCACAATGGCCAGTGTCAAACACGGCACAGTCTTATGTCTCCAATATCGGGGAGGAAGTGGGGTGGAGCCTCCTGCAGAGCTATACAGCTGCTCCTCTACAGAACCATGGGCTCGGCAGTGGAGGTGCAAGGGGCTGGTGCTGGACTGAGTGTTGAGGGAGTAGGGGTTTGTCAGCCGAGGGGTGGAGGGCTGGTGGTGGACTGACTGCTGAGGGTCCAGGGGCTTGGCAGCTGAGGTGCAGGGGCTGGTGGTGGACTGAGTGCTGAGGAACCAGACACTTGGCAGTGGATGTGCAGAGGCACTGGTCGAGGGCTGAGTGCTGTGGGATCAGGGGCTTGGCAGTGGAGGTGCAGGGGGCTGTTGGTTGACTGAGTGTTGAGGGACCAGGGGCTTGGCAGCAGAGGTGCGGTGGCTTGGTGGTCGACTGAGTGCCGAGGGAGCAGAAGTTCCGTAGTGGAAGTGCGGGGGGCTGGTGGTGGAGTAAGTGCTGAGGGAGTAGGGGCTTGGCAGTGTAGGTGCAGGGGGCTGTTGGTGGACTGAGTGCTGAGGGACCAGAGGCAGCGGAGGTGCAGGGGGCTGTTTGTGGACTGAGTGCTGAGGGACCAGGGACTTCGCAGCAGAGGTGCAGGGGGTTGGTAGGGGAATGAGTGCTGAGGGAGAAGATGCTTCGCAGTGGAGGTGTAGGGGCTGCTGGTGGACTGAGTGCTGCGGGAACATGCAATCAGTAACACACTTTGCGCTTTGGCAATACTAATATGGTAAACATGTACAATAGCTATGTGGTACCACAGTTAACTCTTGACTCCTTTAAAATGCACCAACTGCTGACAGTTTCAATGGCATACAAATCAAATAGTAAAGTGAATCAACAATAGACAGGAGGGAAGTCAAGTTGGGTTAAACAAATGGCAGAATACGTTGTTCCTACCAAAGACACAGTTCTTTGTGAGGATGACCCCACCTTGCAACCTGTAAATAAAGTGTATTACCAAGCCCAGTCTATATTTTTAAAATAGTCTTGTTTCTTGCTAAAAATGTTTTACTACCCAAATGTACCTGGTTTAACAGAGTTTCTTCGACGATTCGTTGACGGATCCTCGTGGGTGAACTCCCTTTAAAGCAAGAGCCACAGGGCGTTGAGATTCCATGAAGAAAATGTGAACAATGGCATCAGGACAGCAGCTTTGACCCTCGCGGTGCTCGTCAGCGATCGGTCATGGACGTCCTGTGAAGATGAGGCATGCGGTGCACCTCGATGACGAGAGTTTGTTGCCACAAAGATGACTTGATGAAGAACATAGGCCTGGCAGTGGGCGTCGTGTGTCGCCGTTGGTGTCGCCAATCGAGACTCGACCCCGGCTGGCTTTCGGGTCGTTAGTGTCTTTGTGTGGCAGGAAACCCAATGGCAGATGGTTCGCCATCGACCTCGACTTTCTCCGGTGGGACAAAGCGTTTGACGGCATTCGACGGTGATAGCAAGGGAGTCCTTGATTTCATAGTGTCTTAGGCAAAGGTGAAGTGTTGCGGCTCCTATCGTCGGCAGCACTGCGTCAAGCTGTCACCGCCTCTGGGCAACACGACTTGACGGGCTTCCAGCTGTTACGGCGGTCCTCCGCACCCTGGTCAATGACGATGGACTTCGATGTCCGGGTGCTTCACTTCAGGATTCATTGGCGGCCTGTCTCCGGTCGATAGTCTTTCTGGACTGACTTCCAGGGTAACTCGGTGACGCCAAGCTTTCTGCACAATGTTGTCTCGTAGCTCGGGAAGAGGTCTGCTAACCAGGTTCTCTCTTGGATCAGTTCTTGTAGACATGGCAGCTTTTGGATTGCGTCAAAGGCAAGCAGCAGCAAAACCTTCTTCTTCCAGCTGGGCTTCAAGGGTAAGCATCATGTTTCGACTTCAGCTTCTGAACAATTCTGGTAAGTGAGAGGTCCCCAGACATACTGTTCTGTCTCTCATTCACACTGCTGAGCCAGGCTCAGGCAGCCAATCATTCAGAAGGGCATTCATGCAGGCTGGCAGCCAATCAGGTTCACAGTGCATTCAGGCCATTCACTTCCTCTCAGACACTCACAACATGGAATGTGGATTGGGACAAGCACCCAGCCTTTGAGCACTACACACTGCATTCATACCAGTTTCGGGCAGGGCTGTCTCATTCATTGTGTCATACACCAGAAACCCATAACATGAAATGTGTATTGGTCACACACTCCATTCACCGGGTCCCACCCCAAGGGTGTACCCACAACATACAGTCAGTGGGAAGGCTCCAGCCAGTCTGGCCCGAACTTCCCCACAATGCAATATATGGAAATTCCACCCAACAGCCAGTCCGGGGGAAGGAACAGAGTCAGGGCTTCCCAGGACTTTGGGAAAAACAAGGTAACAGGCAATAGAAAGCAAGAGGCCACAGGGGCCATCTTGTTTCCCATCAGGAATCAACTGATTCCAATGGCAGAGCCTGGGTATCCCAAAATGGAGGATACTCACAGCACCTGTCAAATTCAGCATGGAGCTGCCACCAGCCCATACCCTACTCTGTGGGCCACACACAGATGCCCAAAAACATACACTTGGGGTACGGGCTTGTACCCCCACCCATGGGTGCCATAAGGGTATCCCAAGGGTCTGCTCACCACAACCAAAAAGAGGAAGAGCTGCACTGCCAGGAGTCCCAGATGGACTCCTGTGCAGAAAACAACACAGAACACACATGATTAAAGAGTACAGGACAAGGACATGGAGGCAATGTCACTTCAGTGCATTTCCAGCATCACACAGAGGTGCAGGGGATTGGGGGTGGACTGAGTACTGAGGGAGCAGGAGCTTGGCAGCAGAGGTGTGGAGGGTTGGTGTTGGGCTGAGTGCTGAGGGACTAGCGATTTAGCAGTAGAGATGCAGTGGGCTGGTGGTGGAATGTGTGCTGAGGGAGCAGGGGTTTGGCTGCAGAGGTGCAGGGGGCTGGTGGTGAAGTGAGTGCTGAGGGGCCAGGAGCTTTGCAGTTGAAGTGCAGGGGGTTGATGGTGGACTAGGTACTGAGGGACCAGGGGCTTAGCAAAAGAGGTGCAGGGGGTTTTGGGTGGACTGTGTACTGATGAAGCAGGGGCTTGGCAGCAGAGGTGCAGGGTGCTGTTCGTGGACTCAGTGTCCATTGACCAGCGGTTTGGAAGTGGCAGTGCATGGCTGCTGGTGGACTGAGTGCTGAGGGACCAGGGGCTTGGCAGCAGAGGTGCGGGAGGCTGTTGTTGGGCTGAATGCTGAAAGACCAGGGGCTTGGCAGCTGAGGTGCAGGTGTTGGTGGTGGAATGAGCGCTGACGGACCAGTGGCTTGGCAGGCAGTGCGGGGGGTTGATGGTGGACTGAATGTTGAGGGAGTAGGGGCTTGGCAGCTGAGGTGCAGCGGGCTGGTGGTGGATTGAGTGCTGAGGAAGTAGGGGCTTGACAGCTGAGGTGCGGTGGGCTGGTGGTGGACTGAGTGCTGAGGGAGCATGGGTTTGTCAGCAGAGATGCGGGGGGCTGGTGGTGGATTGAGTGCTGAGGGAGTAGGGGCTTGGCAATGAGGTGCAGCAGGATGGTGGTGGAGTGAGTGCTGAGGGAGCATGGGTTTGTCAGCAGGGATGCGGGTGGCTGGTGGTGGACTGAGTGTTAAGGAAGCAGGGACTTGGCAGCGGAGGTGCAGGTGTTGGTGGTAGAATGAGTGCTGAGGGACCAGGGGCTTGGCAGATAGTGTGGGGGGTTGATGGTGGAAGGAATGCTGAGGGAGTAGGGGCTAGGCAGCTGAGGTGCAGCAGGCTGGTGGTGGACTGAGTGCTGAGGGAGTAGGGGCTTGGCAGCTGAGGTGCAGTGGACTGGTGATGGACTCAGTACTGAGGGAGCAAGGGTTTGTCAGTGGAGGTGCGGGGGGCTGGTGGTGGACTGGGTGCTGAGGGAGTAGGGGCTTGGCAGCTGAGGTGCGGCATGCTGGTGGTGGACTGAGTGCTGAGGGAGCAAGGGTTTGTCAGTGGAGATGCGGGCGGCTGGTGGTGGGCGGAGTGCTGAGGGAGCAGGGGCTTGGCAGTGAGGGAGCAGGGGTTTGGTACTGAGGGAGCAGGGGTTTGACACTGAGGGAGCAGGGGTTTGGCACAGAGGGAAAACGGGTTTGGCACTGAAGGAGTAGGGGTTTGGCACTGAGGGAAAGGGGGTTTGACACTGAGGGAAAAGGGGTTTGACACTGAGGGAAAAGGGGTTTGGCTCTGTGGGAGCAGGGGGTTGGCTCTGTGGGAGCAGGGGGTTGGCTCTGTGGGAGCAGGGGGCTGGCACTGAAGGAGTAGGGGTTTGGCACTGAGGGAAAGGGGGTTTGACACTGAGGGAAAGGGGGTTGGACACTGTGGGAAAAGGGGTTTGACACTGAGGGAAAAGGGGTTTGACACTGAGGGAAAGGGGGTTTGACACTGAGGGAGCAGGGGGTTGGCTCTGTGGGAGCAGGGGGTTGGCTCTGTGGGAGCAGGGGGTTGGCACTGAGGGAAAAGGGGTTTGGCACTGAAGGAGTAGGGGTTTGGCAATGAAGGAGTAGGGGTTTGGCACTGAGGGAAAGGGGGTTTGACACTGAGGGAAAGAGGGTTTGACACTGTGGGAAAAGGGGTTTGACACTGAGGGAGCAGGGGGTTGGCTCTGTGGGAGTAGGGGTTTGGCACTGAAGGAGTAGGGGTTTGGCACTGAAGGAGTAGGGGGTTGGCACTGAAGGAGTAGGGGGTTTGACACTGAGGGAAAGGGGGTTTGACACTGTGGGAAAAGGGGTTTGACACTGAGGGAGCAGGGGGTTGGCTCTGTGGGAGCAGGGGGTTGGCTCTGTGGGAGCAGGGGTTTGGCACTGAGGGAAAGGGGGTTTGACACTGAGGGAAAGGGGGTTTTTACACTTTGGGAAAAGGGGTTTGACACTGAGGGAGCAGGGGGTTGGCTCTGTGGGAGCAGGGGGTTGGCTCTGTGGGAGCAGGGGATTGGAACTGAGGGAAAAGGGGGTTTGGCACTGAGGGGAGCAGGGGTTTGGCACTGAGGGCGCAGGGGGTTGGCACTGAGGGAGCAGGGGGTTGGCACTGAGGGAGCAGGGGGTTAGCACGGAGGGAAAAGGGGGTTGGCACTGAGTGAGCATGGGTTTGGCACTGAGGGAGCAGGGGTTTGGCACTGAGGGCACAGGGGGTTGGCACTGAGGGAAAAGGGGGTTGGCACTGAGGGAGCAGGGGGTTGGCACCGAGGGAGCAGGGGGTTGGCACCGAGGGAGCTGGGGGTTGGCACCGAGGGAGCTGGGGGTTGGCACCGAGGGAGCAGGGTTTTGGCACCGAGGGAGCAGGGGGTTGGCACTGTGAGAGCAGGGGGGTTGGCACTGAGGGAGCAGGGGGTTGGCACTGAAGGAGCAGGGGTTTGGCACTGAAGGAGCAGGGGGTTGGCACTGAGGTGGCAGGGGGTTGGCACTGAGGGAGCAGGGGGTTGCCACTGTGGGAGCAGGCAGTTTGCACTGAGGGAGCAGGGGGTGGCACTGAGGGAGCAGGGGGGTGGCACTGAGGGAGCAGGGGTTTGGCATTGAGGGAGCAGGGGTTTGGCACTGAGGGAGCAGGGGTTTGGCACTGAGGGAGCAGGGGTTTGGCACTGAGGGAGCTGGGGGTTGGCACTGTGGGAGCTGGGGGTTGGCACTGTGGGAGCAGGGGGTTGGCACAGAGGGAGCAGGGGGTTGGCACTGAGGGAGCATGGGGCTGGCACTGAGGGAGCAGGGGGGTTGGCACTGTGGGAGCAGGGGGTTGACACTGTGGGAGCAGGGGTTTGGCACTGAGGGAGCAGGGGTTTGGCACTGAGGGAGCAGGGGGTTTGCACTGTGGGAGCAGGGGATTGGCACTGAGGGAGCAGGGGGTTGGCACTGAGGGAGCAGGGGGCTGGCACTGTGGGAGCTGGGGGTTGGCACTGAGGGAGCAGGGGGCTGGCACTGAGGGAGCAGGGGGGTTGGCACTGTGGGAGCAGGGGGGTGGCATTAAGGGAGCAGGGTTTTGGCACTGAGGGAGCAGGGGGTTGGCACTGAGGGAGCAGGGGGTTGGCAGGGCACTGGTGTTACATGGAGTCTCTAGAGCCGGGACGTCATTTGGGATCACCAGGGGTCGTGGCTGTGACCCCTGGTATCTCCCTTGCTACCCTTGTGGTCTTCCTTCCTACCCCTAAAAAAATAAATGTTTAAAAAAGATGTTTCTTTTTGGTTAATTGATGTGCCGGGGCTGTGGCCAGCTCAGTGTAGCAATTATTGTATAGAATTACAGAAAGACTAATTATTTGTAATCCTTTTTCATTCTTATTCAGGGTCACTGCTCAAAGTGTTACTTTTGTGGAAACCTCTGTTTTTTGTTAAGAGGCCTGAACAAGAAAGCCAGCCACTTCAGAAACAAAGAGCCACATGCCGCTGGCCACAGTCCATGGGCTTACATTTAAAAAAAAAGAAAAAAAAAAGATGTGTTTTTTTTAGGGGTAGTAAGGCAGACCGCAGGCGACCCCTGGGAACCCCCAAATGACGTCCGTGGTCATTTCACCTCAGTGTCCTCGGCCACTTGACAAAATCCTTGGGTCTAAAAGCTTGTGTACAGTGTAGAAATGTTTGACCATTGAACATCAAGTGGCCCTTGATTTCCTTGTGCCACAATGAATGCTTTGTTGTAATGTGTCTATCTTCCCCATCTCCCTGGCATGCTGTTCAGGATGTTTGCATGTATGAGGTAGGGAGTGTCCAGAGTATGAGATGCTGTGTGAGTGTGCTGCTTTCCTTGCGCTACTCTAAATTCTATAATTCACAGTTAAGAAACCTCCCGACTGTATGTATTTCGCGATCCTTTGAAGCCTGAAAAGTACATCCACATAAGGTTTACATGTTGACAATTTAGCACCAGACCTACAGATGAACAGGCTTGTTGTTAAATCTTAGTTACCAGTTTAATGGTGTCCACTACAGAGTGCCATTTTTTTTCTGACTTTGAGAACATTCAGACATGTACTTATTTAACTATAGCCGGTAAGATAGCTCAGTGGGTTGAGGCCAACTCAGCCTTTCATCCTTCTGAGATTGATAAATTAATACCAACAGAGGTTGGGTGATTCTGTATGTATTTGTTCTACATAGTAAGTGCCATATAAGAACACCTCATTATCATTTGACCTTGGATGTCTGCTTGCATTCAGTTATTTGGTAATATGGGCCTATACACACATATCACATGGCAGTGATATCGTAACTATATTTGTCTAGTCTACTTAGGAATAAAGCTATGTGATGCCACTTCCTGTTTTGTCAAGGGCTGAAAGGTTGTATTCCAACGCTTCCTGTGATGTCACTTCAGGGTGGGGTTAAATGTCATCTGAGGTCAAGGGTCGTGTGATGTCACTTCCGCTACCCCTGGCATTTTGATCAATGACGTCCCTCCCTTTGCCAGAGTCATCAGTGCGTCCATCTTTTGTTACACCAGAACGCTTCGTGTATTAGCTGAGTAATTGGGAGGGCAATGAGCACTTACCAACCAGTCTTGCCTGCGTACATCCAAACACGGTTATTGGCGCATCCTTTTCGTAGTCTCGGTACCCACCGCTTCGTTGAGGTAGTGTGTGCAGCATGTTTAGGTTTGTTCGTATGTAGCGACCTGAAACAGGAAAGTACAGACACATCTGCTAGAAGGCAGTAAACCGGGTACAAAGTGTTGCAATTGCAAATCTAGGGTAACTTCCCTTATCTGGGACAGAGAGAGGCGGCAATGCTGATCCCTCTGCACCAATGAGCGACGTGCAATGCTGATCCCTCTGCACCAATGAGCGACGTGCAATGCTGATCCCTCTGCACCAATGAGCGACGTGCAATGCTGATCTCTCTGCACCCATGAGAGGCGTGCAATGCTGATCCCTCTGCACCCATGAGAGGCGTGCAATGCTGATCCCTCTGCACCAATGAGCGACGTGCAATGCTGATCTCTCTGCACCCATGAGAGGCGTGCAATGCTGATCCCTCTGCACCCATGAGTAGCATGCAATGTGATCACTCTGCACCCATGAGCAGCGTGCAATGCTGATCCCTCTGCACCCATGAGTAGCATGCAATGTGATCACTCTGCACCAATGAGCGGCGTGCAATGCTGATCCCTCTGCACCAATGAGCGACGTGCAATGCTGATCTCTCTGCACCCATGAGAGGCGTGCAATGCTGATCCCTCTGCACCCATGAGAGGCGTGCAATGCTGATCTCTCTGCACCCATGAGAGGCGTGCAATGCTGATCTCTCTGCACCCATGAGCGACGTGCAATGCTGATCTCTCTGCACCCATGAGAGGCGTGCAATGCTGATCCCTCTGCACCCATGAGAGGCGTGCAATGCTGATCTGTCTGCACCCATGAGTAGCGTGCAATGCTGATCCCTCTGCACCCATGAGTAGCATGCAATGCTGATCTCTCTGCACCCATGAGCGACGTGCAATGCTGATCTCTCTGCACCCATGAGCGACGTGCAATGCTGATCCCTCTGCACCCATGAGTAGCATGCAATGCTGATCCCTCTGCACCCATGAGAGACGTGCAATGCTGATCTCTCTGCACCAATGAGCGACGTGCAATGCTGATCCCTCTGCACCAATGAGCGACGTGCAATGCTGATCTCTCTGCACCCATGAGAGGCGTGCAATGCTGATCCTTGTGCACCAATGAGCGACGTGCAATGCTGATCCCTCTGCACCCATGAGAGGCGTGCAATGCTGATCCCTCTGCACCCATGAAAAGTCGGGGTTTATTTCTGGCTGAAGGGACCAATCAGATTTGTATTGTGCAATTGTATGTAATGTTACATCAGTCTCACAAGTGTATATAAGCACAATGATTTTGGGAGCTCAGTGCTGCTGCTTCTGGTGTCTTGTGAATCTCTATTATAGACTGCTTTGAACCTTTTTATTCAACAAAGGTTGCAGGCGCCCCTCTCTCGGAAGAACAAGGCATGATAACCTGTTCAGTGGTTGTAACCACATTGAGAGTTCGCAGCCACCTGCTTTTTGCTCACTGTACCTTTCACAGATGGTAAATATTTATTTGCATATCAGTCTTTGGCCCGCCCACATGGGCAGTCCAGCACCGAAATGCTATGGATGTTGACTGTGGCTCCTTGTTCTCAATGCCATTGACGAACATTGACGAACAAATGAGTGCCAGTCTACAAATACCGAATACTATGGAAGGCGCTGCTCTTATCAACAACTTCCAAGTGGCCCCGGAGCTAAGTGCCAGATGCAGCCTTATAGCGGCCCTCGTGTGCCCCTGCAGGGTAGCCAGGCAGCCAGTCAGCGCAGCAGACAGGTAGGTCAGCAGGGGAGGGAGAGAGAGAGAGAAAGCAGATGTGATAGGGATGTACCAATGACCTCTCGAGCTAAGTGCCAGATGCAGCCTTATAGTGGCCCTCGTGTGCCCCTGCAGGGTAGCCAGGCAACCAGTCAGCGCAGCAGACAGGTAGGTCAGCAGGGGAGGGAGCGAGAGAAAGCAGATGTGATAGGGATGTACCATTGACCTCTCTAGCTTCCCCAACCTGCTTGCACTGGATTAAAACTGAAAGATGGGATGGGGGTGATGAAGCCTGCTGTTAAATCCCAAACTGAACCCCATGTAGCCTGGGATCAAATCCCAGCGTTCACACTTCACCAAATGATGTAATCCTGCTCAAATTATTCTGCCGCATTTGGGTATATGGGGGACGTTCGCTGGGTCCAAGGTCTCTTGCATTAGGAGGGTAAAGACAATAATTACTATATTGCTAAGGACTATGTGGAGGGGGGGTTGGTATTGAGCTTACTTGCTCTGGAGGTTGGGGCCCTTGCATCATGGGCCAGTACATTGTGCGCACCTCCCCTCAACCCGAGGCCAAAGGTTGCCAGTCCCTCCCATTCCCAGTTAAAGAGAAGAACTCATGAATTCAGGGGCCTCAATTATTTGGACCAGCAAACTCACCTTTGGCATCAAAACACTGGGAAAGCCAATACTTCCCAAAGACAACGTCCATCCTCTCCCCGTGCCGGCACACGAAGAGGCATCGCTTCTGAGGCCCCGGCGGACTGCTCCCTCGCAAGGTCTACAAGAAGTACAGAGAAAGAGACCAGAAACAGGTATTAGGCGCTAGACAGGGGCCCAAGCCGGCAAGCTCAGAGGGCATGAGGCACAGGACATGGAATATTGGAATGCACTGCCCTGTTCTGCAAGTCATTCTAATGGACTGCGTCTGTGCTGGGATAGGCCTAGGGGGCAGGACATGGAATAGTGGAATGCACTGCCATGTTCTGCAAGTCATTCTAAGGGACTGCATCTGTGCTGGGATAGGCCTAGGGGGAGGACATGGAATATTGGAATGCACTGCCATGTTCTGCAAGTCATTCTAAGGGACTGCATCTGTGCTGGGAGAGGCCTAGGGGGCAGGACATGGAATAGTGGAATGCACTGCCCAGTTCTGCAACTCATTCGAAGGGACTGCGTCTGTGCTGGGATAGGCGGAAGGAGCAGGACATGGAATATTGGAATGCACTGCCATGTTCTGCAAGTCATTCTAAGGGACTGCATCTGTGCTGGGATAGGCCTAGGGGGCAGGACATGGAATAGTGGAATGCACTGCCCAGTTCTGCAAGTCATTCTGAGGGACTGCGTCTGTGCTGGGATAGGCGGAAGGAGCAGGACATGGAATATTGGAATGCACTGCCATGTTCTGCAAGTCATTCTAAGGGACTGCATCTGTGCTGGGATAGGCCTAGGGGGCAGGACATGGAATAGTGGAATGCACTGCCCAGTTCTGCAAGTCATTCTAAGGGACTGCATCTGTTCTGGGATAGGCCTAGGGGGCAGGACATGGAATAGTGGAATGCACTGCCCAGTTCTGCAAGTCATTCGAAGGGACTGCGTCTGTGCTGGGATAGGCGAGGGGGCAGGACATGGAATATTGGAATGCACTTCCCTGTTTGCAAGTCATTCTAAGGGACTGCATCTGTGCTGGGATAGGCCTAGGGGGAAGGACATGGAATAGTGGAATGCACTGCCCTGTTCTGCAAGTCATTCTAAGGGACTGCATCTGTGCTGGGATGGGCCTAGGGGGCAGGACATGGAATAGTGGAATGCACTGCCCTGTTTGCAAGTCATTCTAAGGGACTGCATCTGTGCTGGGATAGGCCTAGGGGGCAGGACATGGAATAGTGGAATGCACTGCCCTGTTTGCAAGTCATTCTAAGGGACTGCATCTGTGATGGGATAGGCCTAGGGGGCAGGACATGGAATAGTGGAATGCACTGCCCTGTTGTGCAAGTCATTCTAAAGGACTGTGTCTCTGCCGGGATAGGCCTAGGGGGAGGACATGGAATATTGGAATGCACTGCCCTGTTTGCAAGTCATTCCAAGGGACTGCATCTGTGCTGGGATAGGCCTAGGGGGAGGACATGGAATATTGGAATGCACTGCCCTGTTTACAAGTCATTCTAAGGGACTGCATCTGTGCTGGGATAGGCCTAGGGGGCAGAACATGGAATAGTGGAATGCACTGCCCTGTTGTGCAAGTCATTCTAAGGGACTGTGTCTGTGCCGGGAAAGGCCTAGGGGGCAGGACATGGAATATTGGAATGCACTGCCCTGTTTGCAAGTCATTCTAAGGGACTGCATCTGTGCTGGGATAGGCCTAGGGGGCAGGACTGGAATAGTGGAATGCACTGCCCTGTTGTGCAAGTCATTATAAGGGACTGTGTCTGTGCCGGGATAGGTGGAGGGGCAGGACCTGCAAATCCACCATCTGTGCTTACATCATATTCTGAATATGTGACAATAAGGTAGGTGAGACCCCCCTCCGACCCCAATAAAACCAGGAGGCGAGAACAGTGGCCTGCCATTAGACTCAGACACTAGATATAGTCTGGGAACGCACTCGATGGAGCAACATGAATGTTTAAACATCACATGTAAGGGTCTGGAGCAGAGATTGGCGGAGATGGAAAGTGCACTCTCAGACTCACTGAACGCAAGTGGATTCACTGACTGTAGACACTCAAGCAAGGCCTAAGCTGAGAGAATGAGCGCTCCTTCACAGACTCTCTCATGAGAACAGTACCACCTATTCCTTGAGGGCTGAAAGTAAGGTGAATCTACGGTTTTAAGAGATGCGCACACGCTTCTCTTGCTATATCACGAGACGCTTCTCACTTTATTAAGCATTATGTCTTGACATCCAAGGTTTGGCTGTGTTATAAAAACATGTTCTCACAAATGCTGCAGGGAGTTCTAGCTCCTAACATTAGCTACATGTTTAGTAGAGGACTTTTCAGTGTAACCTGGCTGGAAACTAGGTGTCCTCTACCAGTCAAACACCCCCAAATGAAAGCCTCTCAGATTAGTAGGGTCCACACACTACTACTACCCCTGTCAAATGAGAAATTATATCGTGCCTCCTATTGCAATGAATATATGTATATTGGCCTACGCCAAGCTGCTTGTAAGTCACTTGCAAAGAAATCCGTGTTGCAATGTCCTGACCTTAAAATCAATGTAAGCTGCCATTTTAGGTCAATCCGCCATTTTAGGTTCGCTCTGTAAAGTCACTCTGTGAGTTAAAATGGTGGACGATGTCATTCCAAAATACAACATGGCCGTCATGACCTCTGCATGTAGCTAATATGTAACTTGCCTGCAGGCCACTTGTTGAGGTCGTGAACTGAGACCTTGTCCTTCGTTGACCTGTGTGTAAAGGATTACTCTCGTCAATGAAACTAATCCGCGAGCATATGTTAAGAACAATGTATTCAAATACTGAACTTAGAACACTTGTTTAGCTACATTGTATTAATGTTTGAGAAGACCTGCATGGAAAATCCCAGAATACACAGTTGCCGTGTAGGCTTGTTGACGTATGTATTAAAGGCAAACTAGTTACATGTGGATATGTGAACTCGGCATGAACCCTAGATCAGTAATGTTTTAGAGGAATATTAACCCAAAGTAGGGTTGGACATCGTGTTCGCAAATGGTATAAAAGAGCAACGAATTCTAATGTACAGCATCTCTCACTGAATACACCGAACCACGCTGGAGTTCGCTGTGTTGCACTGAGGGCCGATAGCTACCTGATTTTGTTTTGGTCTTTGTAACCGATTCAGTATAAATTAAAGATCTTTGTATGTTCCTTTGTAACCCATGTTTGGTGTATTTCCTTTGGGGTACTCAGCCTCGATATTTTTTTATTTTGTTTTCATAGTTGGCACCCGAATAGGGACCCTCAAGATTGATGCCGGATTATCAAAGGTTGACCCTCGCTATTGGACCGGGATCGGATGGTGTGACAAAAAGGGGCCCCATTGAACGAGACGCGACACCTCAGCAGCGCTGCACGACCCGATCCCTGGACGATTAGCTTGTGGTCCGAGAACGGCATCTTGACGAGGGTCCACTTATCGAGGCAGGCAGATTTGCCGAAATCACCACACATGAGGTAAGATTAGTTAGGTAAAGATCCTTTGAAATCCGATCGGACCTCCTTAGGAAATCGATCAGGTGAGTCGTGACCCGACTCTTAAATAATCCTGATAATTTGATTTTGGCGTATTGTATCTGCAGACACAATTATTGACCAGGTAACACCAATAATTTGATATGCCTGGGAAATTGTCTACCTGCTTCAGGGCGTTGTGCCGCAGCGATAGACAATCTTTGGAATTTAGCTGTCCAGCACCACAAGAGGGGTCGCCAGCGTGTACTATGTACTGTAAGCATGGCATAGTGTTTAATGATATTTGGCACAGACAAACCAGACATGCCTCCGAACTTCAGTGGCCATTCAATGGTAGTTTCGAAATCCCTCGTATTGAGTATTTAGAGTCGATTCTATTAAAGAAAAAGGCTAGAACTGCAGCATTTGATGTTTTGCAGAATTGGAAAAAAGAAGCGTTAAAGCAATTTAAAAGTAGAGAAAAACATGCATGCCGTCATAAGATGAACGCTGAAAAAGCATTATTGTATGACCAAGATAAACATTCTGAGTCGACTAGGAATATGGATAGGGCTTTCTCACTTGGAATTCAGAAAATCTATCCTTCTGAAGACCTTCGTGTTTCCGACGAATTCATAGACAAATTGTTAAATCAATGAAGGCCTGGTGCCTCTGCGCCACCTCTGTATGTTCCTCTTCCTGCTGCTTTGCCTCTTCCTCCTGCTATTCCTGCTCTACCTGCTGTTGTTCCCATTGTTCCTGCTCCTCCTAATGTTCCTTTTCCTCCACCTCTTCTTATCGCACCAGTAACAGTACCTCCATTGAATTTGCCTGCTCCTTCTCTTCCAAGTGGTCCTGTTCCGCTTGTAGTTGATCAAGGTGCGGGGTTGAAGGTTGTCACTCACAATACTGTATCACCAGAGAAGAAACGTGATTTGATTGCATGGGCTAAGCATTGTATGGAGAGGGATGATCAAGCTAATGTTTTTGCCACACTTTATAATATGGATAATTTTCCTGAGAAAAATGTTTTTATTGAAGGTTTAGGGGTTCATTTATGTGTAATGTGGGGCAAATTAAATAAAACAGATCTCCCGCAGGGGTTAAGGGATCTAAATACTTTAGCGTTTTCTAGAGACACTGTGGAGAAAGTAAATGAGCATGTCGAGAGGTTATTTGGGTATAGAAAGGAGTTGGAAAGGTTACAGAATGACGATGACGAGGGGAAAGTATGTATGTACAGAAACGGTTCCTTCCTTGTCGAAAATCGATATCTGAGGAAGCACGAATTTGTACAAAGGACGCGCTTAGATGGATTTCAGATATGTTGATAACTCCAGTTGAAGTATATGACACATATAGTCAGTATACGCCAGAAATGCAGAGGCAAGTGATACAGGTAATGATATGAGTACCTACAGGATGATTGTGTAAAAAGAAAGATTAGTTGTCCCACAGAGTTATTGAGTATTTATAAGAGAGCTTTTTCACTTGACACTTCTTCGACTGCTTTAGCGCTCGACTTAGCTCTGTTGCTTAGTAAGCATTCGGAGTCACCTACTTCTCAGTTGCCTATGAGAGAGGTTCCTCCGACATTTGTCCCGAAGGTTGAGATTGCGGCCGATGCTGCACGAGGTATAGTCGCTGTGGACATTCCTGCACATTATGTATCGCAGTTTGTCCACGTCCCGTTCTCAAGACAGGAAGTGAATACTATTAGACAATCTATTCCTGATATTAGGAAAAATCCGACAGGATTCTATAAAGAAATAGAGTCCGGTTAGGACTATAGACGACGTGCCAGGGTTGGGAGATACATGGGCAAATATAACTAGATTCGATGGAGAAAGGCCAGCTGGTGAAAGACCGCCCCAGGTGATACTGACTTTGCCTGATAGAATCATTGCAAAATTGAAAACCATAATTCCTAAGAAAATAATTATTTGGGACATATTTACAGCCTGTGTCCAAGGGAAGTCTGAGGTTTCTACCGACTTCTTTAATTGGTTCGAACAGGTATTCTCGGATTTCAGCGGACAAGACTTGGGCACAGAGACTGGGAAAAGGTTATTTGTGGACAAATTTGTGCGTGGATTGCTCCCTGACATCCAGTCACAAATTATGTCTTCTGAGAGCGCTTGGCAGGCAAAGTCCCAATCAGAAGTACTGCATATGGCTCAGTACTACGAGAATCATATCAATAATGAAAAAAATAGAGTTGAAAAACGAAAAGGTGATTTAAAGACTAAAGTACTATTACAGCAAATTGTTAGAGGCCCCAGAGGGGGTAGTTCGCAGATTAGAGGTCAGTATGTTCTGCAAGGGAATGTGCCCACGGTCTTGTGAACATTATCCAGTGTGCCTATTGTCGACAAGAGGGTCATTGGCGTGCACAATGCCCCGTCCATCGACAGAGGTCGAACAACACATTTGGGAATATGGGTAGACGATCCAGAGGTCACCTGGGTTTAGGGGGCCCTGGTAGAGGTCAGTTTGCACAGGATCCTCAGCAGGATAATCAGACTTCAAGTGTGGACACTAGGAACATATTTGATCATCCTTCTGCTGCATATCTATCTGAAGAGCTTCCTTTTGATGATATTCTGTTTCGTTAGGATTGCCCGAAGCAGGGTTTGGAACCTACACCTATTCCCGTCAATCAGAAAGGTCCCTACGTTGAAATGGTGGTGGTAGATAGGAAACATCAGTTTTTGATAGATACTGGAGCACAGAAGTGTTCCATTGATCATTCATGGGTTCCAAACATTCCACTGTCAGTGCAAACTAATGTTTCTGTAGGGTTTTCTGGCACACCAGTTGTTTGTCCAGTTTCTTCGCCGGTACCCATTTCTTTGGGTCCCTTTACAGACCATTGTCCATTTCTGTTGACTTCGAATTGTGGAGAGAACTTGCTGGGGTTGAATTTGTTAAAAGAATTAAATGCAGTGATTTATTGTTCTTCTGATGGAGTACGCTTGACGATTTCACCACAGCAATTTTCTGTCTCGCAATTCTTGACTAGACCTTTGCCGCCAGAATTCATTGATGTACCAGAGTGCTTGTGGGCTGTTGACGACAACGATGTCGGTGTTTTACAGACTGAGCCTGTTAAGATAGTTTTGAAACATGGAATTGAGCTGCCACGCATTCCCCAGTATAAGATTTCAGTTGAGGGTGAGCAAGCTTTGAAATGCATTGTTTCCGATTTTGTGCATCGCGGGGTGATTGAAGAAATTTCAGGAAGTTTGTGCAATAGTCTGATTTTACCCGTGTACAAGAAAGGCGATAATGCAATTCCATTCCGTTTCATAATTGATTTACGTGCCGTTAATAAGGTCGTTGCAATTTCGAATTGTGCCTGATGTGATGACAATATTAACCATGATTCCAGCTACAGCTACTTACTTTAGTGTTGTGGATCTAAAGAATGCTTTCTTTAGTATTCCTATACACAAGGATAGTAGATACTTGTTTGCGTTCACCTTAGGGGGACGCTCGTTCACATTTACTCGTGCACCTCAAGGGTACACAGAGAGTCCTAGCATCTATAGTAGGGCTTTGAAAGAACAACTTGATACCCTTGAATTGCCCTCTACTTGTACATTGCTTCAATATATTGATGACTTGCTTTTAGCTGCTGACTCTGAGAGTGCCTGTAAGGAGGGCACTGTATTTTTGCTTATTCATCTAGCTAAGCATGGTCACAAAGCTTCGCTTAAAAAGTTTTAATATTGTTGCCAGGAGGTCGCCTATTTAGGCTATCTCCTGTCAAAGGAGAGAAGAAGATTGACACCTGAACGTATAAAACACATTTCTGGCATGTCTGTCCCAAATACACAGAAGGAAGTTAGAGCCTTGATAGGTATGGCTTCTTACTGTAGGTTGTAGATCCCGAATTTTTCACTAGTGATCAAACCGATGTTGGCTTTGACAAAGAAGGGCATTTCTTCGACATTGCCGTGGAATGCGGAACACCAGCATTCGTTTGATTTGCTCAAGACTGCATTATGCTCTGCACCAGTTTTGGGCACACCAAACTATGAAAAGGCCTTTGTGTTGTTTGTGCATGAATGTGATGGATGTGCTTTTGCTGTATTAACGCAGGAACATGGAGGGAAGAATAGGCCATGCGGTTCCTTTTCTTCCGCCCTTTATCCTGTAGCATGTGCTTTGCCAAGATGTTTGCGAGCTGTCGCTGCTGCTGCCCCGTCTGTAAAACAGAGTGAGGGAATGGTCCTAGGCCATGATCTAACCCTGATGGTGCCTCACTTTGTAGATTTTCTACTGAACCGAACCCAAATGCAACACCTCACTTCCGCACAGTTGACGAGATATAAATTGATCTTGTTTGCTCCTCACATCCAAATTAAGAGGTGTTGTGTTCTTAATCCGGCTGAACTCTTACCTTTCCCGCAAGATACTACTTGCGGCGATGAAGAGCCACAAGACTGTCTGTATACTACCGAACAAGAGACAAAGGGTAGAATTGATTTGAAAGACACTCCTTTGGATAATCTGCAAGGAGAGCTGTTTTGTGATGGCTCCTGTTTTAAACGTCCGGGTGGTACATCCACAGCTGCTTGTGCAATCACCACATTAAGCACGGTTGTGGAAACCAAGAGAATCACGCATAACTCATAGCATTGACCCGAGCTTGTGAACTTTCCGAAGGGCTTTCAGTAAATACATATACTGCTAGTCAGTATGCCTTTGGGGTGGTTCACAACTTTGGGAGACTTTGGTCAGAGAGAGGGTTCTTAACTTCACATGGCACTAAGATCCAACATGGCTCCCTAATAGTACAACTACCCTCAGCGCTTGCACTCCCTATTCAGTTAGCCGTTATGAAATGTGCAGCACATCGAAAGATTACAGATGACATAGGAAAAGGGAATGCTTTCGCTGATCAGATAGCTAGACACACTGCTACCGATCTCTGTACGGAGATGTATGTTTCAAGGGAGACTGTAAATGCCTATGGAATGGACGAGGGTGTTGGGTCTGTACGGGATATCCAAGCTGATGCCACGTTAGAAGAATCCAAGAGGTGGGCTGAAGGCTTGGGGAAACTTGATGATGACGGGTGTTGGGTGGACATAGTTGAAGGGAAATGGCTACTCCCTGACGCATATGTAATGATGATGGTCATCATGGCCCATGGTCCTACGCATGTATGTGCCCAGAAAGTAACGAAAATGTTAGAGAAAGTTTGGGTAAATGACCAAATTTCGAAAACTGCCCAACGCTATGTCCAGGATTGCATGATTTGCCTACAACACAATCTGGGAAAGGGGACAGCAACTCCAAGGGGAAGTTTTGGGCCACCCTCTGTCCCCTTTGAAGTCATCCACTTTGATTTTATTGAAATGGAACGGTGCAATAATATGAAGTACGTACTAGTGGTCATCTGTGCTTTTAGTAAATGGGTTGAGGCTTTCCCCGTCAAAGATGCTACAGCTATGACTACTGCGAAAACCATGTTAAAGGAGTACTTCCCATGGTTCGGGCTACCAAGAGTCATCTGGTCGGACAAAGGTCCACATTTTGTCGCTGCCGTAATTCTGCAGATATGTGCGGCATTACAGATCGACAAACGGTTCCATTCGGCCAGACACGCTCAGAGTGCCAGACTAGTAGAAAGACATAATGGTATCATCAAGAACAAGCTCGGTAAGACGTGTGCCGGCACTAAATTAAAATGGCCGGACGCCTTAACGATTGTGTTATTATCCATGCGTACAACCCCTCAAACTAAGACTGGGCTCTCTCCATTTAAGGTGGTAATGGGGAGACCTGCCAATATCTGGAACCTTCCTAAATGTAGATATTTGAGAGATGTTGAAAATGTATTACTTTCAGATTATTGCAGCCAGTTGACTAAAAATTTGTATTTGATTTATCACCAGGTGCGAGAGGCTTTATCTGTGCGATACGAGGGCCCGGGCCACAGCATACCGCCTGGAAGCTGGGTGCTCATCAAGGTATTTGAGCGCTCGTCCTGCCTTGCACCTCGCTGGTGGGGCCCATTTCTGGTCCTGTTGGTCACGCAAACAGCGGTGCGGGTTTCTGGAAGAAAGAATTGGATCCACGCGTCGCACGTCAAGAAACTTCCTCACCCAGTGCCACACGATACAGAAGAAACAGAACCCCTCGCTAACGCTGCAACCAACGATCCCAAAGCAGAAGATAGCGCGGAGAGTGTATCGGAGAATCTTTCTGAGCCCGTGAGGCTTGAGAAGCCTGCCATTTTGTCTCTACACTCTCCAAAAGTTTTGCTTCCGGAAACTGCTGTTTCAAATTCGGCATCTTCACTTGTCTCTGATACGTTGCTTCCAACGGGAAGTGACGATACATTGTTTCCGGATCAATCAGTACTGGGAAAAGCAAGTTATAATCTGCGTTCAAGAAAATAGACTTACGGCACAGTTTTGCTGTGCATCTGATAGACTTACGGCTGTGCATTCGGAGAAGGAAAGGATCATCGAGGGCTTGTTTTTGCCCAAATTTGAGAAAGTGGATTCTGTTGGCTAGGTTTGTGGAAGGACTAAGAAGTCGCACGGCCGGGAGGTCGCCAGCAACGAACATTGGGGGTTTCCATTTGAAGACTACAATGCCTGCCACCGCTACCGCTCGTATGGGACTTGTAAATGATTGTGTGACCAACTGGGACAATGGACAATGCACCTGGGCCCCGACGACGTATTGCTTTGTTTTTATAATAATATTTGGTTTTATAATAGTCATTGTCTTAGGTTTATGGTACCTCGAGGAAACTCATCCTTTAGAGTCCTTGTTACCGACTGAAAATGTACTACTGTTCCTACTCCCTTTGTGCATTTACATACTCTGTCCCCTAGGGACTCTCAGCATAGACAAAGGTACCACAATAATACTCTGCTACTTATCATGAATGCTACGCATGCCATTTCTAATAAGTCTAACTGTTGGGTCTGCTCACATTTACCGCAACACAGGGATAAGGGGCTAGGTTGGTATATTCATCCTTTACCTTTGACAACTGCTTGTTATGCTTCTCTTAGAGCACTGTTCTTTGGCCGTTGGAACGATAGCATCTCGGGGAACTTTGATGGCACTAATTTGAATAGCTTTGAGAAACGTGTTTTGACTCCCCTGGGATGCTCGATTTTTGCAAATAGGAGTAAGCCCAACGTTGCTTCTATTAGGCCTTCTGATAGACTGTCTCGTCCTTTCCAATCTTTGATTTCCTTTAAGATGGCTCCGATAGGCAATAAGGATGCCATGCCTCCTTCTTACACTGTTAACCATAGCCCTGATTCAGTTTCTTTTTGCATACAGAGGAATGGTACTCAGTCAATGGGAGATTTTAAAGGTTGTGCCAACGTTGCAAATTTGACTGAGGAAGACAGACCTTTGTATGTAGGTGAACCTGTCTACTTTGTTTGCGGTAATGTAGCATTTCCATGGTTGCCCAGGGAATGGCAGGGAACCTGTTAATTTAGGATCCTGTTACCTGGGGTGTTTATAGCTAGTACAATAGAAATTTCAAAGGCTCATCCACGGCGGGAAGAGAACGGTGACACTCCAGCACAAATCTTGGGATATATAGCAAAGTCAGTTGTGCTATTTTGGGGGCAGATAGCGAATTCCGAAGATATCAGAAAACTAGCGAGAGTACTGGAGAGAACCATCAACCGGACCACGGACATACTCTATAATATGACATTAGAACAGAAAGCGATAAGACTAGTAGCGCTTCAGAACCGGATGGCATTAGATGTCATTCTGGCTGAACGTGGTGGAGTGTGTAAATTAGTGGGGTCCGCTTGCTGTGTTTTTGTGCCAGATTCCTCTCCAACTATCTTCACGGCAATACAGAATCTGCACGTCCTTAGTTCAGAAATGCATGTTTCCGAGGGAAACTGGGATCTTAGCACTTGGTTCTGGGACTTCTTGCGATCTTGGGGTTGGAAGGTACTTTCGGTCTTACTGATTATTTTGGGAATTCTGTTGTTCCTTTGTTGTTGTATTCAGTGTCTACCTAGTACATATTCGATGCTAGGGGGATGTTGCGCACAAGCGATAGGTAGGATAGGACATAAAGTGTATGCCCCAGATAAAACTTCCAAGGAATATGTGTTAAAAGAAATTTTAGCGAATGCCCTGATGGTGATAGGTATTTCTGACAGCGATTCAGGGTGCATGGACGATGATGCATGGAGTTATTTGCAAGGAGATCCGAAGTAGTTTAGCACTTGGCATAGGCCAAAAGGAGGGTTTGTCAAATGAGAAATTATATCGTGACTCCTATTGCAATGAATATATGTATATTGGCCTACGCCAAGCTGCTTGTAAGTCACTTGCGAAGAAATCCGTGTTGGAAGGTCCTGACCTTAAAATCAATCTAAGCTGCCATTTTAGGTCAATATGCCATTTTAGGTTCGCTCTGTAAAGTCACCCTGTAAGTTAAAATGGTGGACGATGTCATTCCGAAATACAACATGGCCGTCATGACCTCTGCATGTAGCTAATATGTAACTTAACTGCAGGCCACTTATTGAGGTAGTGAACTGAGACCTTGTCCTTCGTTGACCTGTGTGTAAAGGATTACTCGCTTTAATTAAACTAATCTGCAAGCATATGTTAAGAACAATGTATTCAAATACTGAACTTAGAACACTTGTTTAGCTACATTGTATTAATGTTTGAGAAGACCTGCATGGGAAATCCCAGAATACACAGTTGCCGCGTAGGCTTGTTGACATATGTATTAAAGGCAAACTAGTTACATGTGGATATGCGAACTCGGCATGAACCCTAGATCAGTAATGTATTAGAGGAATATTAACCCGAAGTAGGGTTGGACATCGTGTTTGCAAATGGTATAAAAGAGCAGCGAATTCTAATGTACAGCGTCTCTCACTGAATACACCGAACCACGCTGGAGTTCGCTGTGTTGCACTGAGGGCCGATAGCTATCTGATTTTGTTTTGTTCTTTGTAACTGATTCAGTGTAAATTAAAGATCTTTGTATGTTCCTTTGTAACCCGTGTTCAGTGTATTTCCTTTTGGGGTACTCATCCTCGATATTTTTGATTTTGTTTTCACACCCCAAGGTCATGGTGATACCGTCATCCCATTATCGTGCCCATTTCTTGCCCACCCTTGAATCACAGAGACATGGCTTAATGTTGTAAATAATCCTGCTGTAAGTAATTCATCCAAAAGTGCAAAAAAATATACAAACTCAGTTTTTCCACCAGAAATGGGTAACACATTGTTAGGGAGAATTCTCATTCTATGGCTAATTTCCCTCACCTAGTGAGTTCCCCAGCAGCTTTGCTGGATTTCTGGCGTTTATTTTTTTCCACCTGTAAGAGTGTGAGCTTTTCCCCCACTCTTATCTGTGTTTTGGCATATGTATTTTGACTGTTTTTGTGACTGTGGACTCTGGAGTACACCACTTCAGTAGCCCCACTCTTTTGTTTGTTACACAGCACCTTCAGTGCAGTAACACAGGGTTGTCTCTTAGGCTTCCCACCCTCTCCATTTTCTGGGGCTGACTACTGTCCCCCAGAAAAGGGTAAAGTTGCCATTAACTTTACATAGTCACTTTTTAACCACAGATCCAGTACACCCCATTTTATATGGAGTATTGGAAAGGGTTAATTCTTGGCCCTTTTATCTGTACCTCTTGGACCATTGTTGCGCTCCCTTAACATTAAGACTTGGCTGGTGGCAGTGGTACCTACACTAATTTTCCTACCGCGGTTATATCATATAACATGGTAACGTTTTAGGCTATCTTAGTAGCCTCGAACTTTAAACCATCTTCCCCAAATACTTTGTATTTCGGCTCTGGTTGGGTTTAATCACCATTTCTTTCTGTTAACACCCTTCTTGGGTCTTTTTCTGCACAGCAAACCAGGTTTGCCTCCTTTGTTCGCCGACCTTTTGGCGGGCTTCTGACCAGAAGCCCTACTTTGGCGTCTGGGTTCCTAGGTGGGCTGAATGTGGGGGGGAGGGGAGTGTAGTCACCCCCTGCACAGGGTCTCCTTGGAGACCCAAGTCGCACTTTGTGATGATTGGCTCAGGTGGTTGTCTGGGCTGGACAACCCCCCTGCTGAGTGATTGACAGCCAGGCTGTGTGAATGGGGTAGTTTGGCATGAAAGGCAGGATTCTTAGGCTGGAAGTCAGAGTCGCCACTGGAACTGAAAGAACCGAAGAGAAGCGAAGAAGAAGACGGCTGCTGCAACCCCAGATCCTGGTGAAGCCCTGCTGCAGTCCTGAGCTATCTACCCTTCAACGACAAGAGAAGATCTAGTCCAGAGTCTTCTTCCCTTGAGCCTGGTGGGATTAACCAGCTCACTCTTTCTTCAGTCAGAGCATCCTCTCCTGAGTCGAAATCACTGCTGTACTGTAGTGGTCCGGACAGCCATCAGAAGAGCCCTCTCCTGATTTAAAGGAGCGCACCTTTTATTCATTGTTGCCTTTTTTGCTGCTGCTGGACTCAACCCTGGGTAGTGCAGATCGCTCCAGACAGCCTCCTTCTTGTCCTATGACTGAAGCCGCAGGAACCGTGAGTCTGCAGGAACTACCAGGAACAACTGCCGTGGCACCAGCTTTTCTCCAACGGAATAAGGGACTGTGCACATTTGGTCGTTCTCTCCGACTGACCAGCTGGAATCGGGGTGAACCCTTTTCCTCCACGAAGATTTATACTTTCTTCCCTCCCTCTTATAACGTTTCCTTCCATCTGACAATATCTAAGTACTCTTGGCATCTCGAATCTTGAACTGTTCAACGTGTGATCCTCGGCAACTGAGCATCTGCCCCATTGACACTGGCGCAGGCCTATTGACTTTAATCTGTATCTTTGAACAAGTCCTCTGATTCCCTTGCCTAGACAAATGTCTTGCCTGTGATTTTACCCCCTTTTCCCTTGTTTGAAATTCTAAAGTACAAAGTGTGTTTTAACTTTGTGAGCATTTCTATCCCCGGGTACGCGTTAGTATCGCAACACCGGTCTGTCAAATCCTAATGTACTTACCTTGAATTTACTGGAACAAGTGGAAGTTGTTGTGTGTGGTGTATTTTATGTGTGGTTTTGAATTTATAGAAGTGAAGTGTTTTATTAACAGATGGTTTTAGATAAATGTATTTATATTTTTTATCTGAAACCTTGAGTCAGTGTTTGCTTGAGTCACAGTAATTGTGGTCCTTTGTGTAATCTCTACTACTGCTTATTTGCTCTTGAGATAAGTATGGCTGCTCCGCTACTACTACCACATTAACAGTGTAGTACAGCCTTGTACCAAAGGTGAACCTGTATTGCCACCTGTAGTCTTAATTGTGTGTAGTGGTCCCTAAGGGCACTGCACAGGATTCTGCCTAATACACATATGACCCATGTTGCAAAGGCGGCAGCGCGGCGCATTGCTATCAAGGACTTGGCCTGCACCAAAATAGCAGCCAAGCTGCCACATGTGGTGATGTCATCATGTGCACAGAGGCCGGAAGACCACACATGATGATTGCATCACACCTCCTGCGCACACATCAGCACTAATGTAACAATCAGCAGATCCAGGCCCGCCCCTTTCTGCTTTCCCAGCATCTCCACGGAACCCGCTAGGTGGACCTATGTTCTGCCGCAGAGGTCATCATTGGTAACCACCCACTAAAGCGCCGCCTCTTAGACAGACCTGTTGCTAGTAACCGATAAACAGCTGTGGCAATTCCCCCACACTAGGCGCCTTACGTCTTCATTGCAGCTCTTGTGGACTTGTGTCCAGTATCCAATTACAGAATTATATCAAGAGTATACACAGCATCATTGTGTGGTACAATACACATTCAGGAGTGCAGTCCAAGAGAAATACAGGCATTAAATCCAACTGCTACAACACAACATAGAATATTGATGGGAGAGTGCAATGCACCAAGGGGATTTGGCAAAGTCCCTGCCATTGCAGGGTGATGCTCGTTTGACCCAGTTCCACATTCAGGCACATGCAGAGCAGAGACTAGGCCATAGAAGCAACCAGAAGAAAGGATGCTACTTGCCCAGTGCATGTGATATCCTTCAGAAAGCGCCACACACGCGTCGGCCATGTTCAAGTACCAAATATAGCACATGAAAAAAAGACAATCACTTGAACCCCAGGAAGCTACTGCACCTAGCAACAACGCCACAGTGGCCAGTCCCTAGAAGTCGACAGACCCATGAAAAGGCTTCATTGTTTGGCTAAATAAATATGAATACTAAGTGGCGCCGCTCTCGCCCACACAAACCCCATGGTCGGACTCAGGGTTCTTTGAGTAAAATCTGCGCTCTCAATAAGATCCATTGAATGAATCAATTTGCTCTCATCAAAAATAGAGCTACTGGATCCAAGGAGCCTGTGAGGTGTAGACGTGACTAAGCGTGAACTAATCGGAGCTATGCATCAATGTGACATATACAGTGAAAAGCCGCTGGCACAAAGACCTGCCTGCCCCGGCACAACGACCTGCCTGCCCCGGCACAACGACCTGCCTGCCCCGGCACAAAGTCCTGCCTGCCCCGGCACAAAGTCCTGCCTGCCCCGGCACAAAGACCTGCCTGCCCCGGCACAACGACCTGCCTGCACTGGCACAAAGACCTGCCTGCCCCGGCACAAAGACCTACCTGCACCAGCACAAAGACCTACCTGCACTGGCACAAAGACCTACCTGCACCGGCACAACGACCTGCCTGCCCCGGCACAACGACCTGCCTGCACTGGCACAAAGACCTGCCTGCACCGGCACAAAGACCTACCTGCACCGGCACAAAGACCTACCTGCACTGGCACAAAGACCTGCCTACCCCGGCACAAAGACCTTTCTGCCGTGGCACAAAAACCCACCTGCACCGGCACAAAAACCCACCTGCACCTGCACAAAGACATGCCTGCACTGGCACAAAGACCTGCCTGCACTGGCACAAAGACCTGCCTACCCCGGCACAAAGACCTTTCTGCCGTGGCACAAAAACCCACCTACCCGGCACAAAGACCTACGTGCACTGGCACAAAGACCTGCCTGCCCCGGCACAAAGACCTGCCTGCCCCGGCACAAAGACCTTTCTGCCGTGGCACAAAAACCCACATACCCGGCAGAAAGACCTACCTGCACCGGCACAAAGACCTACCTGCACCGGCACAAAGACCTACCTGCACCGGCACAAAGACCTACCTGCACCGGCACAAAGACCTACCTGCACTGGCTGGCAGATAATAGTCAGGGGGGTGATGTCCCCGGGTCCTTGGTCCTCCTGATGTCTTCTTTCCAGGCCTCCATCACCAAAAGAAAAGTTGGGCGCGGAAGACGTGGAATTCAAAATGGAATATGACCTAGAAACAAAGTAGTCAAACTTTAAAATTCACATCAAATGCAATTCTGAGAACATGCTGGAATATTGTGTACTCGTGCAGCGTCGCCGAGTCTAAAAGGCATCCTGGGAAGGCCATATGTCAAGGCAACAATAAAAACTTTGTACGTTTCAAGAATTTCATCCTTTGAAGATGTCCAATCATTTGTTAAATTGAAATGGCCATAAAGGTTGCAATATCAAATATATGTGTCTGGATAATTTCCAGCCATCCACGCCCCAGGAGCACGATTTCCCTCTAGAACATCCATCAGACTCAGCACTGGGGAGATCATATCCCATTTACATGTAATGATTTTCTGAAATTAAATGCAAACGGGATGTTGCGTCCCACGTGATTCATTCAACCACCTCACCACTTGTGCCACACCTTGTCACACTTATTGAATATTAAATCAAATCCCATTAAATTAGCAGTCAATTAATCATCATTTGAACGTACAGGTGTTTCGACCCATTTATGGCTTCCTCAGGGAAGGTCCTCAATTAGACATGTAATGCTATCAACATCCCCACCACCTGCAGGCTACTATTCTTAGCTAAATTGTTCTCTCCAAATAAGTCGACTGTCATTCCAAGTGACCTCTGCTCAACAACAAAAAACATTGATTAAAACGAAGGTAGTTACCCAAATAAAATTCAGTTTCAGCTATTAAGCCATTAACCAGGCTAGCTAGGCCCAGTACCCTGTTGGGTTCAGGGCGCACTGTTCTGCGTGGCAGGGCGCAGCGTTCTGCGTGGCTGAAACTGATTTTAATTTGGGTACCCACCATCGTTTTAATCCCATTTTACTTTTTCGGGTAGAGGTCACTTGGAATTGCAATCCATCTCGCATTTGGGACTTGGTGCACAAGGTCCTACTTACATTTGAGATTCGGGCACGAGGTCCATATCGCATTTGGGACTCAGAGCGCAAGGTGCACCTAACTTTCGGGACTCAGGGCACGAGGTGCCCCTAGCAGGGACTCAGGGCAAAAGGACATCCTAGTTTAGACCCATCACTCAAATTGCTTTTTTCCACCATGGTGTCAGTGCAATCTTCCAACCTCCAACACTTTCCCGCTGAGAGACAAAGGCGCTGTAACATCCATACCTGGGTCCTTTGTGCCACCTTTGACACAAAGTAACTAACGCCGCCCCCTGCACACTTTGAGGGAGGCATTGAAAATATCCGATTTAGAACTTTAAACAAAGTCTCTTACCAGTAATTCTATTAGAGTTCAGTGCAGCATCGCTAAGTTTTCCAAGCATCTAAAACCGTATATTGTGCTCTTTCAAGAAGCTGGTTGAGCAGTCTGTGTTTATTAATCAATAGAGGACCGTGTGCACCACAACCCTTTCTTATGTGCCTAAATAAAGAGTGAGATACTTTACGATTTTGAATTGATGCTAAAAGTACAGCATTCTTGGAAATACTACAGATGTACCAGAATTATGCTTGTAGAGGACCAGCCTCTCCCCCGCTTTTTGATTACAGACCGGTAAATATGGTTGTTAGGACCAATAGCCCTCTCTCCTGTCCAACATTTTTCATGTTGTCTTTTCTGTCTTTCATTCTTTCTATTATAAAAAAAGGGGACAATTTAACCCCAGTAGTGTGACTTATGACATAACAAGTTCAAATGAGCTCTATCCAGAATAGAGGAGAAATGTTTCCTTTTTCAATTAAAAGAGGAGCTCGAAGATGACATTTGAGTTTAGCGCCGCACTAAGTAGGAAACAATGAGGTGTGAGCGGCAGGGCAAGTGAGGGTAAAAAGACATGTGTGTGCTTTATGGTTCCATGTCACAGGCACACTAGGGTATGAGCATAGATGAACACAGGTGGCACTAAGGTGGTTTTTTACTTGAATATACTACAACTCCCTGTGCGATTGTAGTTTCCATGCCAATTTCCCTACAAACCTTGTCCGGACACGCAGGTGCAGATGGCAGTCTGTGGCAGTCCGTGGAAGAACACAGAAGCACGGCAAGTTTCTCCCCAAAAAAACCCAGTCTTGACTAGCATTCATGGGCATCAGGGAAGTGCTGGAGGCCAAAGCAAAAGGTGAGTCGTTAGCTCGGTCTGCTACTTTAGTACCTTTGCTAGACTTCACCCCGGCACAGGAACATAAGGATAAAATCATTTCTGCCAACTCCCCAGAGGAACACAGGGCACCGGACCCGAGTCAGGACTCTGAGGAGTACCAGGCGAGAAATAGCGGTGCCATAGAGAAATTAAAGAAAGGGCAAAAAGGAGGGAATTTAACAGCACCCTCCCAGGCTCTACAGGCACCAGGCCTAGTAGGAGGCCGGGGTAACATAACTCCTACACAGCCGAGAATGCTGAGAGTTTGTCTGTTGAACACTCATTCCCTGAGCAAACCTGCAAATAGCATCCACAATCTGATTCAGGAGAAACAATTGGATCTCATGTGTGTCACTGAAACGTGGTTAAAGGACCGGTAGGTCCAGTATGCGACATTGCAGTACCAGAGGGATACATACTCTATAATAAAAACAGAGACAGCGGGGCAGGTGGAGGGGTAGCAATCATAGCCAAAGACTCAATTAAGCTTTTTAAAGCCAACGTTACATGCAGTGAATGTGAAACATTACACCTTAAATTTACCCACACTCCAAATGACTGTTTAAATATCATAATTACATATAGACCGCCAGCACTTTTGTCCGATTTTTGTAATGAGCTAACATCTCAGTTAAACAACTTAAAATCTACAAACACGGCTACTCTGTTGGTCGGAGATTTAAACAGATGGAGAGGGAATACACTAGATAAGGAAGCCATCCTCTGAAAGTAAATGCTCTGAAACACCTGTGTACGAGCACAATACAAATAAAATATCATATCATATCATACTGAAAAAAACAATGAAAAACCTAGATTTCACAGCGATCAATGATGATCCCAAAACACCACAAGGTAATCAGTTAGACTGGGTTATAACTCAAAACCTGAATACCCAGAAAGTAATTATGGAACCCTGCATATGGTGAGACCGTTTCTCAGTCACTTTTGACGTCCTGTTAAATAATCCACCAGAACGTACTAACAATCCCCATATAAAGGTACACAGTTGTAATCTCAAAAATATAGGCCCTGATCAACTGAAACCTTGTTTAAAAGCGATCTTAGATACATTTCATGAAAGCGAATTGTGTGAAAATATGCTATTGCAATATAACATGCATATTCGTGAACTGGTGGAACAGTTTGTGCCCCTAAATCCCAAAATTATCAGGGAGATAGATAATCATCACAAATGGTTCAATGGTGAGCTCAATATATTGAAGCTTGAAAAAAGAGGTCTAGAAAGAAAGAAATCCTCCTTCTGCTAATAATGCTCTCTGGAAAGGTGTACATTCAAAATACAGAAAAGCCATCAGAGAAGCCAAGTCAAACTGTTACAAGAAAGAGATAGCAGCAGCCCCCAACACCACAAACCTAAAGCGCGCACTCCTCCCTTCGCTCCCACTAATGAGGATTGTGAGGTAGTACAAAGTTCCTTTACTGCCAAGATACAAAAGGCTAGAGATAACATTATATCATCCCGAGAGGTATCAAGTGAGGCTATAATACAATCTCCAGCTGCACCTAGACAGACAGGGTCTGGTGGCTAGTTTTAGTTTGTCCCAGTTACAGAGAAAGAGATTACCTCAGTACTGGAAAAGATGAAACCAACGTCATGTGCGGAAAACATCTTGCCGGCCAAAGTGATCTTGGATAATAAGGACATATTCTCTCCGGTACTTACAAAAATAGTAAATGCCTCTTTCCAAGAGGGCTCGGTACCCAGGGATATTAAAAAGGTGACCATCACGTCATTGGTAAAAAAGGCAGGCTTAGCCCCAAAGACACAGGAAACCTACGCCCCATCACCAATTCAAACTTTATCCTGGGAATCATGGATAAGATTGCAACCGATCAACTGCAAAAGCATGTAGAAACCCAGGGAACTCTTCTCGAGCAACAATCAGGTTTCCGGGTGGCCCAATGCACCAAAACTGCTATGTTAGATTTGCAAACATACATGCTTGAAATTGTGGATAAGTGCAAGGCGGGGATCCTGATGCTCTTAGACCTCAGTGCAGCATTTGACTTGGTGGATCACCAACTTCTGCAAAGGGCACTGGATAAAATAGCGGGCTGCTCGCCAGTCGCCCTGGCATGGTTGACTTCTTTCTTGGCAGATCGGAGTGCACAACTGTATCGGGGGATACATTCTCAGAGCCAACTCGAATAAACTTTGGAGTTCCACAGGGAGCAAGTTTATCTCCATTGCTTTTTAACCTATACATGAGATGTCTCTGTGATCTTTTGGAAAGCGTTGGCGTGTTCTTTATGAACTACGCCGATGATACCCAACTGGTCTTTGAGCTATCTGGGGACCATCTCGTAGATAGTGCTAAAATAACAGAAGTCTATAACATTATAGACAAATGGTTGAGACAAAACTGGATGTGCCTGAACAACACCAAAACTGAATTGATGATTTTCGGCACTCGTCAGGGAAGAGTAAAATTGAGTGTAGAATATAAAGCGTTTGACATTAAGGATGTAAACATCCCAGTTATGCCCCAGGTTAAAGCGCTAGGGATGATGGTGGAAGCATCAGTAGGCTCTGAGGTACAGGTTAGATACCTTCACAAGAACAATGCCTGCTAACTAAGTCTCCTGAGACCCATCCGTCCGTTCCTCAATGAGGAAAACATGGCTACCATTGCCAGGACTATTATCCTGTCACGATTGGATTATGGCAATGCATTGCTGTTAGGGGCTTCCAAGAAATAAATAGAAAGATGTCAAGTTATGGAGAATAACGCTGTTCGCATTGTCAAAGGGATTAAGAACAGATAGCACATCTGGAAGGAAGGAAATCACTAGACTGGTTGAGAATAGAGGACAGAATCATCTTTAAATCTAGGACTATAGTCCGTAGGTGCATCCACGGTACAGCCCCTGAGTATTTAAAGAAACAATTCTCTAGATACATTCCTTCACAATCGTTAAGATCAGAAGATCAGGGTTGGCTAAATGTACCACGTTTTGGCCGGGCAACTGGTAAAGGCAAAATCTTCCCAGTGCAGGCAGCGCAATATGGAAATAAGTTGCCCCCCATTCTCCAGGTGGAAAAAAATTCCTGACTAAGGAAATCTCTGAAAACCCATTTGTTTAAATGAGTTGGCTTCTGGCTAGTTGAAACCTCCCGTTTATAAACAGCTGACATTATTGGTTGTTTATGTGTTTTGGTGTTCCACGTGCCCTGATGCCTGCGGGCTTCCGGCGCGATACAAGCATATAAATAAAAATAAAAAGGTATACACAAGAGGGGAGAGAAGCAGACATTTTATTAAATTAAACAAGAAGGAATTTGGTATCAAGAGTTTTAGGAGATAAGAGTACATTAAAGAAAGAGAAGCATTGAAGCAGCAATGTTTAAATTTTAGGGAGCAGTACTGATGATAAAATGCACTTATTTTTCAAGGAACTCACTCAGTTTTTTATGCTTTAAATGGACAGAGAAGACCTCCACTGCGAGAGACCCATGCACACGAGCCTATGAGCAGGGAGAAAGACCCTAACTGTCATAAAAGGGGTTTAAGGAACCCAGCCAGATGCCCAGTTGTGACTAAAACTCAAAAAGCAACAGACCTCTTTATGGACTCCCCCATCCTTGTGTCCCCCAGAATATCAAATGTCCCCTCAACTGACTATTTTATTCAAAAAAGACAATGGGTTCTAAAGCATTGCTCTTCGACAAACTAAGGGGCCCCTGAACTTGCTGCAAAGCAGCTAAAAAAGAAAAACATAATAATGAACTGATAAAAGGTCCTTGAACTTGGAATAAAGAAAATAAAGAATCAGATGGAAGATGCGCAGATGGAAGATATGCAAGATGATGGCCAGGAAATGAACTTTAAGCAGCTGGCGAATGGGACAGGGACAAAAGGGAACGTTGTGGGGTGGGAGAAAAAGAAAATGTGTATACATGAAAATGTTTAATGAACGAATTGAGAGAATAAGAAAGAGGAGTCATAGTAAAAAAAAGAGCTGATCGGGCCCTTCGAAGAATATAAATGTCGCTTAAGGACATCTCTCGATTCTCGTAGTGGCAGAGTCATTCACTGTGTATGTACAGTAACAAGTAATTGGGTAACGGGTGGGAACAAGATGGAAGTAAACAATGTCATTCTTTGGGATACATGCATATTCACAAATAATAAAAGAGGGTAAAAAAGGCACACCTTCAAGAAAAAAGGGTGCATGTACATTAGATTAGGAGAATACAATATGATTGGAGATATTATTGGTTCTTTATAAGTGTATTTCATGATACTTCCTATGTTCAGATAGAGCATTGATTTGAGGGGTGACTGAGATAGGGATGCATAGGTACACTGCATGCAGGGGAGGGTAAATAACAGGTATGTGGTCGAATATGTCGACTAGAGCGGGGAATGTAGAGGAGCAGCCTCTCGCCCACTTTTTGATTACAGGCCGGTAAATATGGTATTTAGGGCCAATAGCTCTCTCTCCTGTCCAACATTGTAAAATGTAGGAGTATTGTCTATTGGGGCAGCTATGCTGCCCTTATTTAACCAAATACATTGGAAAAAGCTAACACTGGACACACTTACTTTTGGTAACATTTGACATAAAAGTATGTTCACATTACACACAACATTAAACACAGAAAATAGATTTCTGATGTATAGGTTAGCAAAAGCAAGCCATTGTATCATAGATGGCTGCAAGTCTCAGAATCCCATGAAGATTTAAGAAGTGCTGAAAGCACAGGAAAAGTGCCATCTGCAGAAAAGCGAGTATGTTGGGCATAAAGCCAGGATAGAGAGATGGCAGAAATCAAATAGCAGAATATGTGATTCTCAGGGGTGTTACTCATAAAACGAAACTGGCTTACAGTCAGAAAAGATAACAAAGAAATGTAATCAATAGAAAACCAGACAGGTTATTTATGTTTTGAAACAGTGTGCTAAGGAAGTGTGAAGAAATGCGTCACACTCAGAGCTTTTTTTTGCTTTCAAGGTTGCAACATATGTCGATGATTTAGTTAAATTTGGGAAACTACCTAGTCTTGCTATTTTGCATAGGAAATCATGTGTTTTAGGAAGTGTTTATGTCCAATGGGACACACATGATCTTTTGACGTTTAAGTAAAATGGCCAATTAGAATATGTTAAAATCTAAAGTTCAGATTAGCATAATAATGATTGTGCGATGCTGTATTTTCTATAAAAGTGTGTTTAAAATGTGCAGGCTTTGAGTCCTTGCATTGCTACCTGACCAACTCTAGCTTGTGTAACGACTCCCAGTCGGCTGAGAATAAAACCTTTGCTGTTGGCACAATCTGTCTCTGAAAGGGTTTATTGAATTTTTACTGGGCAGGGCCTCCTTAACATGCTGTTAAATCTTTACAATTCAGAATTAACTGAATCTTTTTGTTTAAAATGTTGGATGTTTGCCCATTCCAGGGGTCTGCAACCAGTGCCACTCCAGGTGTTTTGTACTACAATGCCCGTGCTCCCTCCTCATTTACTATACTGGTGTGGGTTGATGGGAGTTGTAGTCCAAAAAAAAACAGGCAATCCAAAGGCTGAGGCCGATGGCCTATTCTGAGCCAGCTGCACAGTATGCATTTGAAGGGAACCAGAGAGGCCAGGTGATAGTGAGGTGTATTTGGAGATTAAAGGGAGAGGGAAGAGTTTACGTACCCATGGAACAACCAAGTGCCACACTCGTCCGCCTTTGCAATGTAATTTTCTGGTAGTAACCCGGAGCAGCCCGTTGCTAGGGATGTGCCGTATATCCAGCCCTCGCTGGTACTGGTCTGTTCAACTGGTGTCATGAAAATGAAATCTCCTGGAACTAGTTCAAGCTCGTCGTCGTTCTGTGGTAGGTACGGGTAGAGCACCTGCAGCGTCTGCAAATCAGAACAAGGCAATTAGACACGTCACAGTACAGAGAGGGTGCAAACACGCATTGACTCTGTGAGAAGACCCCAGCCAGGTAGCCAAAACAACAATCAATCAGAATTAAATGGATCAGTCAATCGGGCAGCCCAGATTTATTGTGTGGCCTGATTGATCATTACAACTGGAATATTTCATCCTCCACCTCCTGTTTCTGGAGCTCCGCCGACTCCACTTTGAGTAACTAGTGTCTGTCTCGCCTTCCCATTGGGCAGAGAGACTGCTGCCCCTCGCAGAGTCTCCACTTACCTTTAGCAGGTCTGTGGCCTTCCTTGAAATTCCACTTGTAGGGAAAGCACGGATCTCAAATGGTTTACATATCTTGCTTAGTTGGATTTTTGATTCTGGTGTTATCCTTTAACGTTGTCATATTGTTCCTGCAATTAATTTTATTATATGCAATTTTATCTGTAACCGCAGAGTACTCTGCTGGCATCGTGTGGCAGGGCTCACACTAGAATAACGACTTTTAATACAAGAGTTGTCGGGCACACAACCACAGAGTAAAATCAATTCATGCCATTTCTTAAATGTGAACGAATTGGACAAAAAAGTTTATTGAATGACCATTGAGGCACATGATACTGAAATGCTACAGCCAGATTCCTGTGCCACGTGACCATATCACAGCCCTAGTGGCTGTTGTACTGGCCAAATGCACATTACTGGGCATATTCGAGTGGTTGCTCGAGAGGTGGTGAGCCTTCTGTATGGAGTGTAATGATATGCCCAGAACACCATTAGGAACTCCCCTTCCTCCCCATAAGCAGGACTGCCAACCTCCCTCCCCACGCCCCCACCCCAGCACTTTTCTGCCATTAAAGGCATCGCATGAGGTAGCCACAAGCCAGGATTCCCAAAGGCATCGCTGAGTGGCTCATTTCTTGCGCTGTGTTTGTGGTGGGCAGTCCCGGACTGGTAAGAAGTGAATAATTGAATGACTGCATAACCTTATTTGAATGAAGGCTCCACGGATATAACCAGTGATTACACAGAAGGTCCTGGTCTTATAGTATTTCTTGTTCTATAATTTCCATCTGTATGTGTAAAATTGTATTTTTTGTCCATTTTATCTCTATTTTCCCACATTTATTATTTGTCATATATAAAGATAATTACCAACCAGTATTTGTTTGCGTTTATCCAAATGAAAAAAAATCAATGTATTAACACACACACACGCGCGCAGACGTACAGGACAGAAATGGAACCGAGTTATTCACCATCAATGTCAGTTCCATTTCTGTCATAACAGCAGGCGACTGCTCCGGGCTCCGATATATGTCTTCAGTAATTAGGAGAAGTTCTGAACCATGTATCACACAACTGCCACACTCTGCATGCTGCCGCTGGGCAATATGATTGGCCTGTGGTGCTCGATTTTCTGTTTTTTTTGCCATTTTTAAAAATTAATACAGACAGAAAGGAGATTGATTTCCATCTTTATATATGTCTAAAAATCACTAGAAACGGGAAAAGGGGTCTTAATAATAACGTAACCAGGGGAGTTGCTAGGTCTGGAAAAGACCCGGGGCTAAGCTGATGTTGGCACTGTTGGGACTGGGGGCTAGCTAGTCTTTTGGCTGTAAATCCTGAGATTCTACCCAGGGCTACAACCAAAAGATCAGGGGCTATTGCCCCCTTAGCCCCCTCCTAGCAACGCCCCTGAACGTAACCGTTTAAGAGCTCACTTGCGTTACGGCGTCAGCGGTCCAATTGGATCTGGTTTGTGCTCATGAAATGCATGTTTGAATTTTCAGGAGTGGGTTGGGCTTGTCTTGGCAGATGATGTGGCAGTCAGATTGGCCTGAAGGATAGTCTTCGCAGTGCAGAGGGTGGGTGCTCTCATTGACTTCAACACCCAGGCAGTAGAGGACACTGTGGCCCTTGGCATACCTTTCTAGCCCACTTGGCTAGTAAGAGAATATGTTTACTAAAAGAGCAGACTGCTGATAAAGCATTGAACTGCATATCCCTGAGGAAACCATGAGAGACTGAAACATGTCATCTCATGCAGCCGAGGTCCAGTGCAACTCTAGAGTGAGACTTCTGCATTTTAGGAGCAGATGGACACAATTGCATGACTTCAGAGCCCTCGAGTCCTGCACGAGCGAGATCATGAAAAGTCCATCCCTCGGCGATTTGCGTGGCTTCTGCAGAACTCGCTCCCATGTCCCCACCCCAAATTTCTAAAGCTTGGATGTACCCCCTATATCTAAGAGGCACTAAACCTTATAGGGGATTTACTCTCTCAGCTCAGCCACAGAATTGAAAATGCACATGTAACGTAAAGAGTTACCTCATGGTTAGCAAATCGAATATCCCGTGAAAATATTGCGGCAACCCAATCACAGTCCAGCTTGATGTCGATATTTTGCGCCAGTTTCTCCAGCGTGGGCAGGTGGTTGGCTTGGAAGTGGTAGGCCAACGTCACGTGGAGTTGCTTTTTATGAGGCTCCACGTGCACCTCTGGAAGAAAAAAATACAAGAAATCAGGAATATTAGTGCTCTGTCAGGTGATCACTTCATCTATTCACGCTATCATCAGCACAGTGACAGGGTGCTCCCCACCTCAGCGGGATCAGATATCTGAAGTACACAGCAAGGGTTAAATGGTGGCCAACCTTTGCAGAGTGATGCGCAGGACCCCTCATTCAATGCTGGGCTGACTCCTCTGACTTCTTTCTGCTCCCCCTTAGGCCTAACCCAGGGCTCCCCATAAACCCCAGAATCCCACATACCCCAAGATCGCTTAAACCCTTGACTCCCAACCCATAGATTGTACCAGGATCATTTTAAGAGAGGATATCAGGAGCTGTTGGCATTACAGTATTCCTGGGGTGGGGGGCTCAGTGGGGAGTGGTAGTGGGATCAGGTCCCAATGTAAGGACAAAAGGGGGGCATGCTACAACAAGGGTCTCTTTGGGGTTTAAATGACCCAGGTCCTTTGTCCTGGAATGATGCAAAAGGTTATGTGTGGCGGTGATCACGGGTTCAATGCGTATCACCAACGACCTCTGCAACGTGCCATATATAGGATATTACAATTTACCGGTGGCGTGAAGCCGTGCAAGACATGGGGAAAAGGGGGCCTTCTGCCCAAAATGTAGTTGCGACACACCAAAGATTCTTCTGGAAGGTTCCGGGCCATTATATGCCAAGCAGATAGTCCAGCTGTGCCAAGATAGGACTTTTAACAGCCACTGAGAGTGGATTGTGGGCCTGCTAATGCAGAGGGAGACCCTCAAAGTGTCCTTATCTCTCAGTCTCAGTGCCGCTGGGAAGCAGCTTCCAGGGAGGACCAGGTCCACGCCAGCACATAAGAGGTTAATCAGCCTCCTGCAAGGATGGAAACCACCTGGCCGTCCCCAAGAAGATCGTGTTTAGTTTGGAAATTAAGCTCGATTTGCTGCGCATGTACTCGGGAACGATCCCACAAAAGGCAGATATAGGAATGGGCGGGAATTGGAGAAATCTGGGGGAGAAAGGGTTGGTCCATTTAAACGTCTCGCCGCCAAAACAAGGTCATGGTTGAAGGCACTAGAGGGCCTTCATTTTAGGATCTTGGGATTATGGACCTGAAGGAGTCTTATCGGAGGGAACGAGTCCCAAAGAGGCTCCTTTTGTGTTTGAACAGGAACTGGGGCGCGCATTCCTGCCGATTAGTTTCAATTTTCTGAGAGAAGATGTTAACTGTAAAGGTGCGAACAACAGACCCTGATCTGCTTTACAGGTAATGGCTTTATGCAACAATACATACCCCAAGGAGCGTCCCCAGAAGATTTGCACCCTTTCACATCTGGACTCTCTGCCAAGCCCCCCAGATGGAGACCAATTCTGCCTAGGGGCCAGGGGAGCCACCCTACCCCAGTATGCCATCTCCAAGGCAGCCTATGGGGATCTCACTGAGCCCCCCAGTTAAGGCCCCCATATCCTCCAGAGGCCGTAAGTAGGGAGCGAGACCACATGAGGAGTCCAGGGATCACCCTCGCTGCTGGAAGGAGAGACCCATCGCCAGACAGGGGTGCCAAGTATGCCAGGGATCTGGGGCCCGAGGCCCCCCACACCCTCCAGAAATGCCAATTTCCTGAAAGTCCCTATACATTGCAATGGTTTTTTTTTTTGCCGCCCCAATACTGGAAAAACTAAAAGTCAACCCCCTGTCACCAGGACAACTCTACAATGTACAACACACACACACCCACACCCACACAGAGAAAGCATGTGTTTGATAGAGGCGTTGCTAGGGGGGGCTGTAGCGCTGGGTCTTTTGGTTGTAGCCCAGGATAGAAGCTCAGGGCCTACAACCAAAAGGAAAGCTAGCTCCGAGTCCCGACAGTCCCGACATTAGCGCCGCCCCGGATCGTTCCCATACCTAGAAACACCTGGTGCTTGACAAGCCATGCAGCACCTCGTGATGGTCTAGTGTAGAGAGCGGGATTGTATAGAAGGTGCACATCTGGTGCACAAACCCAGACATGAATCGCAAATTGGAGCTGAATACATATTTTGCCCCAGTCAGGCAAAATGCACAAAGTGAACGCTCCCACTCAGCACAGCGTCTCTCGGGGAAAGCAGATGAGCAGGCTGCAATGACACTAACAAACGATGACAAAATGGCGGACAGCGTTCTTATAACCTCAGACCACAGAGGCCAGGATACTGGCTGATCCCTTCTGTTGTGCCCCTGCTAGGCCCCCAAGGGACAACTCGTAGACATACTGCATTCACAACCTCCTTTATTACACTCTCTACACCAACTGCCCTCTCCTCCTCTGCCTCCTGTCCCCTCCCCTTCCGCTCCCCTCCCGCATTCCTCCCTGGGTCCTTAGTCCTGCCTCCTTAAAGGGGCCTCTTCTTGCTTTCAGTTTCTCGCCACAACACCTCCCCTTTGCTGATCACAAAAGTTCACGTGCTTACATTTGTTCGATCAGTTGCACAGGTTTCCTTGTGGTCCGTTGTGGCCTCCCAGGTGATTCACAGGTCTCCCAGGGCCATTCTTCATCTAGTGGTTCGTCACTTTCTTTCTTGTCCTGTTCATCTTCTCCTGTTGTCGCTTCCATTGGCCCCGGTTCTTCCATGTGTAATAGGCGGAATAAGGGGGCATTCCAGGTTATTTCGCACCACCTCCTGTTGTCGTCACCATTGGTCCTTTTACTTCGGTGACTAAGAACGGCTCCGGGTTGTATCTTGGGTCGGTCTTCCCTTGCTGCCTCTGTCTCACCAAGACAGTCTCACCGACTGGAAGATGGGGTTCCTTCGCTCTCCACCTTTGGTCTGCCCATTCTTTCGCTCTCCTTTTCCTTTCTGCATCTCCTTCTGCAGTGTAGTCTTCTACTTGTATGAGGTGAGTTCAGGGTTTGTATCTTATCATGGTTCTGGCTGTGTGGTTCCTGTTGCTTCATGCAGTGTTTTTCTGTAGCTCCTCCACATCTGGCATATCGCTTAAGGTAGTGATGTTTGGTTAGCAGTGGCTTTTTGTCTGGTTTGCTTGATGGTGGACGTGAACTGTTCCACCATCCCATTGGCCTGTGGCCATAGTGGCGCGATTTTCTGGTGATGGAATCCCAGATGTGCAGCCAGTTTCCGGGACTCCAGTCCTTGAAATGGCAGTCCGTTGTCAGCTTTTACAGTGTTCAGTATCCCCCATTCACTGAATAGTTTGTTGAATACCCCTGCTACATTGTGGAATTCTGTGTATTGTACGTGCTTTACCACTGGGAACCAGGAGTACTCGTCTATTACGAGCAGGTGGCCTCCTTCCACTAGTGGGCTATAGAAGTCCATGGCTATTCACTGCCACGCCCTTTCTGGTAGTTTATTTATTTCAGCAGGCAAAGCTCTCGGGCATCTAGGCACTAGTTACAGAAAGTGCATAGTGCACTATTTAGTGGCACTATTTGAAGAGGGCATGGGTGTGTGTCTATAGCCATCTTCTGGCATGGTAGGCAGTGTGTCAGGGTGTCCTCAACAATTGCATCCATGTAGGGGAACCATACTTAGTTGCGATCCCGCTGTGTCCCTCGTGGGCTATGGTTACGATTGCCTTCCTCGGACACTCGGGGGCCTCTAGGCGGCTGCCACTTTGCAGTATTCCTTGTTCTGTCGTGGCTAGTTCCTTTTGTATCTTGGCCATCCATTCTATGTCTTTTCTGGCCATTCCTCATCCACAAATCTTTCCTTGGCGAGATGATTCCACTTGTTGACGTTTGTGAGGGTCTTTGCCACTCGTAGTGTAGAGCAGCTCTGCTTTTGGCAGCGAATGTCTCTGTGGTGATAGCAGGGGGAGAGCGTTGCTTGAGAAGTAGGAGATGTAGGCATCTGCCTCATGCATCATGGAGTCTTCAGCCTCCCCCTCCGGGTGTCTGGAGAGATAGTCTGCCGGGTTGGCTTCTCCCCCAGGTTTGTGGATGAAGAGGTAATCATACTCTTGGAGTCTGATGCCTCACCTTTCGATGCATGGTGGCATTTTTGTTTTCGGCTTGCTGAAGAGAAACAGCAGCACGTGGTGATCGGTGATGAGGGTGAATTTCCTGCCGATGATGACGTGGTGAAATTTCTCACACGATTTTACGGCTGCAAGGCTCTCATGTTCAGCTTGGGAATATGCCTGTTCGGTGGGCGACAGGGGTCTGCTGGCATATGCAACGATTATCCATTCCATCACGTCACCCGGGCCAATCTGGGCTACAATGGCCCCAAGGCCTACAGGACTGGCATCGACGGTCAGCTCAGTCTCCCACGCTGGGTTGAAGTATGCAGGCCGATGGAAGTTGGCAAGTTCCTCTTTGATAGTGCGGAACGTCTCCTGGCACTGTATCCCACTGAAACCGAGAGTCTTTTTTGAGGAGTCATCGGAGAGGGCCCGTGAGGGTGGCATAGTTCAGTAGGTAGTGGGCACAGTAACCTGCCATGCCTGGGAATTATCGTACTTCGGCAACACCTGCAGGAGGTGCCAGGCTGAGGATTGCGCTTATTTTGTCAGGATCGGCCATGATGCCCTGCTCGGAAAAGATGTGGCCAAAGAATTGTAAGCTGTTTTTGTTGACGGTGCACTTCGGGCCATTGAGGGTGAGTCCAGCTTTGTGCAAGATGTCGCACAAGGCCTGGGTGGTGCCAAAGATCAGGATGTCGTCATTGTAGTTGAGGGCGTTGGACACAGGGGAGATGAGCCTGCGGATCATCTGGAATAGCCCTTCATGCGTTGCAAACGTGATGATTGGTCTGGAGGCGGGGTCAATCACCAACTGGTGGTACCCTTGGTTAAGGTCTAGTTTGGAGAAGCAAGTGGCTTGATTCATTCTCACCAGCAGGTCTTCAATGTTGGGTCCTGGGTGTCTCACCCTTTGAGTGGTGGTGGTCGGTATGCGCATGTCGCCGCAGAGGTGCAGGTGGCCATTTTCCTTCAGGACGACAACCAGGGGAGACACCCAAGGAGTGGGTCCATCCACTCTCTTGATGATGTTGTTGTCGAGGAGTAGTTGCAGCTCTTGCATAACCTGTTCCTGTAAGTGGAATATGACCCTACGAGGGTGCTGAGGCTCTGGGATGATTTTCGGGTCAATGTGGAGGGATATGACGGTGTCCTTTAGCATGCCTACTCCTTCAAATAGCTTGGGAAACATGGTTTTAAGTACCTCTAAGTTCATTGTGTGATGCGAAATCGAGCACAGGGCTTGTGCTCCTAGTGGGATGCCTTGGACGACTTCGGACTAGTCGTATTGTAGGTTGATTAGGGTTAGTGACCGGGCAGTCCAGTAGCTGAGGAGGTACCTCCCCATTAACGGGCTATGAATGACGTGTATGTTTGTTGGTATCCTGCACCCTTTGTGGAATAAGTCACATTGGAATTGTCCTTTCGACTGGAGTGGGTATGATGCACCCCACTGAAATATGCTGCCTGGGATGGGCAGGGGGGGTAGGTGTCCCTTATGGCGTGGTGCAGGCATTTGTTCATGACTTTAACTGTTGGCCCAGTGTCCACAATGAATTGGTTGGTCATGCCACCGATCTGGACAGTGACCTTTGGGGCTGTGCTGTGATCGGAGAAATCACTGATGAGCATGAAGTATTCTTTGCTCTACCTGCTGTGGCTGTAGTACTGGTCAGGCGATCGTTCCATCACTCCATTCGGCCGGGGGTCGGGGGGTTTGGATGGATCAGCGCCAAGATGCTTCGGCATGCGTGCGCTTTATAAAAGTAATTAACATAACATAACATCCTGACTGTATTGTGGCAGTAGGTGTGTGTTCGCTTCGAGGGCTTGGCCGTGTCCTTGGTCAAGTGCATAGTACGCTGGCGGGCTGTGTGCACAGTCATATTCATTTGGGTAGCGTGGAAGCAGGTCAATGGCAGGGTCATCCATGGCTCGTATGACTCAGGTCTGGACTTGAAGAGGTGATGCACTCCTGTACATGCTTGCTCGCTGGACATCACCATCAGGGTACGGCCTGTAGTTGGGTCCTTTTTGCTTTTCATATCTCCTGGCCGGGCTGGCAAGCGGAGTTGGTCTGCATGCGTCAAGCATTTGGGATTTCTCCCTGCACATCACCTGAAAGTGATTTTCCTGTCCACAGCTCATGCACATCTGTCCTAAGGCTGCACATCGGCCTCTGTGGGGGAATTCAAATCTGCATCTATAACACTGCCTCTCACCTGGGGCCCGTCGATCTGGGCTGCAGCGGCGTTGACTGCCCGGCACTCCTGTACTGCAGACATTTGTTATGGGGTCTCGTTTACACTGCAACAATGGTGTCGCCTTTCATGCGGTTCTCCATAGCCACCGCCTGCACATCCACTCGCTCATACAGCCTGGCTAGATCGACGATCTCCTGTAGAGAGAGGGGTTTCTTTAGCAGGTGTTTCCTGAATAGGGAGGAAGTGCATCCCTCAGTTATCTGAGTCTGATTGTTTCGTTGTCGTTGAAGTTGGCAAAGTCACAGTAGGTTGTTTTCCTTTGTAGTCGGAGGACGAACTCCCCTACAGTCTCATGTGGAAGCTGCACACATTGATGGAATGAATTTCTCTCATAGTCTCTATTGGGTAATATGGCCACTCACCAACAGTGCATGTGTGGTTTTCTCCTGTGCAGGGACTGTTTCTAGGATTCCCTTGATTTCTTTCCCATCCCGATGGGCAAACATGTCTATTTTATTAAGTGAGTTCTGGTCTCCGATCGCCCTCATGATGTCCTCATATTCCTCCATCCATTCCTCCTATCTCTGTCCTTGGTCATGATGCGGTTGCAGTGTGAATGGGTTAGGTCGTCATATAAATGCAGCTCTACAGGGGAGCCCAGTCCCAATGTAGGCTTGGGCTCCTGCCACTACGCCTGCGGCTGCAGCCGCCTGTGTTTTATCGGCCATGTTGTGTAGGTCTGGGTGTGTGCTTGTGTACTGTCCCTGGCCTTTGGTCACTTCGGGTATTCAGGCGCCTCTCTCCTGTTCTTTCTACCTCTGTACTTTGCAGCTCGTCTGCACCATTCCCCTGAGGGATGATGCGGGTGTGGGCTCCCTTTGCCCCTCGAGGTTAGTGGCTCTCAGTGGTTCCCACGTGCCATTATGCGTGTGCAGGCAGACCGTTGGTCTTTTTTTTCATTTTTTAATTTTTTAAGAAGGTGTCCTTCTCCTCGTTCTTTTCTGTGGGGATTCACTTCCTTGGTGGTCTAGTGGGGTGGTGTGCACTCTCTTAGTGTTCTCAGTCTTGGTGGTCTAGTGGGGCAACCACATCCAGCACACAGTCTTTGCTGGCACGTGTGTGTTCTTCCCCCTGCTTCTGCCATGTTACCTGGGCCCCCCCCAGCGTTGGACCTCCTTACACGCTCGCTTCACTCACCAACTCTGCCACCCATGCAGTCCTCCTCACCCGCTGGCTGCTCTGCAGGTCCTCCGCAGCTGCTCACATCCACTGTTGGCTCTACTCGCTGGCTCCACCTTCCCTACACATTCCTCCTCACACATGGGGTCGGCAGCCTTCCTTCGCCTCTGCTCCGCCGTACAGTCTCAGATGCCTGCGGTGTTCGGCACACTGCTATACAGCATGGGGACGTTGCACTTCGTTGCCAGTTGTGCCCCTGCTAGGTCCCCAAGGAACAACTCAGAGACATATTGCATTAATAACCTCCTTTATTAATCTCTCTACACCAACTGCCCTCTCCTCCCCCTGTCCCCTCCCCTCCCGCCATCCTCTCTGGGTCCTTAGTCCTGTCTCCTTAAATGGGCCTCTTCTTGCTTCCAGTTTCTCACCACAGCACCTTCCATTAACTTATAAACCAACGAAAGCAAAGGACACTCATTTGAACCATTAAAAAGAATGAACACAAACAAAGCCACTAGAGGGGAAAAGACTCACAAATCAGAAGCCTCATTGGGGCAACTCGTTTCAGCACCTTAATAAAATGATACACAAGCCTCAGACTTGCAGGGTATTAGGTCACTATTTCAGAGAGATTGTGCGTGTAGAGGAAAGGATATCAGAGTCCGCATCTGCGTTGGCTAAACCAAAGAGACCAACTAGCTAAAGGGCGGAAGAAATGGGATGGCTGGTTCCGTGAAGACCAGGTCAGGTTGAAGGCACCAACTAGACTAGGAGGCCTGTTAGGAAACTGGGCCTAAAGGCTGGCAGGAGCCAGACCTTGTAAAGAAGCATTGAGAGGGAAACCATGGGGTCTCAATCACAGACGCTGTTCACATCTGCAGGGTCTCGGGCCCAACTAAGTAATCTTCAACCCCAGGGAGAAAATACAAACCAGGGCTATTCATCATAAGGCAGAAGATATCCCCTATTGTATGTTAAAGGGATAGGTTAAGTCACATCGGAGCTCTGTGGCCTTAAGGAAGTCGGCCTTCAGCCTCGTTCCCCTGTTTGGCCACTGAGCACCCCTGCAACTTGCAGTCTCCTTATAACGTGCCGTCCAGGGGACTTTATCCCATATATCTCCGGATCTCAGATCGCTCCTTCACCCTATTGGAGGATTATCAATCTATCAATCTCCTCCACAACCTAAAGGCTGCTTCAAGCAATGCAAGTGCCTCTGGATCATTCCGGCATCTCCACAGCCTTTCCAGGTTCCTGTTGGAACGGCGAGAAGCTGGCTCTTCTCTAGAGAACGATTTCCTTTGAAGGCATTAGGCGTGTGTCTACTAAATTTAGGCAAGGAATTAAGTCAACGAGTTTGGTAACCTGCTTTGTGGGAGCAGGAACAGAACATCATATAGATATGGGGGAACGCGTGTGCTCGTTGCGGTCTCATCATCTGCAAGGGTCTTGACCGCCACATACTTGGTGACCGGCAACCAAGACCTGACTGGGATATAGGGCTGGTATTGTCTGAAGAGGTAGAGGTTATGTGGAAGGGTTTTCCCTAATGATGAGCCCAGCAAAACCTTGGAAAGAGGCCATGGAGACTACAGCTTGATCCAAGGTGTGGCCTGCTAAGAGAGTAGGAGCATGTATCAAGTCAAAAAGTCCTGTTCCAGAAGTATGTGCTGCTGCTTATTTTATCTGAACTTTTGTTACCAGGGGTCTCAGACCCAACCATCTCCACATAGAGTCAATATTCTACCAATGTTAGCTTCTTTGATTCGGGACACGAATAAAAGTGTATAACAAAATATCTCTGAATGCTTTTCATTTTGGAGTTTATGCCCATCACGTCCACCACTTGGCATGCAAGAACTGTTTACTATTCTGTAGAACTTTGAAGGTTCTGTAGAGGGACAGATCTACACATCATCTCTAGTGCCCACCCCCTCACTTACGTCATACTGGAAGAATAACAAAAAGGAGCTATGTGTGACACCAAGTATCATCCCAATACTGCATCAAAGATACGAGACGTTATGTACTCAGACAACCGTATGGAATGTACCCTCACACTGATGTGGTGGAAGGATGTTTGCATACACCACTGGACATAGAAGAGCTATAAGAGAAATCTGACAAGAGCAAAGTGAAGTTATGAAGAGAAGACACAAGGACGCACTAAAACGATATGTGAAAACTTAAAAGAATTATAATGGAACTGAAGTAATGAGAAACATGTGAAAATATAAAGAAATTATATATACTGAGATAATAAGAAGAGAGTCAGTAAACGTATATACGCAGAAACGCAGGGTAGATGAGACAGACGCTTGCTGAAAGAGAAAATATAACACGGGTGAAGCAGCCATGATGAAAAGATGGATGCCGGTTTCGTATTATAGTGAGCTAAGCAGCCTGAAAGAGAGAGACTGAGGCTGCAGGAGATGACAGGCGCTGGAAAAAAGCCTTGTGCGAAGAACCAAGAATATCTGTTTGGCTTGGGATCAGGGATGCCACACCAAGAGGTAACTGCAAAGCACAAGGGGAGTCAAAGAGGATAAGCTACATACGCCGGACATATTTCTCTTAGATTAAGCAAAGGAGTGAACATTTGCAAGTGCCAAGTATTGAACAATCAAAGATGCAGGAAAAGAATATGCACGAAGGAGCAACCAAGTCTCCAGAGGCCAAGAGGGGCAATAGAACCCAGTTTAATCGAACCAAATAGCACTAAATAAAAGGTCGGAATGGACAAAATCATGGTCTCCTCACACGTGGTGTAAGACCATAAAACAAGGCCTATTCATTAAGCTCTAACTGAAGATAGCGATGCACCTGCACTCCCTTAAAAAATCCAAGGAAGAGAACAGTCAACAGAGTCAACTACAAAGCAGAAGCCTTGGTTCAGGGCTTAACTGATGAGAGAAGGTAGGCTAATTGGCCAAGTGGGTAGTGGTCTGACGTTGTTCCCCGCACCTGGGTTTCATTTTGCTCCAGTACTGCTAACGAGCCGAATGTCCGAGGTTGAGAGGGAATGACAGCCAATTATGAGGGTGTTTGGAGCAGTGTGCTATACATTGTTGCAAGGGCCAATCTGTTGCTGTTATTCTGCTATTAATCTGTATTTTTTTTTAATTAAACATTTTTGGTTTATATTTTAAACCTTTCATTTTTTTGAATCATTGATGTTTCATGTTCTATTGCAAACGGTAGCGACTGTCTTTAGGAAAATTTGTTTCTTAGCTCCGTTTTTCTTCAAAAATTGTCTTTAGGAAATATACAATGGTGAAAATCGCCTTTCTTGTTTCACCCCGGAGAAACTTTGCCCAACGGTCTTCTGAATTCAATTGAGCTGTTGTTGTTAGATATATATCTCTGATGCAGATCTTAGTATCGGTCAGGGCCGGGCAAGATATAATAATATGTTTCAAAGTTTCTGTTTCATTTTCTTTTCTGCAGAATCTACAAAAAGCCATATCCTTTGGTAGGAGTTTCCTCAAAGATAAAGATTCCCTTGTTGGAAACAGGTTCAATCGAAACCGGAGAAAAAGATCTCTGGCTTGGGTAGAAGGGAATTTTTGGAGGTATGTCGGCAAATGATTTGTTGAGTGACTGTCAAACTTGCAATCTTGGTTCGTTTTCGGTGATTTTTTTGTGTGCTTTTTCTGGACGTTGTGTTAATAGTTCAAATGAGATGTTTGCTGCCTTTCGTATATCTTCCATATGATTTTTCCAAGCCTGCAGAGTAGGAGCTTGTGTTGCAATTTCTTTTTTTAAAAAATATTTCTAATGCTGGAATGTGTTGGTTGGACAGGATCTATCTATATAGATCTAATTTTCTCTATGTATGTAATGATGATAGCGACTGGAGTGACAATTCATATCTAATTCGAACCACGGGAAGTGACTGGGGTAATGCTAACACTTTCCTCCAAAAGAGATCTTCCAGATGTGCCCATATCCTGCCGTCCAGGTTGATAAACGTTTCACTGCTGTACAGGAGGATGGCCACCACCTTTTGTCTATAAAACATAGTAATCGGTTGCAAAGTAAATTTGCCATATTTACGGTGGAGGAAAAGACCTTGGCGTGTTAGTGACAAGGCTTTGGTTTTCAGAGAATTGGTCCAGTCAACTTCTGTTGCATTAATCTGTATTATACGTAGTAAGAGGTACTTCAGTGTGTGCCTACCTGATAGGGAATAGCCAATTGTGTTAATAACACCTAAATAAAGTATAGGTATACATGTTCCCCTAACCAATCCCACCTTTGAATAGGTTTTGACTGTTTTCCACGTAGGATGACATCATAGCTGATTTACATTGAGATATAAAGCCTGTTGCGTAATTGAAATGCGATGCGAGTCGGTGAGCTGGGGTTTGTTTTTTCGCCAGGTTTCCCTACTTTATTTGAGCTGATAATAAAGTAGTATTTTGCCATATTCTTTAGGTCTGCCCGGTTATTTGGGTCTGAGATCGTTTATTGGTAATTCCATCTGGCACTTGGAACGCTCCGGGTGCTACTGTACATTTCCTGCATCACTCATAACCAGCAGCATGTGCTCTTATCACACAGTTTCCTCGAGGGTTGTTCTTTAAAGTAGAATTGTAAAACCCAGACAGATTTGTTTTAGGTGCACTGCCTTCAATTACTTATAATGTTTCATTAATGGTGTAGTGCACAGAGGTGCAATAGGACTTATTTGTTTGATTTCACGTGATATATATACACACACGCACACCCCCCCCCTTCCCCCACACCCCCCCCCACCATCATCTCCCAGAATGGGGAAGCGAAGGGCTTCCTTTCCAGACTGCCTATTACTACAATCCCTTGACTCCAGCCCCTTGCCACATGCTTACTGCTCACACCACTCCTCCAACTCTGGTGGGTTCCCAGAGAATGTGTGTCCCCATTTCCAGCCCTGCACACTCCCCTACACAGAAGGCCTTGTTCAATGCAGGGGTTGTCTCTGTGCTCTAGTGCGACTCCAAATTCCACAAGAGACGCATTCTCGAGCCTCCGCTGAGCGTTTCCCTTGTATACGGTTCTGTCGGAACAGGGGGACACCCTGAACCCCTCTGTTGTGTACACGGTACACGAAGCGCGCATGCGCGGCCCAGCGGGCCGGCGCATGCGCGCTAGTTAATAAAGGCGGTGCCCGGGCAGTTCGCGCCAGAGCACCGGAACGAGCAGACGTCTCCGGCGTGTGTTCTTGCGCGCTGCCTACGTGCGCTGGTGTCCCGACCCTGGGAGGCCCGCGCACCACCACAGGGCTTCCCCAGGGTACAACACTGGCGACGAGGAGGTACGGACTGCTTCCGTGCTCCGACAGCTTCGGAGAGACGGAAAGTCTTCCGTATTACGGACCAACGGAGCGCCGGCGGCCATTTTGATTTCACTCGCTCCCCTCTTCACACGTGGCGGCAGTGGTTGCAGCCCGAAAGGGTGCTCGTGCGCCACATACCAGCTGTGTTGGAGGTCACAGACAATTTTTGGAAAACCCACAGTCCTGCAGGTGCAGGCCTGTGGCATTTAAGAAGAAAGAAGTGGGTTTCTACACCCTAATACTACCACGAGACCAGGACAAGCCGCCCTTCTCTCAAGAAAGACAACTGTGAGTACGTGACGCAGAAATGGGAGAAGAGACCGACGATGAGGGTGCCGCTGCCCCAATCCCCTGCAGATCTCGCAGCTCCCTAGCCCCCATGCCTGAATTCGATACTACTGGCCCCCCTTCCAAGCTGGGCCCAAAGTGGCTATTGTGGGTCAAGAGACTAGATATGTTCTTCAGGGCATCGGGGGTGAACGATGATGACACCAAAATCGCGACTATGATCTACTCGGCAGGCGCAGAAGTCCACAAGATCTACGACTCCCTCGTCATCCCCGTGGTCACGTATGACGCAGTCAAGCAGGCACTCAAAGACCATTTTCTCCCCATGGCTAACGTGGATTTTGATAGATTTGTCATGGGTGCCGAAAGGCAACTAGACGACGAGCCCCTAGACAAATTTTGTGCCCGTCTGAGACACCTGGCGACCTCCTGCAGATGGGTCGATGAGGAAGAAATGGTCCGCAACCAACTACTGCAGGGGTGCAGCTCCGGCAAACTTCGAAGGCAGGTACTGAGAGAACCTGGCCTGACCCTCCAGCAAATTTTGGACCTGGGAAGAGCACTTGAGCTAGCGGAAGCCAGAGGTGTGAAAATGGACGCTGCCACGCGACCGAAAAATGACGAAGACACATTTGTTGTGGGGCGGTCAGCAGCAAGAAGGTCAAGGTGGGCGTCGAGAAGGCCTGATACCCCGCCCACGCCAGGCAACGCCTCATCGTGCTCCTACTGTGGGTATGACCTCCCCCACAGCGGTGAATGCCCGGCGAAGTCGAGAACGTGCGGCCGGTGTGGCACACAGGGGGCACTATGCCAGGATCTGCCGGGCTGCCTCCCCTGTTGCGGCAGGAAGAGGACCGGAGAGAGTTGGACGGGGAGGCGCTCGCAGAGTGAGAGGCATCTCTTCGATCGATCAGGGCCTGCAGGACCTGGACATCGCGGAAGAAGAAGAGGAGGAGGAAGAGGTTTTCTTCATCTCCAGCATCGTAAAAGGCCCTGGCACGAGGCGCCAACCACATGCACTGTCAACATCGATGACGTCCCCACCCCCATTCTCATTGACACTGGGGCTTCGGTCTGTGTGCTAGCCACCAAACATTATGAGGCCCTGCCAGGCCCACCGGAGCTGTCAGCGTCCATGGCACGAATATATGCATTCGGTGGGGATACGCCCCTACCCATCCAAGGCGTGTTCATTGCCCCGGTTTCTCATGGACAAAACACCATCAAAGCAAGATTCTTTGTCACCAGCGTCAGCCCACATTCCCTGCTGAGCTGTGCGGCGTCAGAAGCACTCGACATTGTCCACTTCACGTTTGGGGTATACCACGCCGATCTGAAAAGCATGCTGCACAGGTTCGAAACTCTCTTCAAGGGCATTGGTAAACTGAAAGCAGAGCCCGTTCGCTTACACATCGACAAGTCCATAAGGCCGACAGCCCTCAAACATCGCCGGATTGCTTTTCACTTAAGAGCCCAAGTGGAAGAGGAGTTGCAACAGCTGGTCGACCGGGACATCATTGAAAGAGTGGAAGGCCCCACCCCTTGGGTGTCGCCCATCGTGGTAGCCTCAAAGCCGAAACAGCCGGGGGCGGTACGCATCTGCGTGGACATGAGGCTCCCAAATGCCGCCATCAAAAGGGAGCGTCACCTCACACCCACTCTAGACGACATCGTCGGAGAACTCCAAGGTGCCAAAGTCTTCTCCAAACTGGACCTCAGATCTGGGTACCACCAGTTGGAGCTACACCCCGAGTCGAGGTACATTACGACATTCACTACTCACGAGGGGTTGTACCAGTACAAGAGACTAAACTTTGGAATCTCGTCTGCGGCAGAGGTCTTCCAGAATGCCATCAGAGGAGCCCTGTCCGGACTGAAAGGTGTCATTAACATGTCAGACGACATCTTAGTCTTCGCCAGGTCGGAAATTGAACACCTTAAACGGCTAGAGAACACTTTTGAGAGACTACAGGCGGTGGGCCTGACCTTGCACCAAGAAAAGTGCGAATTCCTCAAAGACCGACTGGAATTCTTTGGGTTCACCTTCCATGCGGGGGGCATATCCCCAGACCCTGGAAAAGTGAGGGACATAAGGGATGCGCCTCCACCCACATCACCGGCGGAGGTTCGGAGCTTCTTGGGGATGGTCAACTACTGCGGCCGTTTCATCAAAGACCTAGCCTCTCTGTCGGAACCACTGAGGGCACTTACGAGGAATGACGTGACTTGGCAGTGGACTGAGATTGAACAACGATCCTTCAAAGCCATCAAAGAAGCCCTGTCAGAGCAGGAGACAATGGCCTATTTCAACCCCAGCCGGGAATCGGAGATTGTGGTCGATGCCAGCCCGGTGGGACTGGGGGCAGTACTCATGCAGGCAGACGAACTAGGGGTCATGAGGCCCATAGCATATGCCAGCAAAGCCCTCACCGACACGGAAAAGCGGTACTCCCAAATAGAAAGGGAAGCCCTCGCCATCCTGTGGGGGTGCAAACACTTTAGAATTTACATCCTCGGCAAACCCGTCGTCGTGATTACGGACCATAAACCCCTGATTCCTATCCTGTCGGGAACGTCATCCAAACCGCCTCCCCGCATCGAAAGATGGATGCTATCCCTCATTAATTACGGCGTCAAGCTAGTTTACCGCCCAGGCACCCATAACCCAGCTGACTACCTTTCTCGCCACCCAGGCACGAGGGACACCCAGAGTCCCGTAGAGGTAACAGACGCTGGAGACGCCGTGCATCTCGTCATTGAATCAGCCCTGCCAGTAGCCTTGTCGAGAGAGGACATTGCGGACGACTCGAACTCCGACGAGGCGTTCCTAAGAGTGAAAAGGGCGGTGGCCACAGGAGAGTGGCGGGACATCCTTCTAAACAACGCCAGGAGGAACCCAGAGGTACAAAGGGACCTACAACTGCTGTGGAAAGCTCGACACGAGCTCTCGGTGTCCACGGACGGCCTGTTGCTGCGAGGGAACCAGATCGTGATCCCCAGGTCGTTGGTCATGAGAGTCCTCCAGTTGGCCCACACAGGGCACCAGGGCATGGCCAAGATGAAGGCACGCCTCAGGCTGAAGGTCTGGTTCCCCGATCTGGAGCACGGGGTAGCCGAGTTTGTGAGGACCTGCATTCCCTGCCAGGCCACGAGTCCTGTGGAAAGAGGCCCACCCATTCTGGCCATGGAACGGAGCGACGAGCCATGGGGAACGGTGCACGCAGATTTCGGCTCGACAGGAAGAGGCCTATATTTCCTGGTGGTCACAGACCAGTGGTCGAGGTATCCGGAAGTGGAACTCGTGGAATCCACCGCCAGCGATCACACCATCCTGGCGATGGACAAAATCTTCGCCACCCATGGGTTCCCATTTGAGATTTGCTCAGACAATGGAGCGCCGTTCCAAGGACAGCGGTTTGCTAGATACTGCGCGGAACGAGGCATCAAGCACCGGAAGGTAACCCCGCTATGGCCAAGGGCCAATGGAGAGGTTGAGCGTTTCATGCGGACACTAAACAACATTTTTCGTATTTCTGTCGATGGAGGGGAGGACCTGCGACACAACCTAATCGACTTTCTCCGTGAGTACCGGTCCACCCCACATCGATCCACCAGAATCGCACCCGCTGAGGCACTGTTCAAGCGAATACCCAGAGGGCTGATACCCGAAGCGGGAGACCGACGCCCAGGTGTGATCGATAGCGCACGGGTTACAGCAGACAGAGCAGCGAGAAACGAGAACGAGACAACAAGGCGCAGGCTGCCAGGAAAAGAGATAGCAGTAGGAGATACCGTCCTATTCCGGAACAGAAAACTGGAAGGGAAACTCTCGATGACTTACGAAACCCAGCCAATGGGAGTAACTCATGTCAAAGGGTCAATGGTCACAGCTGCGAATGCGCGAGGGACGGTAACCAGAAACGTGTCCTTCTTCAAGCGCATAGGACCCGTGGCCGCGGAGGAAGAAATCAGTCCTGCCGAAGGACAAGCAGCAGAGGCACCGCAGGAAGGCGGTGAACCGCCCGAGGACCCTGGGGGACCAGAGGACCTCGAGAGAGGCTCGCCCAGGTACCCGCGCAGGGAAGGACGCCGTCCACCGCAAAGGTTCCAAGATTTCATCATGGACTCGGCAGCCTGAGTAACGAAGCCTGTTAAGTACAGTTTGATTTGAGCCACGTTGGCTCCCCTGTTTAATGTGTTTGTTGTTTGGGGGAAAAGGAGGGATGTTGTGTACACGGTACACGAAGCGCGCATGCGCGGCCCAGCGGGCCGGCGCATGCGCGCTAGTTAATAAAGGCGGTGCCCGGGCAGTTCGCGCCGGAGCACCGGAACGAGCAGACGTCTCCGGCGTGTGTTCTTGCGCGCTGCCTACGCGCGCTGGTGTCCCGACCCTGGGAGGCCCGCGCACCACCACAGGGCTTCCCCAGGGTACAACACCCTCTGTCGAAGACAGAAAGCGGCTTGCATGCCCGAGGGATCTCTCTGGAGATCCTGGACCCACACTGCCCTCTAGAGGCCAGCGGGCGCGCGTCACCCCCTCTTCCCCAGAGCCTCATCATTGGATCAGGCAGGACCGCGGACATTTAAGAGTGTGTGCGCGGTGCAAATCCCCCTAACACGGAGCGCATGAAGGTACACGTTGCAGTTATATCGGAATATGTATTTCTTGTTGGGGCGCTGCCGCTGCCGCCCACTTATAACTCACCCGGGGCCCTGCCGGAGCCCCCGTCCTACCGCAACATTGGCGGGATGCATTATCCCGTCGCGGCCGCGGCCGCAGCCGCAGCCGCCACGGGAGATGCGCCTGCAATGAAGTCAGGAAAGCTGACAGAAGTGGCAGCCAGCCACAGCGACACTGTGACTGGCTGCCACTTCCGTCAGTCATTGTAACTGCATCTGGTGACCCCTCGCGCGAGAGGTCACCAGAGGCAGTTACTGTCCCTTTGTTTCCACAGGTCGCCGAGGTGTCTTTAACCCTCGGCGAACCTGGGGAATCCTCGACATTTTTCGAGGTTTATAAAAGATGGCTTGAAAACTAGGCAAACCATAGGGTATACACACAAATATATATAAATGTTATATATTTGTGTGCGTACCTTACTATCTGTGTGTACTTTGCAAGCCATCTTTTATAAACGTAGAAATGTTACATATTTCTGTTTAGAAAAGATGGCTTGCATAGTACACAAACCATAGTAAGGTACGCACAGAAATATATAACATTTATATATATTTGTGTGTATACCCTACGATTTGCGTACTTTTTAGGCCACGCCCCTCCCACAAGCCACGCCCCCAAATGAGCCCCCCCCCCTCGATTTCTTACCCCACTTAAAGCCCTGCTCACATGTCACCGGATCCCGCACACTTTTTTTTGCAGCTGTGCGAGTGTTGCATGCGATGCTAAACGGCCAGAGAGTAACAGTAACAGATACCCCAGAATCAGGCTGAGGCTGGCCGGCGAGGCAATACCTCACAGAATCAGGCTGAGACTGGCCGGCAGGGCACAACCCCAGAATCAGGCTGAGGCTGGCCGGCAGGGCACACGCCCTGAGTTAGGGTGAGACTGGCCGACGAGGCAATACCTCACAGAATCAGGCTGAGGCTGGCCGGCAGGCAATACCTCACAGAATCAGGCTGAGGCTGGCCGGCAGGGCACAACCCCAGAATCAGGCTGAGGCTGGCCGGCAGGGCACAACCCCAGAATCAGGCTGAGGCTGGCCGGCAGGGCACACGCCCTGAGTTAGGGTGAGACTGGCCGACGAGGCAATACCTCACAGAATAAGGCTGAGGCTGGCCGGCAGGCAATACCTCACAGAATCAGACTGAGGCTGGCCGGCAGGGCACAACCCCAGAATCAGGCTGAGGCTGGCCGGCAGGGCACACGCCCTGAGTTAGGGTGAGACTGGCCGACGAGGCAATACCTCACAGAATAAGGCTGAGGCTGGCCGGCAGGGCACAACCCCAGAATCAGGCTGAGGCTGGCCAGCAGGGCACAACCCCAGAATCAGGCTGAGGCTGGCCGGTAGGGCACAACCCCAGAATCAGGCTGAGACTGGCCGACGAGGCAATACCTCACAGAATCAGGCTGAGACTGGCCGGCAGGGCACACGCCCTGAGTTAGGGTGAGACAGGGCGACGAGGCAATACCTCACAGAATCAGGCTGAGGCTGGCCGGCGGGCAATACCTCACAGAATCAGGCTGAGGCTGGCTGGCAGGGCACAACCCCAGAATCAGGCTGAGGCTGGCCGGCAGGGCACAACCCCAGAATCAGGCTGAGGCTGGCCGGCAGGGCACAACCCCAGAATCAGGCTGAGGCTGGCCGGCAGGGCACAACCCCAGAATCAGGCTGAGGCTGGCCGACGAGGCAATACCTCACAGAATCAGGCTGAGACTGGCCGGCAGGGCACACGCCCTGAGTTAGGGTGAGACAGGGCGACGAGGCAATACCTCACAGAATCAGGCTGAGGCTGGCCGGCAGGGCACAACCCCAGAATTTGGCTGTGACAGGTGGAAAGGGCCACAGGGCAATCAATGCCTGAAGAGTGGCCCCGACAAGCCCGTGCGGCCTGGCTTTGTTAGCCAATGTGTGCCACTGGAATTACTCGGTGTACCCGGAAGTGGTTGTGTTTAGGCCACTTGTGGTACCACTACCCAGGCCTGTTTTTCCCTTAGCCCGACCTGCCGGTAACCTTTTATACTGAGCAGGAAATGCAACCAGCATCTCTTAGCAGGGACCAGGGGCGTTGCTAGGGGGGGGGGCTAAGGGGGCTATATCCCCTGATCTTTTGGTTGTAGCCCCGGATAGAATCTCAGGAGCTACAGCCAAAAGACTAGCTAGCCCCCAGTCCCAACAGTTCCGACATCAGCTTAGCCCCGGGTCTTTTCCAGACCTAGCAACTCCCCTGGCAGGGACGCTGTGTGTGTAAAGTGCAGGAGGAAGAGGCCCATGTAAGAAGACGTGAGAAAGAGGCAGGAAGCGTCGAGCCTCGGCTCTACACCTCTCAAAAGGTCAAAGCACCACAAAAGCCAGCTTCCCCCTAGCTTCCCACCCTCGTGTGAGAGTGGAAGAGAGGTGTGATCACCGCCCGCCCCCACCCAACCCCCGATTCCGCTTTCAGTTCTGGAGACTTGCCTCCCCGTGGCTTCTTGGCTTTTGAGAAGGTGTCAGGAGAACCAGGGGAATTATTTTTGCAGAAAACACCCAAGTGTCCTTTGTCTCTTGCACCTAAGCAGGGTGTGCCATGTCCTTAAAAATCAGGAGAACCGAAATGGTCAAGCTCCGAAATCTAAATGTTTTGGACATTGATGCAGGGGTGTTGCTAGGTCTGGAAAAGATTCGGGCTGTTATGAGCCACACCTGGCAGGTACCAGGGGCCACATCGGCATAGTCCCTTGCTGTTGTGGGCAGGGCAGCGATCCGTATATCTCTGGGCATCTCTGGGCGTCCCGGCTGTTTCACGTGCTGCCGACAGGGTGTGGGGTGACTGACCTCACTCACCCCCTTTTATGGCAATGTTCCCCCAGCCAGGAGTGTTTATTTTCTTCCATGGCGCCTCGATGCCTCATGGGCTGCAAGCGCGCTTCATAAATGCAAATAAATAAATAAAATGGCACCGGAGGGCGCACAAGCACTCGCCATGAGCTGCACCCATTGCCGGTCTGTTGTGCCCGCCTGGCATGCGTGGCGGCACCAGTGGCAGGCAGTTCGAGAACCTTGGTGGTACGGTGTCCCACCCGTGTGGGCAGACAGGGCGACTGTAGTGGCTTGCATGGTGTTGAGGCCACTTGTAGAGCAGGCAGTCCAGGTGGCTTCCATGGCGGGTGTCGGAGATACATGCCTAGGGGGGTGCACAAGCACTCGTGAGAGCTGCAACCCTCCCTTTCCATTCTTCTCCTTTTCTATCCTCGCCACTGATCTGGTTATGCTGGAAGAGTCCACTGACAGTGTGCGCAACTTGGGCCCAGGATACACGGGCTGACATGTCCTTGGGCTTTTACACGTTGCCATGGCCTTGGGGCTGCAGGCCCCCAGTCACAGAGGTGCAAGTTGACTGTCCTGGGGACATGCGGGCAGCGCTGGCATAGAGCGCACATTTGGTTTAATTTTATTTACAGCTCCCACCGGAGCAGTGTAGCACTCACCACCGGCGGCCCGGGTCTGAGGAGGGCCAGGGAGCGGCACCTTACTTACTTCTTCGCTCTGCTCTGGAGCATTTACTTTCCCCGCCACGGGCAGAGTGGCCGCAGCGCATCTGTGGCTTTCCATAACTTGGCCCGTGCCGCTTTCCCTCTGGCCTGGTCCGTGGTGGTGGCAGGCATGTGGGGTAGAGGCGGCTCACTTCTCCATGCAGCGGATGCCGCGTGTGTAGCCTCATTTGTGTTGCGCGGCTTGCGTGTGGAGGAGGGGCAGCTCCTCTTCGTTGCGGTCGTGGCCGCAGGACAGGCTTCCTCCGCTCAGAGGTGGGGGGGGGGGGCAGCTCACTTCTCTCCTGGCTAGCGATGCCTCTTCCCGGGTTTTCCTGGTTGCGGCCGACGCCGCCTCCAATTCACGGCCGGTGGGGGATGGGTAGCTTGCCTCCCCCACCATGCGGCAGATGCCGCGGCCGCCTCCTTCTTGGCATGCACGCCACTTGGGGAGTCTTGGTGCTGTACTGGCCGCCGGGCATCTTCCTTTTCGGGGGGTGGCGTATCACTCTCACCCTATGCGGGCGACGACCTGTGTCTTCACAGTTGCGGTGGAGGTCGCAGGCATACCTGCCTAACCTCCGGAATTTTTCCGGAGTCTCCGGAATTTCAAGCATTTCTCCGGGTCTCTGGAAAAGTTCCTTGAATCTCAGGAATTTTGAGATTCTTTCCGGTAACGTCATATTCTCCACCTGATTGGCTGCCGCGGTAGCCAATCAGGTGGAGAATATGACGGGACCGGCGCGAAATGTTCGTGCCCGCTGCCTGCACCACTATAATAATAGTGCTTTCAATCCATATCATTGGATTGAAAGCACTATTATTACGGCGGTGGTGCCACGTTCATTTTGCTTACCATAGCACTGAAAATAATTAATTCAATGCTATAGTAAGCAAAATGAAGTCGGAGCAGCAGCCGAAATAATGCTGCTTTCAATCCATGTCATTGGATTGAAACAGCATTATTTCTGCTGCGGCGCCGCCTTCATTTTGCTTAGTACAGCATTAAATGAATGATTTTCAGTGCTATTTTAATCAAAATGAAGGCGGCGGCAGCGCTGCCGAAATAATGCTGCGTTCAATGCAATGACATGGCTGGAAAGCACTATTGCGCCGCCTTCATTTTGCTTAAAATAGCACTGAAAATCATTCATTCAATGTTATAGTAAGCACACCGAGGGCGCCACCACAGCAATAATAGTGCTTTCAATCCAATGACATTTTGCTTACTATAGCATTGAATTAATTATTTTCAATACTATAGTAAGCAAACTGAAGGCTACAACAACCAAGTTTACCTTTTTGACGGGTGGGCGGGGTGTGTGGGCGGAGCCGTGTGCAAATGGGCGGAGTCTTAAATCTCAGGAATTTTGATTTTCAAATGTAGGCAGGTATGGTCGCAGGGCACTCTTTCCAGTTCTTGGAGGGGAGGGAGTAAACACATGCGGCCTCCATTCCTGTGCGGCTGACACCCACTTCTTACTGTGGGGCCCAGGGGCCCTTTCTCCTTAGCCTTTGCAGCGGGTGCCGTGGTGGGGGAGGAGGGGAGCATTACTTCCTCTCCACGGGAACCGCCAATTTCTTTGCAGCTGTGGCCGCTCCACTTCTTTCCTCCTTTTTGCAGGGCACCGCAGGACGCACCTCACTGCAGGGTGGCCCAGGCTATCACCATACTACATGCGGTGGGGCACGGGTCCATCCTGGCTGCGGTGGGGGTCGGGTGCTTCACTTGAGTTCTGTGGAGCTCACTGACACTTTGTGTGCTCGTAGTCCTCTCTCTCTCCTCTTCCTTTTCGAGAGAGATGACTTCCTCGTCACCAATGTTATGGTGTGGAGCTGGCCATGGGACATCGTACCAGCTCCCCCATCGGATGCTATGGGACACCAGCATCAGGAGGTTGTAAGGGTGGGGGCTGGCCATGGACATTGCACCAGCCACCCCCTATAGTGCTATGGGACACCAGCACTGTGTAGGCTTCAGTGCCTCAGTAGGTGGCAAGGCTGACCGTGCAAAGTCATACGGTCTTGTCCTACCTGCTGTGCAGTGGGCCCCATGACACTGTGGCCTGCAGGCCCTGTGTATTCAGGGCGGGCCTGCAGGCCACAATAAATGACACACACACCGATCAGTTAGTCATGGTGTCCACAGCGGTTCTCCTGCACGTGCCTCCCGGGCTCCCTTTTATTAGCTTGGGCCAGGACGACATTGTGGCCCATCTTAAAAGGGCAATACATGGTGGAGGGACCCAACCCCTTAAAGGGGCGATACACATCAGAGGTTTCACTAAACAACAGGGGCTTTGCTAATTTTGGGACTGTCGGGACTGGGGGCTAGCAAGCCTTTTTGGTTGTAACCCCTAGCCGTCTATCCGGGGCTACAACCAAAAGACCCGGGGCTATAGCCCCCTCAGCCCCCCCACAGCAACGCCTGTGCATTGACGTTTCCTTGCATTTATGATTTTTCTGTACCAGTTTAGGTGTTGCGCTTGATTGCAGTGCGCTGTCCGTGTTATGTGAAAGGGGCGGGGTCGGTGGAAGGGTAAGGAACACAGGATGTGACGTGGGCCGGGAAGGCAGAGCGGGGAAGGACATGGAGGAATAAAGCCGTGTTCTTGGTGTCCCGCCCTTAATGGGGAAGGGGTGCCTTTTGGGAACTTCTTAATATCTAGCGGAGGTCTCGCTGGAGTCTGGCCACAACATGTGCGATGCTGCTGAGGTCCCGTGCTGCACGCTGACAATCATGCGATGCTCCTGAGGTCCCGTGCTGCACGCTGACAATCATGCGATGCTCCTGAGGTCCCGTGCTGCACGCTGACAATCATGCGATGCTGCTGAGGTCCCGTGCTGCACGCTGACAATCATGCGATGCTCCTGAGGTCCCGTGCTGCACGCTGACAATCATGCGATGCTGCTGAGGTCCCGTGCTGCACGCTGACAATCATGCGATGCTGCTGAGGTCCCGTGCTGCACGCTGACAATCATGCGATGCTGCTGAGGTCCCGTGCTGCACGCTGACAATCATGCGATGCTGCTGAGGTCCCGTGCTGCACGCTGACAATCATGCGATGCTCCTGAGGTCCCGTGCTGCACGCTGACAATCATGCGATGCTGCTGAGGTCCCGTGCTGCACGCTGACAATCATGCGATGCTGCTGAGGTCCCGTGCTGCACGCTGACAATCATGCGATGCTGCTGAGGTCCCGTGCTGCACGCTGACAATCATGCGATGCTGCTGAGGTCCCGTGCTGCACGCTGTCCCGTGCTGCACGCTGGCAATCATGCGATGCTCCTGAGGTCCCGTGCTGCACGCTGACAATCATGCGATGCTCCTGAGGTCCCGTGCTGCACGCTGACAATCATGCGATGCTGCTGAGGTCCCGTGCTGCACGCTGGCAATCATGCGATGCTGCTGAGGTCCCGTGCTGCACGCTGACAATCATGCGATGCTGCTGAGGTCCCGTGCTGCACGCTGACAATCATGCGATGCTGCTGAGGTCCCGTGCTGCACGCTGACAATCATGCGATGCTCCTGAGGTCCCGTGCTGCACGCTGACAATCATGCGATGCTGCTGAGGTCCCGTGCTGCACGCTGACAATCATGCGATGCTGCTGAGGTCCCGTGCTGTCCGTGTTATGTGAAAGGGGCGGGGTCGGTGGAAGGGTAAGGAACACAGGATGTGACGTGGGCCGGGAAGGCAGAGCGGGGAAGGACATGGAGGAATAAAGCCGTGTTCTTGGTGTCCCGCCCTTAATGGGGAAGGGGTGCCTTTTGGGAACTTCTTAATATCTAGCGGAGGTCTCGCTGGAGTCTGGCCACAACATGTGCGATGCTGCTGAGGTCCCGTGCTGCACGCTGACAATCATGCGATGCTGCTGAGGTCCCGTGCTGCACGCTGACAATCATGCGATGCTCCTGAGGTCCCGTGCTGCACGCTGACAATCATGCGATGCTCCTGAGGTCCCGTGCTGCACGCTGACAATCATGCGATGCTGCTGAGGTCCCGTGCTGCACGCTGACAATCATGCGATGCTGCTGAGGTCCCGTGCTGCACGCTGACAATCATGCGATGCTGCTGAGGTCCCGTGCTGCACGCTGACAATCATGCGATGCTGCTGAGGTCCCGTGCTGCACGCTGACAATCATGCGATGCTCCTGAGGTCCCGTGCTGCACGCTGACAATCATGCGATGCTGCTGAGGTCCCGTGCTGCACGCTGACAATCATGCGATGCTCCTGAGGTCCCGTGCTGCACGCTGACAATCATGCGATGCTGCTGAGGTCCCGTGCTGCACGCTGACAATCATGCGATGCTCCTGAGGTCCCGTGCTGCACGCTGACAAACATGCGATGCTGCTGAGGTCCCGTGCTGCACGCTGTCCCTTGCTGCACGCTGGCAATCATGCGATGCTCCTGAGGTCCCGTGCTGCCCGCTGACAATCATGCGATGCTCCTGAGGTCCTGTGCTGCACGCTGACAATCATGCAATGCTGCTGAGGTCCCGTGCTGCATGCTGGCAATCATGCGATGCTGCTGAGGTCCCGTGCTGCACGCTGACAATCATGCGATGCTGCTGAGGTCCCGTGCTGCACGCTGACAATCATGCGATGCTGCTGAGGTCCCGTGCTGCACGCTGACAATCATGCGATGCTGCTGAGGTCCCGATCACCTCAGGCGCCAGAGGCGGCGCAGTACTAAGACGGCACAACTGACGCACGCTACACCATAAACGGAAAGGTGTCCGAGAACCATTCACCAGCAGCCTGTCGAACCACTACCGGCAGAGACGAGGGCACCTACAGTTCGCAAGATAAGGAACCAATGCATAAGAAGCAGCACGGGCAGCGGTGAAGAGGACCATGAAGGCCGTGCACAGCCTGGGCGCAGAGGAGGAGCAAGTGAGAAGAAGGGCACACAGGCCAGGGGAGTGGTGAGCAGGCAGACAAAGCAGCAAGGAGCCTTAAACCACAGGACATCTCCATCACCGCAAACCGCCACAAAACATTTCACAAAACCCCAACATGTCTGAGGAGGACGTACTAGCCACAGTGGCACCAACTCCTTATCCCTACAGCTAACAGGAGCATCTGACGTAACAGGCACAAGCAACATGGCACCCAGATGGGCGCTATGGGGGAGAGCTGTCCAAGTTCATATCTCAGCGGCCATCATTCCTAGGATTTACCAGCTATTGCAGATACATAAAGGGCTTTGCGACAGTCAACGCGCACTTGAGAGCTCTCACAAAACAAGCCTCCAAGGAATGTCAGGAAGCATTTGAAATCATCTGTTGGAGAATCTCGACAGCAGACAACATGCCATATTTTGACACTGCGAGGTGTACATATTTGATGTAGATGCCAGCCCGGGAGGGGCTAGGGTCCATCCAGCCGGAAGTTGATGAATATTGATCACAGAGGTGACACATAGTCTCGTACACAAGTCACAGTCTGTTCAAGACGGAACACGCTTACTCAAAAGCCAAAAAGAAGGGCTTGCTGGTGGTGTGGGCTTGTAAAAATGTCCATCAGTTCTCATATCGAAATCCTTTCACCATCATAATGGATCAACAGGCATTACTTTTCATCTATAGCAACCAGAGGCGTTGCTAGGGGTGGGCTAAGGGGGCTATAGCCCCTGGTCTTTTGGTTGTAGCCCCGGATAGAATCTCAGGACCTACAACCAAAAGGCCAGCTAGCCCCGAGTACCGACACTTCCAACATTAGCGTAGCCCCGGGTCTTTTCCAGACCTAGCAACACCCCAGATAGCAACGCACAGGCGAGGTTTCCTTCAAGCATAGCGAGATGGGGCTACGACTACAGGACTATTCTTTAAATATAACCCATCGTCCAGGAAGGAAAGAAAATCCTGCAGACTTCTTATCAAGACACCCCTGTGAATCGGTGACCCCGAACCGTCAGTAGCAGGTGGATATATCCATTATGTACTACACCAGGCGACTCCAACAGGGGTGGATAGCCTAAAGCTTCTACAAGGGTGTAGGAAAGCCGCTAGATGCTCACACCAGAAACAAGAAAACCTGCCAGGGAAAAGGCCCAATACACCTCTTGAAAGGATAACAATGTTTATTTCCATAAAAAAGGAAAATCGCCAACAAAGAACTCTGCTGCTGCGGAACGTTCTGCCCAAAATCTGAATGAGCAGCACATTAAAAGGTACACAGCGTCATCAGTGACATCATTACACACCGTAGAAACCCGTGCAGCCGTTTGGTGAGACCCTACACATAGGTCACCTGCTCCATAGGAGATACCAGGCCATTGGACCCAGCCCCCTCTGTTCATCATCTTCCACGTGGGAGACCCTGCACTAGTTATCAGTTGCAAGCAGAGTAATATACAATTGCTGTACAAAGTAAACAACACTTGTGTATGTGTGTAGCGGTGCACCTGGTACAAACAGACAGGGGCCCAGGGGGGAAAGCCAAGGTCATACTAGCTCACACACTTCACTCACTCCCAGACAGGCCGGACCTCTCCAAGGTCTCCAACCTTTGTACTGGGCTATGTATTCATCCCTCCATGCACCTCGCAGCACAAATCATGTGACCCAGAAGTGAAGGCAAGAAAGCTCTGCTTTCTGATCTTTTTGATCAATCGGGGGTCCAGCAGGTTTATGATCAGTGGTCTGGGGCAGGCTGGTACATTGGAATTCAGAGGTCCTAAAGCCACGGCAAGTGGCTGCTATAACTTAGGATTGGGACTGGTGGGCATCAGAGGCCCGTGCCCACCTTCTCGTGGGATTGTATCGTACAGAGATGCTCAGCCCTCCTTCCGTGGCCTCGCAGGGCACATTCCTCCCAGGGCACGAAGCTTGGCAACATTTTAGGGCAATGAAGGGTTTATGGATCTCTGTAGCTCTGGCCTTTCCCATCAGTGTCCGGGATACAACCTATTCCTCTCGTCATGGTCTCGGCCTAGGCCTGGGGTGCTGACTGTTGCGCTACTTTTAAGCTTTGTGTTCCAATATGGCTTCTAATATTTAAGATGGCTGCTATTCCCATATATACACTGCACCTACGAAACATGCAATACTGTAGTTGTGTAAGAGCCTTTAAGGGCACCTACCTCCTCCCTGGTCTCTTACATTACTTGTGACAGCCTTAACCTCATTGCCAAACACTTGGGTGTGCGGGAAGATTGTGCCCCCTTCTCAGCAAGAGTCTGAACAAGATCAGGCATTTCACATCATTGCGGAGTGTCTCAAGATACAGGTGGTGGAAACACACCAAGAAGATGGGGGAGGTTGCATCAGAAGACATTCCGAATCCTATCAAGAGCTTGGTATTGGTAAAGGAATAACTCTCGCTATCAGAAGATGGATTACTAATAAAAGCAACACAACTCCTCATGCTAGCCACATTGAGACACCAGGTGGTCGAGTTAGCACATGAAGGAGAAAGAGGCATTGTGTCAACAAAAAACGTTCATTGAGACAGAAAGTGTGGTTCCTGCAGCTGGATGTTCGAGTGGAAGAAATGCTAAAACTGTGTCCGGCGTGCTGCATCATAACACCCCAAACTCACCCGAACCCCCTTCAGAAGGCAATTGCCTGAGAGGGTTTGGGAAGAGGTGTCTATTGATTTCTTGGGGTCACTAGAGGGTGGACAGTACATATTGGTAGCCGTGGATGAATACTTGCGATTCCCGAGGCACAGATGGTGGCGTCCTCTGCGGGTTCATCTTATCACCCCCACCATGCGCAGGATGTTTACGGCTTATGGCATTCCCCGAGGGGTCAAATCCGACAATGGACCCTCGTTCACCATCCAAGACTTCAGGACCTTCCCAGCATACATGGGATTTAGGCATCCCCGAGTTACCCCGTTATGACCTCAGGCCAACAGGATGGTGGGGAGATTCGTGGGCAATTCAAAAAGAGCTCTACAGATTGGGTAGTTAGTCATCATATTATATATTATATAACTGAAATACAAAAATATTAGGGGTTGAGATGGACAGGCAAAAGAGAAGATGAAGATCTATGCGGATACCGAACTGAAACGCCAAGCAAGGGAGTCCGGCCTGGTGGCTTTTCATGCTCCCCCCATGGTGGTCGTTCAGAAGAAGGGATTCATGGCAACAGCAGAAAATGAGGGTCATCAGGTGGCCCGGAGCTCCTGGCACTTTAAGGAAATGGTTGGGGGTGACTGGGTAAGCAGGTCTCGAAGTGACAGGGAGTGGAACATTATGATTCCGACGCCTCATACCAAGGTGATGGACAAGACTCGGAGAGTGATTTCAGGGAAGTGCGGGAAGGGAGATCACCTGGACCTGGACAAGGAGATCGCCTGGAGAGTCATCAACGGGTGAGGACCCCACTTCACGGATTCATTGAAGAAATGGGGCGATGAGGACGTGTGGTTTAAATGGGGTGGGGAGGTTGTAGTATTGGGCTTGATTGTGATGGGCTGTTCGCATTGCTATGTGAAAGGGGGGCTCAGGGGAAGGGGGAATGAAGACAGAGGGGAGAAGAACACGAGGAAATAATGCTGTGCTAACCCTAGCCCTGGTGTCCTCGCCCTTAGTGGAGACGGGCACAGTGTGGAACTTTTTAATACCCAGCTCAGGTCCCACAGGACTCAGCCACAACCAAGTTGATGTGAAAGTTGTGTGAAAGTTGGTGTTTCGGAGTAGTTACAATAAACTATGTTTCAAACTCTAGTGCCATATGCCATCTTCCTGCAGCTGGCACTGAAGAAACAACTAAACCAAGGACGAAGACAGTGCATTCCCCCCACGCCCATCTTCCTCGCAGCAGTCCTTGCTAATGATGATAGCAATCCACCTCCTGAAGCAAAGCAAGTACTGTGACGAGGAAGAGTAGGACTAGGAGTAATGAAGATTACCGTTTAATAAATATGGCATTACCTCCTGTTGATGTTCAGATGAACAGGTGCCACAGACATTTCTAGGGATAAAAGGTTTAACGGAAGATAAATGTACAGAGTGGATTAGGGGGTCCACCCTCTTGCAGTATCACCAATAATACGAAAAACTAACATTTTCTTTATTATTTACGGTCAAGCCCAGAGGTAAAGGCCGCTCCCACGGTACTGTACATTTACAAACAAGCAACTAAAACAGTTCATTATTGTTATTTGGGTGTGTGCCAGAGAAGGCAGAGGCCAGTAAGGCAGACGTGTTTATGACCACGCATGGATCATGTTAGATACAGAAGAAATACTATTCCAAAAGGTTTCCATGGGCCGGGCCCTCCCCATGGATTCTAAATACTAAAAAATATTAAACCAAGTGTTACTTGTAGTCCTGCAGGGGTGGGCAATGGGATATCTTTACTGAAACCTCCCCCCAATAGCATTAGAAATGTGTGATATGATATGGCATGTATAAGGCGCCTGTACACAAGGTGGGCAACACAAAGTTATAGACAACTTGTTTTGCATGGAAACACAAACAGTGCAACTATTTCAGAGAGCGAGAGTCACAAGCTCAAGGTAATTATAGGTCAACCCCCAAAAAGTATGTCCAGGAATAACCGCAGCACCACTGCTTCGTGCACTGACATGCATAGGTGCACCAGACCACACGATCTCCAGATGAATGCAATGTTACTGAACCAACGGCAGAAACATGTCGACCTTGCAGGGCGATCCTTTACCCGCTTGAGATGCGCTTTCCTTCATTGCTCCTTGTTTTATCAACTATTGCCTTTACTGCCGATACATAATCAGATGTGGGTAGAATAAATGTTAAGTGATCCTCACCCCGACGTATTTTCATGTGGAGGTTTTTAACGCCACCCCAGTTGCAGGTGAAACTCCCCCACATACAGTCATAGTCATAAACATTTAGCAGCAGCTGTTATGAGTGAGTTTGGTGCTACGCTGGCCCTTTATCTCGATAGGTGGCGCCATGCTGCTACCTAGGGACAGTAATCCCTTTCCAGGGCAGCCAATTTCTTCTTGACTTGGTGAATCATCAAAGGTTTTGCCCTGCCCCCCTTTTTTGGGGTATCAGATATTTCGCTGTATGCAGACTTTTCCTTAATTCCAAATATGTTCCTTTATGTTTTGGGGGATACAGGTGCTCTCCTAACTGAACATAACTAAAAATAGCACAACCTCTCAGCTGCGTTCAGATGCCCCATTTAAATAAAATATGAGGCCCCTCCTGTTAGAGAGAAAAGAGCTGGACTTGGGGGAGGGGGGCATGTGAATCAGACAGCCAATGCCACAGACAGAGGAAGTGCCAATGCCGCAGGCCGAGCACGGTCCCGTGTCCTGATCCTGGAGCCGGAAGTGCCAATGCCTCAGGCAGAGCACGGTCTCCGTTCCAGATCCTGGAGCCGGAAGTGCCAATGCCGCAGACAGAGCACGGATCCCCGTCCTGATCCTGAATCCAGAAGTGCCAATGCCGCAGGCCAAGCACGGTCCCGTGTCCTGATCCTGGATCCAGAAGTGCCAATGCCACAGGCCGAGCACAGTCCCCGTTCCAGATCCTGGAGCCGGAAGTGCCAATGCCGCAGACCGAGCACGGTCCTCCGTCCTGATCCTGGATCCAGAAGTGCCAATGCCGCAGGCCAAGCACGGTGCCGTGTCTTGATCCTGGATCCGGAAGTGCCAATGCCGCAGGCCGAGCACGGTCCCGTGTCCTGATCCTGGATCCGGAAGTGCCAATGCCACAGGCCGAGCACGGTCCCACGTCCTGATCCTGGAGCCGGAAGTGCCAGTGCCGCAGACAGAGCACAGTCCCCCGTCCAGATCCTGGAGCCGGAAATGCCAATGCCGTAGACAGAGCACGGTCCCGCATACTGATCCTGGAGCCGGAAGTGCCAATGCCGTAGACAGAGCATGGTCCCCCATCCTCATCCTGGATCTGGAAGTGCCAATGCCACAAACAGAGCACGGTCCCGTGTCCTGATCCTGGAGCCGGAAGTGCCAATGCCGCAGACAGAGCACGGTCCCACGTCCTGATCCTGGAGCCGGAAGGGCCAATGCCGCAGACAGAGCACGGTCCCACATCCTGATCCTGGAGCCGGAAGTGTCAATGCCGCAGACAGAGCACGGTCCCACGTCCTGATCCTGGAGCCGGAAGTGTCAATGCTGCAGACACAGCCCGGTCACCCGTCCTGATCCTGGAGCCGGAACTGCCAATGCCGCAGACACAGCCCGGTCCCCCTTCTTGATCCTGGAGCCGGAAGTGTCAATGCCGCAGACACAGCCCGGTCCCCCCTCCTGATCCTGGAGCCGGAAGTGCCAATGCTGCAGACACAGTCCGGTCCCCCGTCCTGATCCTGGAGCCAGAAGTGCCAATGCCGCGGACACAGCCCGGTCCCCCGTCCTGAACCTGGAGCCAGAAGTGCCAATGCCACAGACACAGCCCGGTCCCCCGTCCTGATCCTGGAGCCGGAAGTGCCAATGCCACAGACACAGCCCGGTCCCCTGTCCTGATCCTGTAGCTGGAAGTGCCAATGCCGCAGGCAGAGCATGGTCCTGTGTCCTGATCCTGGAGCTGGAAGTGCTGTCTGGTGACTCCACAGAGGGAGGGATGAACATTCATGAGGCTCTATTTCTATAGTTCGTACTTCCTCTGCAAGTCTTGCTCCAAAACTGGCAAACACAGCGCCCGGTGCAAAGATTCATATAGAGGACAGGGTGGCAGAGAGCCAGCAGAGCCATGCCCGGAGGCCCACACTCCCGCCTTTCACACCAGAGTCATGTATTATACAGGCCCGCGTCATTAGGATGGATGACTCCGTCGGATATTTTCTAGTTACCGACTAATGCCAAGTCATTGGCCAGTCCTTGTTCTTCTGTTATTAACGACTCAGGCCAATGCTGGTAGGTGGGCACCTTGCTGGCGATTTATTAACGCCTCTTGGCAATGCTGGCACATGGGCCCTCCTTGCTCTCCAGTGATTAATGACTCTTGAGAATGCTGGCACATCAGCCCTCCTTGCTCTTAAGTGATTAATGGCTCTTGGCAATGCTGCTGGCACGTCGTCCCTCCTTGCTCTCCAGTGATTAATGGCTCTTGGAAATGCTTGCTCGTCGCCCCTCCTTGCTCTAAAGTGATTAATGGCTCTTGGCAATGCTGGCACGTCGCCTTCCTTGCTCTCCGGCGATTAATGGCTCTTGGCAATGCTGGCACGTCGGCCCTCCTTGCTCTCCAGTGATGAATGGCTCTTGGCAATGCTGGCACGTCAGCCCTCCTTGCTCTCCAGTTATTAATGGCTCTTGGCAATGCTGGCACGTCAGCCCTCCTTGCTCTCCAGTTATTAATGGCTCTTGGCAATGCTGGCACGTGGGCCCTCCTTGCTCTCCAGTTATTAATGGCTCTTGGTAATGCTGGCACTTCGGCCCTCCATCCTCTCCAGTGATTAATGGCTCTTGGCAATGCTGGCACGTCAGCCTTCCTTCCTCTCCAGTGATTAATGGCTCTTGAGAATGCTGGCACGTCGGCCCTCCTTGCTCTCCAGTTATTATTGGCTCTTGGCAATGCTGGCACGCCGGCCATCCTTGCTCTCCAGTTATTAATGGCTCTTGGCAATACTGGCACGTGGGCCCTCCTTGCTCTCCAGTTATTAACGCCTCTTGGCAATGCTGGCACGTGGGCTCTCCTTGCTCTCCGGTGAATAATGGCTCTTGAGAATGCTGGTACGTCAGCTCTCCTTGCTCTCCAGTGATTAATGGCTCGTGGAAATGCTGGCACGTTGGCCCTCCTTGCTCTCCAGTTATTAAAGCATCTTGTCAATGCTGCCGCATGGGCCCTCCTTGCTCTCCAGTTATTAATGGCTCTTGGCAATGCTGGCATGTGGGCCCTCCTTGCTCTCCAGTGATTAATGGCTATTGGCAATGCTGGCACGCTGGCCCTCCTTGCTCTCCAGTTATTAATGGCTCTTGGCAATGCTTGCACATGGGCCCTCCTTGCTCTCCAGTTATTAATGGCTCTTGGCAATGCTGGCACGTGGGCCCTCCTTGCTCTGCAGTTATTAATGGCTCTTGGTAATGCTGGCACGTCGGCCCTCCTTCCTCTCCAGTGATTAATGGCTCTTGGCAATGCTGGCACGTCAGCCCTCCTTCCTCTCCAGTGATTAATGGCTCTTGGCAATGCTGGCACAACGGCCCTCCTTGCTCTCCAGTTATTAATGGCTCTTGGCAATGCTGGCACGTGGGCCCTACCTGCTCTCCAGTGATTAATGGCGCTTGGCAATGCTGGCACGTCGGCCCTCCTTTCTCTCCAGTTATTAATGGCTCTTGGCAATGCTGGCACGCCGGCCCTCCTTGCTCTCCAGTTATTAATGGCTCTTGGCAATGCTGGCATGCTGGTCCTCCTTGCTCTCCAGTTATTAATGGCTCTTGTCAATGCTGGCACGTGGGCCCTCCTTGCTCTCCAGTTATTAACGCATCTTGGCAATGCTGGCACGTGGGCCCTCCTTGCTCTCCAGTTATTAATGGCTCTTGAGAATGCTGGCACATGGGCCCTCCTTGCTCTCCAGTTATTAATGCCACTTGTGAATGCTGGTAAGTCGGCCCTCCTTGCTCTCCAGTTATTAATGGCTCTTGGCAGTGCTCGCACACCGGCCCTCATTACTATCCAGTTATTAATGGCTCTTGGCAATGCTGGCACGTCGGTCCTCCTTGCTCTCCAATGATTAATGGCTCTTGGCAATGCTGGCACGCTGGTCCTCCTTGCTCTCCAGTTATTAATGGCTATTGGCAATGTTGGCACGCCGGCCCTCCTTGCTCTCCAGTTATTAATGCCACTTGTGAATGCTGGCACGTGGGTTCTCCTAGCTCTCCAGTTATTAATGGCTCTTGGCAATGCTGGCACGCCGGCCCTCCTTGCTCTCCAGTGATTAATGGCTCTTGGCAATGCTGGCTCGTCGGCCCTCCTTGCTCTCCATTTATTAATGCATTTTGGCAATGCTGGCACATGGACCCCCCTTGCTCTTCAGTTATTAATGGCTCTTGGCAATGCTGGCACGTCGGCCCTCCTTGCTCTCCAGTTATTAATGGCTCTTGGCAATGCTGGCATGTGGGCCCTCCTTGCTCTCCAGTTATTAAATGCTCTTGGCAATGCTGGCACCTGGGCCCTCCTTGCTCTCCAGTTATTAACACATCTTGTCAATGCTGGCATGTGGGCCCTCCTGGCTCTCCAGTTAATAATGGCTCTTGGCAATGGTGGCACGCAGGTTTTCCTAGCTCTCCAGTTATTAATGGCTCTTGGCAATGCTGGCACGTGGGTTCTCCTTGCTCTCCAGTTATTAATGGCTCTTGGCAATGCTGGCACGTGGGTTCTCCTTGCTCTCCAGCCATTAATGGCTTTTGGCAATCCTGGCACGCTGGCCCTCCTTGATCTCCAGTGATTAATGGCTCTTGGCAATGCTGCTGGCACGTCGTCCCTCCTTGCTCTACAGTGATTAATGGCTCTTGGCAATGCTTGTTCGTCGCCCCTCCTTGCTCTCAAGTGATTAATGGCTCTTGGCAATGCTGGCACGTCGCCTTCCTTGCTCTCCAGATATTAATGGCTCTTGGCAATGCTGGCACGCCGGCCCTCCTTGCTCTCCAGTGATTAATGGCTCTTGGCAATGCTGGCTTGTCGGCCCTCCTTGCTCTCCAGTTTCTAATGGCTCTTGGCAATGCTGGCATGCCGGTCCTCCTTGCTCTCCAGTGATTAATGGCTCTTGGCAATGCTTACACGTCAGCCCTCCTTGCTCTCCAGTGATTAATGGCTCTTGGCAATGCTGGCACGCAGGCCCTCCTTGCTCTCCAGTTAATAATGCCTGTTGGCAATGCTGGCACGTGGGCCCTCCTTGCTCTCCAGTTATTATTGGCTCTTGGTAATGCTGGCACGCCGGCCATCCTTGCTCTCCAGTTATTAATGGCTCTTGGCAATGCTGGCACGTGGGCCCTCCTGGCTCTCCAGTTATTAACGGCTCTTGGCAATGCTGGCACGTGGGCCCTCCTTGCTCTCCAGTGAGTAATGGCTCTTGAGAATGCTGGCACGTCAGCTCTCCTTGCTCTCCAGTGATTAATGGCTCTTGGCAATGCTGGCACGTTGGCCCTCCTTGCTCTGTAGTTATTAAAGCATCTTGTCAATGCTGCCGCATGGGCTCTCCTTGCTCTCCAGTTATTAATGGCTCATGGTAATGCTGGCATGTCGGCCCTCCTTGCTCTCCAGTGATTAATGGCTCTTGGCAATGCTGGCACGCTGGTCCTCCTTGCTCTCCAGTTATTAATGGCTCTTGGCAATGCTGGCATGCCAGCCCTCCTTGCTCTCCAGTTATTAATGGCTCTTGGCAATGCTGGCACGTCGGCTCTCCTTCCTCTCCAGTGATTAATGGCTCTTGGCAATGCTGGCACGTCGGCCCACCTTCCGCTCCAGTGATTAATGGCTCTTGGCAATGCTGGCACGTTGGCCCTCCTTCCGCTCCAGTGATTAATGGCTCTTGGCAATGCTGGCACGATGGCCCTCCTTGCTCTCCAGTTATTAATGCCACTTGTGAATGCTGGCACGTGGGTTCTCCTAGCTCTCCAGTTTTTAATGGCTCTTGGCAATGCTGGCACGCCGGTCTTCCTTGCTCTCCAGTTATTGATGGCTCTTGGAAATGTTGGCACGCCGGCCCTCCTTGCTCTCCAGTGATAAACGGCTCTTGGCAATGCTGGCTCGTCGGCCCTCCTTGCTCTCCAGTTATTAATGCATTTTGGCAATGCTGGCACATGGACCCTCCTTGCTCTCCAGTTATTAATGGCTCTTGGCAATGCTGGCACATGGACCCTCCTTGCTCTCCAGTTATTAATGCCTCTTGGCAATGCTGGCACGTCGGCCCTCCTTGCTCTCCAGTTATTAATGGCTCTTGGCAATGCTGGCATGTGGGCCCTCCTTGCTCTCCAGTTATTAAATGCTCTTGGCAATGCTGGCACGTGGGCCCTCCTTGCTCTCCAGTTATTAACACATTTTGTCAATGCTGGCATGTGGGCCCTCCTGGCTCTCCAGTTATTAATGGCTCTTGGCAATGCTGGCACACGGGTTCTCCTTGCTCTCCAGTTATTAATGGCTCTTGGCAATGCCGGCACGTGGGTTCTCCTCGCTCTCCAGCCATTAATGGCTTTTGGCAATGCTGGCACGCTGGCCCTCCTTGCTCTCCAGTTATTAATGCCACTTGTGAATGCTGGCACGTGGGTTCTCCTAGCTCTCCAGTTATTAATGGCTCTTGGCAATGCTGGCACGCCGGTCTTCCTTGCTCTCCAGTTATTGATGGCTCTTGGCAATGTTGGCACGCCGGCCCTCCTTCCTCTCCAGTGATTAATGGCTCTTGGCAATGCTGGCTCGTCGGCCCTCCTTGCTCTCCAGTTATTAATGCATTTTGGCAATGCTGGCACATGGACCCTCCTTGCTCTCCAGTTATTAATGGCTCTTGGCAATGCTGGCACATGGACCCTCCTTGCTCTCCAGTTATTAATGCCTCTTGGCAATGCTGGCACGTCGGCCCTCCTTGCTCTCCAGTTATTAATGGCTCTTGGCAATGCTGGCATGTGGGCCCTCCTTGCTCTCCAGTTATTAAATGCTCTTGGCAATGCTGGCACGTGGGCCCTCCTTGCTCTGCAGTTATTAATGGCTCTTGGTAATGCTGGCACGTCGGCCCTCCTTCCTCTCCAGTGATTAATGGCTCTTGGCAATGCTGGCACGTCAGCCCTCCTTGCTCTCCAGTGATTAATGGCTCTTGGCAATGCTGGCACAACGGCCCTCCTTGCTCTCCAGTTATTAATGCCTCTTGGCAATGCTGGCACGTGGGCCCTCCTTGCTCTCCAGTTATTAACACATCTTGTCAATGCTGGCACATGGGCCCTCCTTGCTCTCCAGTTATTAATGGCTCTTGGCAATGCTGGCACGTGGGCCCTACCTGCTCTCCAGTGATTAATGGCTCTTGGCAATGCTGGCACGTCGGCCCTCCTTTCTCTCCAGTTATTAATGGCTCTTGGCAATGCTGGCACGCCGGCCCTCCTTGCTCTCCAGTTATTAATGGCTCTTGGCAATGCTGGCATGCTGGTCCTCCTTGCTCTCCAGTTATTAATGGCTCTTGTCAATGCTGGCACGTGGGCCCTCCTTGCTCTCCAGTTATTAACGCATCTTGGCAATGCTGGCACGTGGGCCCTCCTTGCTCTCCAGTTATTAATGGCTCTTGAGAATGCTGGCACATGGGCCCTCCTTGCTCTCCAGTTATTAATGCCACTTGTGAATGCTGGTAAGTCGGCCCTCCTTGCTCTCCAGTTATTAATGGCTCTTGGCAGTGCTCCCACACCGGCCCTCATTACTATCCTGTTATTAATGGCTCTTGGCAATGCTGGCACGTCGGTCCTCCTTGCTCTCCAATGATTAATGGCTCTTGGCAATGCTGGCACGCTGGTCCTCCTTGCTCTCCAGTTATTAATGGCTATTGGCAATGTTGGCACGCCGGCCCTCCTTGCTCTCCAGTTATTAATGCCACTTGTGAATGCTGGCACGTGGGATCTCCTAGCTCTCCAGTTATTAATGGCTCTTGGCAATGCTGGCACGCCGGTCTTCCTTGCTCTCCAGTTATTGATGGCTCTTGGCAATGTTGGTACGCCGGCCCTCCTTGCTCTCCAGTGATTAATGGCTCTTGGCAATGCTGGCTCGTCGGCCCTCCTTGCTCTCCATTTATTAATGCATTTTGGCAATGCTGGCACATGGACCCCCGTTGCTCTTCAGTTATTAATGGCTCTTGGCAATGCTGGCACATGGACCCTCCTTGCTCTCCAGTAATTAATGCCTCTTGGCAATGCTGGCACGTCGGCCCTCCTTGCTCTCCAGTTATTAATGGCTCTTGGCAATGCTGGCATGTGGGCCCTCCTTGCTCTCCAGTTATTAAATGCTCTTGGCAATGCTGGCACCTGGGCCCTCCTTGCTCTCCAGTTATTAACACATCTTGTCAATGCTGGCATGTGGGCCCTCCTGGCTCTCCAGTTAATAATGGCTCTTGGCAATGCTGGCACGCAGGTTTTCCTAGCTCTCCAGTTATTAGTGGCTCTTGGCAATGCTGGCACGTGGGTTCTCCTTGCTCTCCAGTTATTAATGGCTCTTGGCAATGCTGGCACATGGGTTCTCCTTGCTCTCCAGCCATTAATGGCTTTTGGCAATCCTGGCACGCTGGCCCTCGTTGATCTCCAGTGATTAATGGCTCTTGGCAATGCTGCTGACACGTCGTCCCTCCTTGCTCTCCAGTGATTAATGGCTCTTGGCAATGCTTGCTCGTCACCCCTCCTTGCTCTCAAGTGATTAATGGCTCTTGGCAATGCTGGCACGTCGCCTTCCTTGCTCTCCAGATATTAATGGCTCTTGGCAATGCTGGCACGCCGGCCCTCCTTGCTCTCCAGTTATTAATGCCTCTTGGCAATGCTGGCACGCCGGCCCTCCTTGCTCTCCAGTGATTAATGGCTCTTGGCAATGCTGGCTTGTCGGGCCCTCCTTGCTCTCCAGTTTTTAATGGCTCTTGGCAATGCTGGCACGCCGGTCCTCCTTGCTCTCCAGTGATTAATGGCTCTTGGCAATGCTTACACGTCAGCCCTCCTTGCTCTCCAGTGATTAATGGCTCTTGGCAATGCTGGCACGCAGGCCCTCCTTGCTCTCCAGTTATTAATGCCTCTTGGCAATGCTGGCACATGGGCCCTCCTTGCTCTCCAGTTATTGATGGCTCTTGGTAATGCTGGCACGCCGGCCATCCTTGCTCTCCAGTTATTAATGGCTCTTGGCAATGCTGGCACGTGGGCCCTCCTGGCTCTCCAGTTATTAACGGCTCTTGGCAATGCTGGCACGTGGGCCCTCCTTGCTCTCCAGTGAGTAATGGCTCTTGAGAATGCTGGCACGACAGCTCTCCTTGCTCTCCAGTGATTAATGGCTCTTGGCAATGCTGGCACGTTGGCCCTCCTTGCTCTCCAGTTATTAAAGCATCTTGTCAATGCTGCCGCATGGGCTCTCCTTGCTCTCCAGTTATTAATGGCTCATGGTAATGCTGGCATGTCGGCCCTCCTTGCTCTCCAGTGATTAATGGCTCTTGGCAATGCTGGCACGCTGGTCCTCCTTGCTCTCCAGTTATTAATGGCTCTTGGCAATGCTGGCACGCCAGCCCTCCTTGCTCTCCAGTTATTAATGGCTCTTGGCAATGCTGGCTCATCGGCCCTCCTTGCTCTCTAGTTATTAATGGCTCTTGGCAATTCTGGCACGTCGGCTCTCCTTCCTCTCCAGTGATTAATGGCTCTTGGCAATGCTGGCACGTCGGCCCACCTTCCGCTCCAGTGATTAATGGCTCTTGGCAATGCTGGCACGTCGGCCCTCCTTCCGCTCCAGTGATTAATGGCTCTTGGCAATGCTGGCACGATGGCCCTCCTTGCTCTCCAGTTATTAATGCCACTTGTGAATGCTAGCACATGGGTTCTCCTAGCTCTCCAGTTATTAATGGCTCTTGGCAATGCTGGCACGCCGGTCTTCCTTGCTCTCCAGTTATTGATGGCTCTTGGCAATGTTGGCACGCCGGCCCTCCTTGCTCTCCAGTGATTAATGGCTCTTGGCAATGCTGGCTCGTCGGCCCTCCTTGCTCTCCAGTTATTAATGCATTTTGGCAATGCTGGCACATGGACCCTCCTTGCTCTCCAGTTATTAATGGCTCTTGGCAATGCTGGCACATGGACCCTCCTTGCTCTCCAGTTATTAATGCCTCTTGGCAATGCTGGCACGTCGGCCCTCCTTGCTCTCCAGTTATTAATGGCTCTTGGCAATGCTGGCATGTGGGCCCTCCTTGCTCTCCAGTTATTAAATGCTCTTGGCAATGCTGGCACGTGGGCCCTCCTTGCTCTCCAGTTATTAACACATCTTGTCAATGCTGGCATGTGGGCCCTCCTGGCTCTCCAGTTATTAATGGCTCTTGGCAATGCTGGCACACGGGTTCTCCTTGCTCTCCAGTTATTAATGGCTCTTGGCAATGCTGGCACGTGGGTTCTCCTCGCTCTCCAGCCATTAATGGCTTTTGGCAATGCTGGCACGCTGGCCCTCCTTGCTCTCCAGTTATTAATGCCACTTGTGAATGCTGGCAAGTGGGTTCTCCTAGTTCTCCAGTTATTAATGGCTCTTGGCAATGCTGGCACGCCGGTCTTCCTTGCTCTCCAGTTATTGATGGCTCTTGGCAATGTTGGCACGCCGGCCCTCCTTGCTCTCCAGTGATTAATGGCTCTTGGCAATGCTGGCTCGTCGGCCCTCCTTGCTCTCCAGTTATTAATGCATTTTGGCAATGCTGGCACATGGACCCTCCTTGCTCTCCAGTTATTAATGCCTCTTGGCAATGCTGGCACGTCTGCCCTCCTTGCTCTCCAGTTATTAATGGCTCTTGGCAATGCTGGCATGTGGGCCCTCCTTGCTCTCCAGTTATTAAATGCTCTTGGCACTGCTGGCACGTGGACCCTCCTTGCTCTCCAGTTATTAACACATCTTGTCAATGCTGGCATGTGGGCCCTCCTGGCTCTCCAGTTATTAATGGCTCTTGGCAATGCTGGCACGCGGGTTCTCCTTGCTCTCCAGTTATTAATGGCTCTTGGCAATGCTGGCTCGTCGGCCCTCCTTGCTCTCCAGTTATTAATGGCTCTTGGCAATGCTGGCACGCCAGCCCTCCTTGCTCTCCAGTTATTAATGCCACTTGTGAATGCTGGCACGTGGGTTCTCCTTGCTCTCCAGTTTTTAATGGCTCTTGGCAATGCTGGCACGTGGGTTCTCCTTGCTCTCCAGTTATTAATGGCTCTTGGCAATGCTGGCACGCCGGTCTTCCTTGCTCTCCAGTTATTAATGGCTCTTGGCAATGTTGGCACGCCGGCCCTCCTTGCTCTCCAGTTATTAATACCTCTTTTGAATGCTGGCATGTCGGCCCTCCTTGCTCTCCAGATATTAATGGCTCTTGGCAATGCTGGCACGCTGGCCCTCCTTGCTCTCCAGTGATTAATGGCTCTTGGCAATGCTGGCACGTCGGCACTCCTTGCTCTCCAGTTATTAATGCTCTTGGCAATGCTGGTACGCCGGCCCTCCTTGCTCTCCAGTTATTAATGGCTCTTGGCAATGCTGGCACGCTGGTCCTCCTTGCTCTCCAGTAATTAATGGCTCTTGGCAATGCTGGCATGGTGGCCCTCCTTGCTCTCCAGTTATTAATTGCTCTTGGCAATGCTGGCATGGTGGCTCTCCTTGCTCTCCAGTTATTAATGGCTCTTGGCAATGCTGGCACGCTGGTCCTCCTTGCTCTCCAGTGATTAATGCCTCTTGGCAATGCTGGCATGGTGGCCTTCCTTGCTCTCCAGTTATTAATGCATTTTGGCAATGCTGGCACATGGACCCTCCTTGCTCTCCAGTTATTAATGGCTCTTGGCAATGCTGGCACATGGACCCTCCTTGCTCTCCAGTTATTAATGCCTCTTGGCAATGCTGGCACGTCGGCCCTCCTTGCTCTCCAGTTATTAATGGCTCTTGGCAATGCTGGCATGTGGGCCCTCCTTGCTCTCCAGTTATTAAATGCTCTTGGCACTGCTGGCACGTGGGCCCTCCTTGCTCTCCAGTTATTAACACATCTTGTCAATGCTGGCATGTGGGCCCTCCTGGCTCTCCAGTTATTAATGGCTCTTGGCAATGCTGGCACGCGGGTTCTCCTTGCTCTCCAGTTATTAATGGCTCTTGGCAATGCTGGCATGTGGGTTCTCCTTGCTCTCCAGCCATTAATGGCTTTTGGCAAAGCTGGCACGCTGGCCCTCCTTGCTCTCCAGTGATTAATGGCTCTTGGCAATGCTGGCTCGTCGGCCCTCCTTGCTCTCCAGTTATTAATGGCTCTTGGCAATGCTGGCACGCCAGCCCTCCTTGCTCTCCAGTTATTAATGCCACTTGTGAATGCTGGCACGTGGGTTCTCCTTGCTCTCCAGTTTTTAATGGCTCTTGGCAATGCTGGCACGTGGGTTCTCCTTGCTCTCCAGTTATTAATGGCTCTTGGCAATGCTGGCATGCCGGTCTTCCTTGCTCTCCAGTTATTAATGGCTCTTGGCAATGTTGGCACGCCGGCCCTCCTTGCTCTCCAGTTATTAATACCTCTTTTGAATGCTGGCATGTCGGCCCTCCTTGCTCTCCAGATATTAATGGCTCTTGGCAATGCTGGCACGCCGGCCCTCCTTGCTCTCCAGTGATTAATGGCTCTTGGCAATGCTGGCACGTCGGCACTCCTTGCTCTCCAGTTATTAATGCTCTTGGCAATGCTGGTACGCCGGCCCTCCTTGCTCTCGAGTTATTAATGGCTCTTGGCAATGCTGGCACGCTGGTCCTCCTTGCTCTCCAGTAATTAATGGCTCTTGGCAATGCTGGCATGGTGGCCCTCCTTGCTCTCCAGTTATTAATTGCTCTTGGCAATGCTGGCATGGTGGCTCTCCTTGCTCTCCAGTTATTAATGGCTCTTGGCAATGCTGGCACGCTGGTCCTCCTTGCTCTCCAGTGATTAATGCCTCTTGGCAATGCTGGCATGGTGGCCCTCCTTGCTCTCCAGTTATTAATGGCTCTTGGCAATGCTGGCACGCTGGTCCTCCTTGCTCTCCAGTTATTAATGGCTCTTGGCAATGCTGGCACGTGGGTCCTCCTTGCTCTCCAGTTATTAATGGCTCTTGGCAAAGCTGGCACGCTGTTCCTCCTTGCTCTCCAGTGATTAATGGCTCTTGGCAATGCTGGCATGGTGGCCCTCCTTGCTCTCCAGTTATTAATGGCTCTTGGCAATGCTGGCATGGTGGCCCTCCTTGCTCTCCAGTTATTAATGGCTCTTGGCAATGCTGGCACGCTGTTCCTCCTTGCTCTCCAGTGATTAATGGCTCTTGGCAATGCTGGCATGGTGGCCCTCCTTGCTCTCCAGTTATTAATGGCTCTTGGCAATGCTGGCACGCCGGTCCTCCTTGCTCTCCAGTGATTAATGGCTCTTAGCAATGCTGGCACGCGGGCCCTCCTTGCTCTCCAGTTATTAATGGCTCTTGGCAATGCTGGCACGCCGGTCCTCCTTGCTCTCCAGTGATTAATGGCTCTTGGCAATGCTGGCACGTGGGCCCTCCTTGCTCTCCAGTTATTAATGGCTCTTGGCAATGCTGGCAGGCCGGTCCTCCTTGCTCTCCAGTGATTAATGGCTCTTGGCAATGCTGGCATGGTGGCCCTCCTTGCTCTCCAGTTATTAATGGCTCTTGGCAATGCTGGCTGGGTGGCCCTCCTTGCTCTCCAGTTATTAATGGCTTTTGGCAATGCTGGCACGCTGTTCCTCCTTGCTCTCCAGTGATTAATGGCTCTTGGCAATGCTGGCATGGTGGCCCTCCTTGCTCTCCAGTTATTAATGGCTCTTGGCAATGCTGGCACGCCGGTCCTCCTTGTTCTCCAGTGATTAATGGCTCTTGGCAATGCTGGCACGCCGGTCCTCCTTGCTCTCCAGTGAGTAATGGCTCTTGAGAATGCTGGCACGTCAGCTCTCCTTGCTCTCCAGTGATTAATGGCTCTTGGCAATGCTGGCACGTTGGCCCTCCTTGCTCTGTAGTTATTAAAGCATCTTGTCAATGCTGCCGCATGGGCTCTCCTTGCTCTCCAGTTATTAATGGCTCATGGTAATGCTGGCATGTCGGCCCTCCTTGCTCTCCAGTGATTAATGGCTCTTGGCAATGCTGGCACGCTGGTCCTCCTTGCTCTCCAGTTATTAATGGCTCTTGGCAATGCTGGCACGCCAGCCCTCCTTGCTCTCCAGTTATTAATGGCTCTTGGCAATGCTGGCACGTCGGCTCTCCTTCCTCTCCAGTGATTAATGGCTCTTGGCAATGCTGGCACGTCGGCCCACCTTCCGCTCCATGATTAATGGCTCTTGGCAATGCTGGCACGTTGGCCCTCCTTCCGCTCCAGTGATTAATGGCTCTTGGCAATGCTGGCACGATGGCCCTCCTTGCTCTCCAGTTATTAATGCCACTTGTGAATGCTGGCAAGTGGGTTCTCCTAGCTCTCCAGTTATTAATGGCTCTTGGCAATGCTGGCACGCCGGTCTTCCTTGCTCTCCAGTTATTGATGGCTCTTGGAAATGTTGGCATGCCGGCCCTCCTTGCTCTCCAGTGATTAACGGCTCTTGGCAATGCTGGCTCGTCGGCCCTCCTTGCTCTCCAGTTATTAATGCATTTTGGCAATGCTGGCACATGGACCCTCCTTGCTCTCCAGTTATTAATGGCTCTTGGCAATGCTGGCACATGGACCCTCCTTGCTCTCCAGTTATTAATGCCTCTTGGCAATGCTGGCACGTCGGCCCTCCTTGCTCTCCAGTTATTAATGGCTCTTGGCAATGCTGGCATGTGGGCCCTCCTTGCTCTCCAGTTATTAAATGCTCTTGGCAATGCTGGCACGTGGGCCCTCCTTGCTCTCCAGTTATTAACACATCTTGTCAATGCTGGCATGTGGGCCCTCCTGGCTCTCCAGTTATTAATGGCTCTTGGCAATGCTGGCACACGGGTTCTCCTTGCTCTCCAGTTATTAATGGCTCTTGGCAATGCCGGCACGTGGGTTCTCCTCGCTCTCCAGCCATTAATGGCTTTTGGCAATGCTGGCACGCTGGCCCTCCTTGCTCTCCAGTTATTAATGCCACTTGTGAATGCTGGCACGTGGGTTCTCCTAGCTCTCCAGTTATTAATGGCTCTTGGCAATGCTGGCACGCCGGTCTTCCTTGCTCTCCAGTTATTGATGGCTCTTGGCAATGTTGGCACGCCGGCCCTCCTTCCTCTCCAGTGATTAATGGCTCTTGGCAATGCTGGCTCGTCGGCCCTCCTTGCTCTCCAGTTATTAATGCATTTTGGCAATGCTGGCACATGGACCCTCCTTGCTCTCCAGTTATTAATGGCTCTTGGCAATGCTGGCACATGGACCCTCCTTGCTCTCCAGTTATTAATGCCTCTTGGCAATGCTGGCACGTCGGCCTTCCTTGCTCTCCAGTTATTAATGGCTCTTGGCAATGCTGGCATGTGGGCCCTCCTTGCTCTCCAGTTATTAAATGCTCTTGGCAATGCTGGCACGTGGGCCCTCCTTGCTCTCCAGTTATTAATGGCTCTTGGCAATGCTGGCACGTGGGCCCTCCTTGCTCTGCAGTTATTAATGGCTCTTGGTAATGCTGGCACGTCGGCCCTCCTTCCTCTCCAGTGATTAATGGCTCTTGGCAATGCTGGCACGTCAGCCCTCCTTCCTCTCCAGTGATTAATGGCTCTTGGCAATGCTGGCACAACGGCCCTCCTTGCTCTCCAGTTATTAATGCCTCTTGGCAATGCTGGCACGTGGGCCCTCCTTGCTCTCCAGTTATTAACACATCTTGTCAATGCTGGCACATGGGCCCTCCTTGCTCTCCAGTTATTAATGGCTCTTGGCAATGCTGGCACGTGGGCCCTACCTGCTCTCCAGTGATTAATGGCTCTTGGCAATGCTGGCACGTCGGCCCTCCTTTCTCTCCAGTTATTAATGGCTCTTGGCAATGCTGGCACGCCGGCCCTCCTTGCTCTCCAGTTATTAATGGCTCTTGGCAATGCTGGCATGCTGGTCCTCCTTGCTCTCCAGTTATTAATGGCTCTTGTCAATGCTGGCACGTGGGCCCTCCTTGCTCTCCAGTTATTAACGCATCTTGGCAATGCTGGCACGTGGGCCCTCCTTGCTCTCCAGTTATTAATGGCTCTTGAGAATGCTGGCACATGGGCCCTCCTTGCTCTCCAGTTATTAATGCCACTTGTGAATGCTGGTAAGTCGGCCCTCCTTGCTCTCCAGTTATTAATGGCTCTTGGCAGTGCTCGCACACCGGCCCTCATTACTATCCAGTTATTAATGGCTCTTGGCAATGCTGGCACGTCGGTCCTCCTTGCTCTCCAATGATTAATGGCTCTTGGCAATGCTGGCACGCTGGTCCTCCTTGCTCTCCAGTTATTAATGGCTATTGGCAATGTTGGCACGCCGGCCCTCCTTGCTCTCCAGTTATTAATGCCACTTGTGAATGCTGGCACGTGGGTTCTCCTAGCTCTCCAGTTATTAATGGCTCTTGGCAATGCTGGCACGCCGGTCTTCCTTGCTCTCCAGTTATTGATGGCTCTTGGCAATGTTGGCACGCCGGCCCTCCTTGCTCTCCAGTGATTAATGGCTCTTGGCAATGCTGGCTCGTCGGCCCTCCTTGCTCTCCATTTATTAATGCATTTTGGCAATGCTGGCACATGGACCCCCGTTGCTCTTCAGTTATTAATGGCTCTTGGCAATGCTGGCACATGGACCCTCCTTGCTCTCCAGTAATTAATGCCTCTTGGCAATGCTGGCACGTCGGCCCTCCTTGCTCTCCAGTTATTAATGGCTCTTGGCAATGCTGGCATGTGGGCCCTCCTTGCTCTACAGTTATTAAATGCTCTTGGCAATGCTGGCACCTGGGCCCTCCTTGCTCTCCAGTTATTAACACATCTTGTCAATGCTGGCATGTGGGCCCTCCTGGCTCTCCAGTTAATATTGGCTCTTGGCAATGCTGGCACGCAGGTTTTCCTAGCTCTCCAGTTATTAGTGGCTCTTGGCAATGCTGGCACGTGGGTTCTCCTTGCTCTCCAGTTATTAATGGCTCTTGGCAATGCTGGCACATGGGTTCTCCTTGCTCTCCAGCCATTAATGGCTTTTGGCAATCCTGGCACGCTGGCCCTCGTTGATCTCCAGTGATTAATGGCTCTTGGCAATGCTGCTGACACGTCGTCCCTCCTTGCTCTCCAGTGATTAATGGCTCTTGGCAATGCTTGCTCGTCACCCCTCCTTGCTCTCAAGTGATTAATGGCTCTTGGCAATGCTGGCACGTCGCCTTCCTTGATCTCCAGATATTAATGGCTCTTGGCAATGCTGGCACGCCGGCCCTCCTTGCTCTCCAGTTATTAATGCCTCTTGGCAATGCTGGCACGCCGGCCCTCCTTGCTCTCCAGTGATTAATGGCTCTTGGCAATGCTGGCTTGTCGGCCCTCCTTGCTCTCCAGTTTTTAATGGCTCTTGGCAATGCTGGCACGCCGGTCCTCCTTGCTCTCCAGTGATTAATGGCTCTTGGCAATGCTTACACGTCAGCCCTCCTTGCTCTCCAGTGATTAATGGCTCTTGGCAATGCTGGCACGCAGGCCCTCCTTGCTCTCCAGTTATTAATGCCTCTTGGCAATGCTGGCACGTGGGCCCTCCTTGCTCTGCAGTTATTATTGGCTCTTGGTAATGCTGGCACGCCGGCCATCCTTGCTCTCCAGTTATTAATGGCTCTTGGCAATGCTGGCACGTGGGCCCTCCTGGCTCTCCAGTTATTAACGGCTCTTGGCAATGCTGGCACGTGGGCCCTCCTTGCTCTCCAGTGAGTAATGGCTCTTGAGAATGCTGGCACGTCAGCTCTCCTTGCTCTCCAGTGATTAATGGCTCTTGGCAATGCTGGCACGTTGGCCCTCCTTGCTCTCCAGTTATTAAAGCATCTTGTCAATGCTGCCGCATGGGCTCTCCTTGCTCTCCAGTGATTAATGGCTCTTGGCAATGCTGGCACGTCGGCCCACCTTCCGCTCCAGTGATTAATGGCTCTTGGCAATGCTGGCACGTCGGCCCTCCTTCCGCTCCAGTGATTAATGGCTCTTGGCAATGCTGGCACGATGGCCCTCCTTGCTCTCCAGTTATTAATGCCACTTGTGAATGCTAGCACATGGGTTCTCCTAGCTCTCCAGTTATTAATGGCTCTTGGCAATGCTGGCACGCCGGTCTTCCTTGCTCTCCAGTTATTGATGGCTCTTGGCAATGTTGGCACGCCGGCCCTCCTTGCTCTCCAGTGATTAATGGCTCTTGGCAATGCTGGCTCGTCGGCCCTCCTTGCTCTCCAGTTATTAATGCATTTTGGCAATGCTGGCACATGGACCCTCCTTGCTCTCCAGTTATTAATGGCTCTTGGCAATGCTGGCACATGGACCCTCCTTGCTCTCCAGTTATTAATGCCTCTTGGCAATGCTGGCACGTCGGCCCTCCTTGCTCTCCAGTTATTAATGGCTCTTGGCAATGCTGGCATGTGGGCCCTCCTTGCTCTCCAGTTATTAAATGCTCTTGGCAATGCTGGCACGTGGGCCCTCCTTGCTCTCCAGTTATTAACACATCTTGTCAATGCTGGCATGTGGGCCCTCCTGGCTCTCCAGTTATTAATGGCTCTTGGCAATGCTGGCACACAGGTTCTCCTTGCTCTCCAGTTATTAATGGCTCTTGGCAATGCTGGCACGTGGGTTCTCCTCGCTCTCCAGCCATTAATGGCTTTTGGCAATGCTGGCACGCTGACCCTCCTTGCTCTCCAGTTATTAATGCCACTTGTGAATGCTGGCAAGTGGGTTCTCCTAGTTCTCCAGTTATTAATGGCTCTTGGCAATGCTGGCACGCCGGTCTTCCTTGCTCTCCAGTTATTGATGGCTCTTGGCAATGTTGGCATGCCGGCCCTCCTTGCTCTCCAGTTATTAATGCCTCTTGGCAATGCTGGCACGTCGGCCCTCCTTGCTCTCCAGTTATTAATGGCTCTTGGCAATGCTGGCATGTGGGCCCTCCTTGCTCTCCAGTTATTAAATGCTCTTGGCACTGCTGGCACGTGGACCCTCCTTGCTCTCCAGTTATTAACACATCTTGTCAATGCTGGCATGTGGGCCCTCCTGGCTCTCCAGTTATTAATGGCTCTTGGCAATGCTGGCACGCGGGTTCTCCTTGCTCTCCAGTTATTAATGGCTCTTGGCAATGCTGGCTCGTCGGCCCTCCTTGCTCTCCAGTTATTAATGGCTCTTGGCAATGCTGGCACGCCAGCCCTCCTTGCTCTCCAGTTATTAATGCCACTTGTGAATGCTGGCACGTGGGTTCTCCTTGCTCTCCAGTTTTTAATGGCTCTTGGCAATGCTGGCACGTGGGTTCTCCTTGCTCTCCAGTTATTAATGGCTCTTGGCAATGCTGGCACGCCGGTCTTCCTTGCTCTCCAGTTATTAATGGCTCTTGGCAATGTTGGCACGCCGGCCCTCCTTGCTCTCCAGTTATTAATACCTCTTTTGAATGCTGGCATGTCGGCCCTCCTTGCTCTCCAGATATTAATGGCTCTTGGCAATGCTGGCACGCTGGCCCTCCTTGCTCTCCAGTGATTAATGGCTCTTGGCAATGCTGGCACGTCGGCACTCCTTGCTCTCCAGTTATTAATGCTCTTGGCAATGCTGGTACGCCGGCCCTCCTTGCTCTCCAGTTATTAATGGCTCTTGGCAATGCTGGCACGCTGGTCCTCCTTGCTCTCCAGTAATTAATGGCTCTTGGCAATGCTGGCATGGTGGCCCTCCTTGCTCTCCAGTTATTAATTGCTCTTGGCAATGCTGGCATGGTGGCTCTCCTTGCTCTCCAGTTATTAATGGCTCTTGGCAATGCTGGCACGCTGGTCCTCCTTGCTCTCCAGTGATTAATGCCTCTTGGCAATGCTGGCATGGTGGCCCTCCTTGCTCTCCAGTTATTAATGCATTTTGGCAATGCTGGCACATGGACCCTCCTTGCTCTCCAGTTATTAATGGCTCTTGGCAATGCTGGCACATGGACCCTCCTTGCTCTCCAGTTATTAATGCCTCTTGGCAATGCTGGCACGTCGGCCCTCCTTGCTCTCCAGTTATTAATGGCTCTTGGCAATGCTGGCATGTGGGCCCTCCTTGCTCTCCAGTTATTAAATGCTCTTGGCACTGCTGGCACGTGGGCCCTCCTTGCTCTCCAGTTATTAACACATCTTGTCAATGCTGGCATGTGGGCCCTCCTGGCTCTCCAGTTATTAATGGCTCTTGGCAATGCTGGCACGCAGGTTCTCCTTGCTCTCCAGTTATTAATGGCTCTTGGCAATGCTGGCACGTGGGTTCTCCTTGCTCTCCAGCCATTAATGGCTTTTGGCAATGCTGGCACGCTGGCCCTCCTTGCTCTCCAGTGATTAATGGCTCTTGGCAATGCTGGCTCGTCGGCCCTCCTTGCTCTCCAGTTATTAATGGCTCTTGGCAATGCTGGCACGCCAGCCCTCCTTGCTCTCCAGTTATTAATGCCACTTGTGAATGCTGGCACGTGGGTTCTCCTTGCTCTCCAGTTTTTAATGGCTCTTGGCAATGCTGGCACGTGGGTTCTCCTTGCTCTCCAGTTATTAATGGCTCTTGGCAATGCTGGCATGCCGGTCTTCCTTGCTCTCCAGTTATTAATGGCTCTTGGCAATGTTGGCACGCCGGCCCTCCTTGCTCTCCAGTTATTAATACCTCTTTTGAATGCTGGCATGTCGGCCCTCCTTGCTCTCCAGATATTAATGGCTCTTGGCAATGCTGGCACGCCGGCCCTCCTTGCTCTCCAGTGATTAATGGCTCTTGGCAATGCTGGCACGTCGGCACTCCTTGCTCTCCAGTTATTAATGCTCTTGGCAATGCTGGTACGCCGGCCCTCCTTGCTCTCGAGTTATTAATGGCTCTTGGCAATGCTGGCACGCTGGTCCTCCTTGCTCTCCAGTAATTAATGGCTCTTGGCAATGCTGGCATGGTGGCCCTCCTTGCTCTCCAGTTATTAATTGCTCTTGGCAATGCTGGCATGGTGGCTCTCCTTGCTCTCCAGTTATTAATGGCTCTTGGCAATGCTGGCACGCTGGTCCTCCTTGCTCTCCAGTGATTAATGCCTCTTGGCAATGCTGGCATGGTGGCCCTCCTTGCTCTCCAGTTATTAATGGCTCTTGGCAATGCTGGCACGCTGGTCCTCCTTGCTCTCCAGTTATTAATGGCTCTTGGCAATGCTGGCACGTGGGTCCTCCTTGCTCTCCAGTTATTAATGGCTCTTGGCAAAGCTGGCACGCTGTTCCTCCTTGCTCTCCAGTGATTAATGGCTCTTGGCAATGCTGGCATGGTGGCCCTCCTTGCTCTCCAGTTATTAATGGCTCTTGGCAATGCTGGCATGGTGGCCCTCCTTGCTCTCCAGTTATTAATGGCTCTTGGCAATGCTGGCACGCTGTTCCTCCTTGCTCTCCAGTGATTAATGGCTCTTGGCAATGCTGGCATGGTGGCCCTCCTTGCTCTCCAGTTATTAATGGCTCTTGGCAATGCTGGCACGCCGGTCCTCCTTGCTCTCCAGTGATTAATGGCTCTTAGCAATGCTGGCACGCGGGCCCTCCTTGCTCTCCAGTTATTAATGGCTCTTGGCAATGCTGGCACGCCGGTCCTCCTTGCTCTCCAGTGATTAATGGCTCTTGGCAATGCTGGCACGTGGGCCCTCCTTGCTCTCCAGTTATTAATGGCTCTTGGCAATGCTGGCAGGCCGGTCCTCCTTGCTCTCCAGTGATTAATGGCTCTTGGCAATGCTGGCATGGTGGCCCTCCTTGCTCTCCAGTTATTAATGGCTCTTGGCAATGCTGGCTGGGTGGCCCTCCTTGCTCTCCAGTTATTAATGGCTCTTGGCAATGCTGGCACGCTGTTCCTCCTTGCTCTCCAGTGATTAATGGCTCTTGGCAATGCTGGCATGGTGGCCCTCCTTGCTCTCCAGTTATTAATGGCTCTTGGCAATGCTGGCACGCCGGTCCTCCTTGTTCTCCAGTGATTAATGGCTCTTGGCAATGCTGGCACGCCGGTCCTCCTTGCTCTCCAGTGAGTAATGGCTCTTGAGAATGCTGGCACGTCAGCTCTCCTTGCTCTCCAGTGATTAATGGCTCTTGGCAATGCTGGCACGTTGGCCCTCCTTGCTCTGTAGTTATTAAAGCATCTTGTCAATGCTGCCGCATGGGCTCTCCTTGCTCTCCAGTTATTAATGGCTCATGGTAATGCTGGCATGTCGGCCCTCCTTGCTCTCCAGTGATTAATGGCTCTTGGCAATGCTGGCACGCTGGTCCTCCTTGCTCTCCAGTTATTAATGGCTCTTGGCAATGCTGGCACGCCAGCCCTCCTTGCTCTCCAGTTATTAATGGCTCTTGGCAATGCTGGCACGTCGGCTCTCCTTCCTCTCCAGTGATTAATGGCTCTTGGCAATGCTGGCACGTCGGCCCACCTTCCGCTCCATGATTAATGGCTCTTGGCAATGCTGGCACGTTGGCCCTCCTTCCGCTCCAGTGATTAATGGCTCTTGGCAATGCTGGCACGATGGCCCTCCTTGCTCTCCAGTTATTAATGCCACTTGTGAATGCTGGCAAGTGGGTTCTCCTAGCTCTCCAGTTATTAATGGCTCTTGGCAATGCTGGCACGCCGGTCTTCCTTGCTCTCCAGTTATTGATGGCTCTTGGAAATGTTGGCATGCCGGCCCTCCTTGCTCTCCAGTGATTAACGGCTCTTGGCAATGCTGGCTCGTCGGCCCTCCTTGCTCTCCAGTTATTAATGCATTTTGGCAATGCTGGCACATGGACCCTCCTTGCTCTCCAGTTATTAATGGCTCTTGGCAATGCTGGCACATGGACCCTCCTTGCTCTCCAGTTATTAATGCCTCTTGGCAATGCTGGCACGTCGGCCCTCCTTGCTCTCCAGTTATTAATGGCTCTTGGCAATGCTGGCATGTGGGCCCTCCTTGCTCTCCAGTTATTAAATGCTCTTGGCAATGCTGGCACGTGGGCCCTCCTTGCTCTCCAGTTATTAACACATCTTGTCAATGCTGGCATGTGGGCCCTCCTGGCTCTCCAGTTATTAATGGCTCTTGGCAATGCTGGCACACGGGTTCTCCTTGCTCTCCAGTTATTAATGGCTCTTGGCAATGCCGGCACGTGGGTTCTCCTCGCTCTCCAGCCATTAATGGCTTTTGGCAATGCTGGCACGCTGGCCCTCCTTGCTCTCCAGTTATTAATGCCACTTGTGAATGCTGGCACGTGGGTTCTCCTAGCTCTCCAGTTATTAATGGCTCTTGGCAATGCTGGCACGCCGGTCTTCCTTGCTCTCCAGTTATTGATGGCTCTTGGCAATGTTGGCACGCCGGCCCTCCTTCCTCTCCAGTGATTAATGGCTCTTGGCAATGCTGGCTCGTCGGCCCTCCTTGCTCTCCAGTTATTAATGCATTTTGGCAATGCTGGCACATGGACCCTCCTTGCTCTCCAGTTATTAATGGCTCTTGGCAATGCTGGCACATGGACCCTCCTTGCTCTCCAGTTATTAATGCCTCTTGGCAATGCTGGCACGTCGGCCTTCCTTGCTCTCCAGTTATTAATGGCTCTTGGCAATGCTGGCATGTGGGCCCTCCTTGCTCTCCAGTTATTAAATGCTCTTGGCAATGCTGGCACGTGGGCCCTCCTTGCTCTCCAGTTATTAATGGCTCTTGGCAATGCTGGCACGTGGGCCCTCCTTGCTCTGCAGTTATTAATGGCTCTTGGTAATGCTGGCACGTCGGCCCTCCTTCCTCTCCAGTGATTAATGGCTCTTGGCAATGCTGGCACGTCAGCCCTCCTTCCTCTCCAGTGATTAATGGCTCTTGGCAATGCTGGCACAACGGCCCTCCTTGCTCTCCAGTTATTAATGCCTCTTGGCAATGCTGGCACGTGGGCCCTCCTTGCTCTCCAGTTATTAACACATCTTGTCAATGCTGGCACATGGGCCCTCCTTGCTCTCCAGTTATTAATGGCTCTTGGCAATGCTGGCACGTGGGCCCTACCTGCTCTCCAGTGATTAATGGCTCTTGGCAATGCTGGCACGTCGGCCCTCCTTTCTCTCCAGTTATTAATGGCTCTTGGCAATGCTGGCACACCGGCCCTCCTTGCTCTCCAGTTATTAATGGCTCTTGGCAATGCTGGCATGCTGGTCCTCCTTGCTCTCCAGTTATTAATGGCTCTTGTCAATGCTGGCACGTGGGCCCTCCTTGCTCTCCAGTTATTAACGCATCTTGGCAATGCTGGCACGTGGGCCCTCCTTGCTCTCCAGTTATTAATGGCTCTTGAGAATGCTGGCACATGGGCCCTCCTTGCTCTCCAGTTATTAATGCCACTTGTGAATGCTGGTAAGTCGGCCCTCCTTGCTCTCCAGTTATTAATGGCTCTTGGCAGTGCTCGCACACCGGCCCTCATTACTATCCAGTTATTAATGGCTCTTGGCAATGCTGGCACGTCGGTCCTCCTTGCTCTCCAATGATTAATGGCTCTTGGCAATGCTGGCACGCTGGTCCTCCTTGCTCTCCAGTTATTAATGGCTATTGGCAATGTTGGCACGCCGGCCCTCCTTGCTCTCCAGTTATTAATGCCACTTGTGAATGCTGGCACGTGGGTTCTCCTAGCTCTCCAGTTATTAATGGCTCTTGGCAATGCTGGCACGCCGGTCTTCCTTGCTCTCCAGTTATTGATGGCTCTTGGCAATGTTGGCACGCCGGCCCTCCTTGCTCTCCAGTGATTAATGGCTCTTGGCAATGCTGGCTCGTCGGCCCTCCTTGCTCTCCATTTATTAATGCATTTTGGCAATGCTGGCACATGGACCCCCGTTGCTCTTCAGTTATTAATGGCTCTTGGCAATGCTGGCACATGGACCCTCCTTGCTCTCCAGTAATTAATGCCTCTTGGCAATGCTGGCACGTCGGCCCTCCTTGCTCTCCAGTTATTAATGGCTCTTGGCAATGCTGGCATGTGGGCCCTCCTTGCTCTACAGTTATTAAATGCTCTTGGCAATGCTGGCACCTGGGCCCTCCTTGCTCTCCAGTTATTAACACATCTTGTCAATGCTGGCATGTGGGCCCTCCTGGCTCTCCAGTTAATATTGGCTCTTGGCAATGCTGGCACGCAGGTTTTCCTAGCTCTCCAGTTATTAGTGGCTCTTGGCAATGCTGGCACGTGGGTTCTCCTTGCTCTCCAGTTATTAATGGCTCTTGGCAATGCTGGCACATGGGTTCTCCTTGCTCTCCAGCCATTAATGGCTTTTGGCAATCCTGGCACGCTGGCCCTCGTTGATCTCCAGTGATTAATGGCTCTTGGCAATGCTGCTGACACGTCGTCCCTCCTTGCTCTCCAGTGATTAATGGCTCTTGGCAATGCTTGCTCGTCACCCCTCCTTGCTCTCAAGTGATTAATGGCTCTTGGCAATGCTGGCACGTCGCCTTCCTTGATCTCCAGATATTAATGGCTCTTGGCAATGCTGGCACGCCGGCCCTCCTTGCTCTCCAGTTATTAATGCCTCTTGGCAATGCTGGCACGCCGGCCCTCCTTGCTCTCCAGTGATTAATGGCTCTTGGCAATGCTGGCTTGTCGGCCCTCCTTGCTCTCCAGTTTTTAATGGCTCTTGGCAATGCTGGCACGCCGGTCCTCCTTGCTCTCCAGTGATTAATGGCTCTTGGCAATGTTTACACGTCAGCCCTCCTTGCTCTCCAGTGATTAATGGCTCTTGGCAATGCTGGCACGCAGGCCCTCCTTGCTCTCCAGTTATTAATGCCTCTTGGCAATGCTGGCACGTGGGCCCTCCTTGCTCTGCAGTTATTATTGGCTCTTGGTAATGCTGGCACGCCGGCCATCCTTGCTCTCCAGTTATTAATGGCTCTTGGCAATGCTGGCACGTGGGCCCTCCTGGCTCTCCAGTTATTAACGGCTCTTGGCAATGCTGGCACGTGGGCCCTCCTTGCTCTCCAGTGAGTAATGGCTCTTGAGAATGCTGGCACGTCAGCTCTCCTTGCTCTCCAGTGATTAATGGCTCTTGGCAATGCTGGCACGTTGGCCCTCCTTGCTCTCCAGTTATTAAAGCATCTTGTCAATGCTGCCGCATGGGCTCTCCTTGCTCTCCAGTGATTAATGGCTCCTGGCAATGCTGGCACGTCGGCCCACCTTCCGCTCCAGTGATTAATGGCTCTTGGCAATGCTGGCACGTCGGCCCTCCTTCCGCTCCAGTGATTAATGGCTCTTGGCAATGCTGGCACGATGGCCCTCCTTGCTCTCCAGTTATTAATGCCACTTGTGAATGCTAGCACATGGGTTCTCCTAGCTCTCCAGTTATTAATGGCTCTTGGCAATGCTGGCACGCCGGTCTTCCTTGCTCTCCAGTTATTGATGGCTCTTGGCAATGTTGGCACGCCGGCCCTCCTTGCTCTCCAGTGATTAATGGCTCTTGGCAATGCTGGCTCGTCGGCCCTCCTTGCTCTCCAGTTATTAATGCATTTTGGCAATGCTGGCACATGGACCCTCCTTGCTCTCCAGTTATTAATGGCTCTTGGCAATGCTGGCACATGGACCCTCCTTGCTCTCCAGTTATTAATGCCTCTTGGCAATGCTGGCACGTCGGCCCTCCTTGCTCTCCAGTTATTAATGGCTCTTGGCAATGCTGGCATGTGGGCCCTCCTTGCTCTCCAGTTATTAAATGCTCTTGGCAATGCTGGCACGTGGGCCCTCCTTGCTCTCCAGTTATTAACACATCTTGTCAATGCTGGCATGTGGGCCCTCCTGGCTCTCCAGTTATTAATGGCTCTTGGCAATGCTGGCACACAGGTTCTCCTTGCTCTCCAGTTATTAATGGCTCTTGGCAATGCTGGCACGTGGGTTCTCCTCGCTCTCCAGCCATTAATGGCTTTTGGCAATGCTGGCACGCTGACCCTCCTTGCTCTCCAGTTATTAATGCCACTTGTGAATGCTGGCAAGTGGGTTCTCCTAGTTCTCCAGTTATTAATGGCTCTTGGCAATGCTGGCACGCCGGTCTTCCTTGCTCTCCAGTTATTGATGGCTCTTGGCAATGTTGGCATGCCGGCCCTCCTTGCTCTCCAGTTATTAATGCCTCTTGGCAATGCTGGCACGTCGGCCCTCCTTGCTCTCCAGTTATTAATGGCTCTTGGCAATGCTGGCATGTGGGCCCTCCTTGCTCTCCAGTTATTAAATGCTCTTGGCACTGCTGGCACGTGGACCCTCCTTGCTCTCCAGTTATTAACACATCTTGTCAATGCTGGCATGTGGGCCCTCCTGGCTCTCCAGTTATTAATGGCTCTTGGCAATGCTGGCACGCGGGTTCTCCTTGCTCTCCAGTTATTAATGGCTCTTGGCAATGCTGGCTCGTCGGCCCTCCTTGCTCTCCAGTTATTAATGGCTCTTGGCAATGCTGGCACGCCAGCCCTCCTTGCTCTCCAGTTATTAATGCCACTTGTGAATGCTGGCACGTGGGTTCTCCTTGCTCTCCAGTTTTTAATGGCTCTTGGCAATGCTGGCACGTGGGTTCTCCTTGCTCTCCAGTTATTAATGGCTCTTGGCAATGCTGGCACGCCGGTCTTCCTTGCTCTCCAGTTATTAATGGCTCTTGGCAATGTTGGCACGCCGGCCCTCCTTGCTCTCCAGTTATTAATACCTCTTTTGAATGCTGGCATGTCGGCCCTCCTTGCTCTCCAGATATTAATGGCTCTTGGCAATGCTGGCACGCTGGCCCTCCTTGCTCTCCAGTGATTAATGGCTCTTGGCAATGCTGGCACGTCGGCACTCCTTGCTCTCCAGTTATTAATGCTCTTGGCAATGCTGGTACGCCGGCCCTCCTTGCTCTCCAGTTATTAATGGCTCTTGGCAATGCTGGCACGCTGGTCCTCCTTGCTCTCCAGTAATTAATGGCTCTTGGCAATGCTGGCATGGTGGCCCTCCTTGCTCTCCAGTTATTAATTGCTCTTGGCAATGCTGGCATGGTGGCTCTCCTTGCTCTCCAGTTATTAATGGCTCTTGGCAATGCTGGCACGCTGGTCCTCCTTGCTCTCCAGTGATTAATGCCTCTTGGCAATGCTGGCATGGTGGCCCTCCTTGCTCTCCAGTTATTAATGCATTTTGGCAATGCTGGCACATGGACCCTCCTTGCTCTCCAGTTATTAATGGCTCTTGGCAATGCTGGCACATGGACCCTCCTTGCTCTCCAGTTATTAATGCCTCTTGGCAATGCTGGCACGTCGGCCCTCCTTGCTCTCCAGTTATTAATGGCTCTTGGCAATGCTGGCATGTGGGCCCTCCTTGCTCTCCAGTTATTAAATGCTCTTGGCACTGCTGGCACGTGGGCCCTCCTTGCTCTCCAGTTATTAACACATCTTGTCAATGCTGGCATGTGGGCCCTCCTGGCTCTCCAGTTATTAATGGCTCTTGGCAATGCTGGCACGCAGGTTCTCCTTGCTCTCCAGTTATTAATGGCTCTTGGCAATGCTGGCACGTGGGTTCTCCTTGCTCTCCAGCCATTAATGGCTTTTGGCAATGCTGGCACGCTGGCCCTCCTTGCTCTCCAGTGATTAATGGCTCTTGGCAATGCTGGCTCGTCGGCCCTCCTTGCTCTCCAGTTATTAATGGCTCTTGGCAATGCTGGCACGCCAGCCCTCCTTGCTCTCCAGTTATTAATGCCACTTGTGAATGCTGGCACGTGGGTTCTCCTTGCTCTCCAGTTTTTAATGGCTCTTGGCAATGCTGGCACGTGGGTTCTCCTTGCTCTCCAGTTATTAATGGCTCTTGGCAATGCTGGCATGCCGGTCTTCCTTGCTCTCCAGTTATTAATGGCTCTTGGCAATGTTGGCACGCCGGCCCTCCTTGCTCTCCAGTTATTAATACCTCTTTTGAATGCTGGCATGTCGGCCCTCCTTGCTCTCCAGATATTAATGGCTCTTGGCAATGCTGGCACGCCGGCCCTCCTTGCTCTCCAGTGATTAATGGCTCTTGGCAATGCTGGCACGTCGGCACTCCTTGCTCTCCAGTTATTAATGCTCTTGGCAATGCTGGTACGCCGGCCCTCCTTGCTCTCGAGTTATTAATGGCTCTTGGCAATGCTGGCACGCTGGTCCTCCTTGCTCTCCAGTAATTAATGGCTCTTGGCAATGCTGGCATGGTGGCCCTCCTTGCTCTCCAGTTATTAATTGCTCTTGGCAATGCTGGCATGGTGGCTCTCCTTGCTCTCCAGTTATTAATGGCTCTTGGCAATGCTGGCACGCTGGTCCTCCTTGCTCTCCAGTGATTAATGCCTCTTGGCAATGCTGGCATGGTGGCCCTCCTTGCTCTCCAGTTATTAATGGCTCTTGGCAATGCTGGCACGCTGGTCCTCCTTGCTCTCCAGTTATTAATGGCTCTTGGCAATGCTGGCACTTGGGTCCTCCTTGCTCTCCAGTTATTAATGGCTCTTGGCAATGCTGGCACGCTGTTCCTCCTTGCTCTCCAGTGATTAATGGCTCTTGGCAATGCTGGCATGGTGGCCCTCCTTGCTCTCCAGTTATTAATGGCTCTTGGCAATGCTGGCATGGTGGCCCTCCTTGCTCTCCAGTTATTAATGGCTCTTGGCAATGCTGGCACGCTGTTCCTCCTTGCTCTCCAGTGATTAATGGCTCTTGGCAATGCTGGCATGGTGGCCCTCCTTGCTCTCCAGTTATTAATGGCTCTTGGCAATGCTGGCACGCCGGTCCTCCTTGCTCTCCAGTGATTAATGGCTCTTAGCAATGCTGGCACGCGGGCCCTCCTTGCTCTCCAGTTATTAATGGCTCTTGGCAATGCTGGCACGCCGGTCCTCCTTGCTCTCCAGTGATTAATGGCTCTTGGCAATGCTGGCACGTGGGCCCTCCTTGCTCTCCAGTTATTAATGGCTCTTGGCAATGCTGGCAGGCCGGTCCTCCTTGCTCTCCAGTGATTAATGGCTCTTGGCAATGCTGGCATGGTGGCCCTCCTTGCTCTCCAGTTATTAATGGCTCTTGGCAATGCTGGCACGCTGTTCCTCCTTGCTCTCCAGTGATTAATGGCTCTTGGCAATGCTGGCATGGTGGCCCTCCTTGCTCTCCAGTTATTAATGGCTCTTGACAATGCTGGCACGCCGGTCCTCCTTGTTCTCCAGTGATTAATGGCTCTTGGCAATGCTGGCACGCCGGTCCTCCTTGATCTCCAGTGATTAATGGCTCTTGGCAATGCTGGCACGCCGGTCCTCCTTGCTCTCCAGTGATTAATGGCTCTTGGCAATGCTGGCACGCCGGTCCTCCTTGCTCTCCAGTGATTAATGGCTCTTGGCAATGCTGGCACGCTGGTCCTCCTTGCTCTCCAGTGATTAATGGCTCTTGGCAATGCTGGCACGCTGCCCCCCCTTGCTCTCCAGTTATCAGCTCGTCATATCAGTTGTGAAGAGCATCCTCTGTATTTGTGATCCTATGTAATCTGTGTCTGTGAAAATGAACCAGTCTAGTAGGCACTTTAGGGACCAACCTTCATTTATATCTATAATGCCCAAACCTCTTGCTCCAGGTGGTCTAATGTGCCATCACCGTGCAACCTCTGCTGACATGAAACTGCACGAAACCCCTAAAAACCTGGGCTTTTTTTGTCCTTGGAGACTCGAGGGAAGCATGGATGTTTTCAACATGACTAGTTCATCATCGGCCAACCTGGACATATCGCCAATATTGGCTCCACCCTGCACTGCTTTCCTGCCCTCCAGGCCATTGTGGCAGGGGTGCTGCGAGGCCTGGAAAAGATCCGGGGCTACTAAAGATGGGAGTGTCAGGACTCGGGGCTAGCTGACCTTTTGGTTGTAGCCCCTGAGCTTCTATCCGGGTCGACAAGCAAAAGACACGGGTCTATAGCCCCTCTCAGCCCCCCAGCCCCTAGCAATGCCTCTGCGATGATCATAGCTGTGATCGTTAAACCTGCTAGCTACCATCTCTGTAAATGTCAATCACGCGCTGCGGTATCAAGGAATAGGGTGAGGGTTATGCCTGAGCAGCTTCTGCCCTCTTTCCTGCTCACAGAGGCAAGGCGCACAACATACAATCCACAGTTTAATTACGCCATATGCACGTATGTGTTAAGATCGAAATTCATTAGTGGAATTGAGTACGTTTTTTAGGGTGCCCTTACATTTTTGTGCCCCCCCCCCAATTTTCTTTTTTGGAAGACTGACCTATTTTTGGTGGTCAGAGGGAATTTACTGAAGTCCCCCTGCCACTGCAATTCTTTTTGACACATCAAAATTATTTCGTCCTGGGACACCCATAAGGGTCACATTGTAAAGGGTGCTTTAGAAGCACCCAATTTGTTCACTAGGGTGATAGTCATTTAGGCCGCAGGCAGCTGCAATTTAGTTTTGGTTTGAGCTGCGGTCAAGATGACTTACTGCATTGGTAGCCCACTGTACTGTTTTGGTGGCCCACTGTACCGTTTTGGTGGCCCACTATACTGCTTTGGTAGCCCACTGTATCGTTTTTGGTGGCCCACTGTATCGTTTTGGTAGCCCACTATACCGCTTTGGCAGCCTTTTAGGGGCTTCCCTTGCTCATGGGAAACATGTGACTGGAGTACAATGGCTGTTGTGCATACGTGGGCTGTGTGAGCCCATCCCTGTGCCATCTATAGTTTTTGAACTGGTGAATACCAGTTCCTGGCACTGGGCAAGCCATATGACATCCTGTGGGGACGGTGGGGGGGTGGTGGCGGATTTCGTGGCCAGTCGGATTGGCTGGCCAGCTAAGCCTTTGTTTGATTGGTGGGCTGGCTGAGGACAGCCCCTGTGTGTGGGGGGAGCGGAGAGGGGAGGTGGGGGGGTTTAACAGGGGGAGATTGTGTTCCTAGACTGAAATCTGCTAGACTTTTCAGAAGCAGGTTCACTTGCCCACTGGACGGATTGGTCGCGCTTTGGCTTCTGGTGCTGGGTTCTTTGGACCTGATCAGCCTGTACTGACTGAAGCCTGTGCTAGGCCTGGGCTTGTCTCTGGGCGATTACTGCTGGTAATCCTTCCTGGGCCTTCCCCATACGCCTGCTTGCTCCCCTCCTGTGCTGGTCTTTCATGCCAGGGCCCTCGCCAGGCCATTTTACCACCAGCTTCCCGCTTTGCATCTGCAGTCACCCCGCCTTGCTTCTGGCCGCTGCCACCGCTTGTAAGGGCGTTGCACCCCAGTCCCGCACCTCATCTGCCCTACAGGTCTGTCTTGGGTCGCCCCCACCGTGCTCTTCATTGTGGACCATTTTACGTGGCTGGGCCTCCCTCCTCTTTTCCCCGATCCTCTGGAACATGCTTTGCCGGAATCTTCCCCCTTTACAGAGTCTTCCTCCCATCCGCTTCTGCTTCTGGCTTGAGCCGCACTCCTAGGAAGGGCACCTCCTCTTCTCTGCTCTTTGCTCATCGTTGATCTGGGGTTCAGTACCCTGGTTTTTCAGACCCAGGAAACCTCACCTGGAAAGGAAGCCATATACTTACTGGGGTGCTTTGCCTTCCTGGAACAGACGTTTCGGGAACCAGCCCGGGAAGGACATTGCTCTTGGCCCTGGGTGGTGGGTTATTGACCGTTCTTACTTTCCAGGGTCCCTGTGCTCTGTGGGTGAGACTATCCACAGGCCGGTCTCCACCACATTTTGCCATTGGGTTCCACTTGGGTTTTGCAGCTCTTAGTTCCTCTTCTTTTGGGGTGATGATTCTGCACCCTCCTCTGGGCCTTTGCTTTGGGGTCTCCCCTTTTCTTCTCTGGGGTTGCTTGATGGAATATCTGCACCGGTGAGGTAGAATTGGCGCCTACATTTTCGCAGTACAAGCGGCTTGCCTATTGACTTTGCCCTGTTGATTTCCATAAGGGACCTTTTTCTGAACCGAAACTCTGTAAAGTGACTTTGGGGGTACTTACCTCCCTCGCCCTACATGTTGTCTGCACTTGGTGTGAGCCTGGGGAGTTTTTAGCCAAGGGATAGAACTGTCCCTTGGAAGATATGCACTGGACTTCTCCGGAAGTGGATCTATTTCTGGTGACATTGCTGAAGTGTAATGACTTGCTGCTTTCAGCTCCAGTGGGTGCCCCTGCCACCCCCCACATGCACAGATCTGTAACTGTGACCTTTTGTGGCAGCGATTGTGATCCAATAAGGGCTATTTGCACTGGTTGTCTTCTCTCCCCACCCCTGGGGTCTATAGCGAGACAGTGGCTCTACGCCAGGGTATAGGAGCACGGTTTTGTCTTATGCCATTTTACTGTCTTTTAAACTATACTCATTACTTTGACTCTGTGTAATGTTCCTTTCACTAACAGAGGTATGTGTGTGAAATTCAGTGGGGTGCACTCTCTCAGAGCACCAGTATGTGTATTTTCTATGGATGGGGGTGGACTAGTGGCACCCGAGTGTCAGCCCACACACCCTCTCATGAGCCAAGCCTGGCCACCCCCAGGTGACTTACCCTGGAGGAGGCTTGGCTTCCCTTTTGGGTCCGGACTGAGTGCCCCATACGGTTAGTATTTGTACCGCCCTCAAGAAGGTTGCTCAAAAACCTGCTAAACTTTATGTATAGGATGTACAAAGCACAATCCTCGCCGGAAGCAGCAGAGCACTTCCTGTATCGTCTGTGTTAACCCCTTCAGCGCCATCCTCGGCAGTGAGCTGTACTATAAGGAGGTGCCCCTCACGGGGGAAAGGGGCGTTGATCAAACACATGGATACATGGGATGGGAAACCCTACAGGCAACTCGAGCGGCCTCTGTGGATAGGGGTGGTGGGGGGGGGGGATGGATGTGACTTTTCAATGAATTCTACCCTATACACTGTGTACGTTCCATTCCATTTCCTGACGCCCTTCCCTCTGCATGGTTCTTGTGTGTATTTCTTTTATCGCATGTGATGGAGATACAGGAAGGGACAGGCGTAGTGTGGGGGGACAATGCCAGCAGGGCCCCCTGCTCCCCAATGGAGGAGAAAGGAGGCAAGCAGCCGCAGAGGGAGGGCTTCCAAGAGGCCTCGCTTGCAGACTCCCCATCCATGTGGGCCTCAGACTTTCCAAACTGCTTCTCTCCAAATGTGCTTGAAAGGGCTTGCCAAGTGGGCGGTGGCGCCCTGGGCGGCACGTGGCCTCATGCAAAGGTCGCCGGGTCTCAAGGCATCAGTGGATGGTCGTAACGGGACACACACAGCATTAACCACCAGCAAGCACTACACACACGCGACAAGGGGCAGTGTGTGCCAACACTGTCCCAGTTTCCCCTGAATGGCCACATCGCACCTCGGGCGACCCGTCCCAGCACGTGGCCAGCTCGGCGACTTCCCTTGTGGTCAGCAGCAGCACAGAGTGTTAAGCGGAAGTTTGGGAAGTGTACTCACCCGTTTTAGAAGCGGCCTCCGCAGCAAAATCCGCGGCAAACTTCTTTAAAAGCTCGGCGCATTCTGCGTTCACAAAGAGGCCGATGAAGTTGGAGGAGAGGTAGAGCTCGAGGGGCAGCGGCGCGGGCAACCTGGCCTTCCACTGGCTGGCCGTGCTCTGCAAGGCCTCGCACAAGGCGTCCACTTTACTGTCCTCGCACTGCCAACACAAGCGCATAGATAGTGTTAACCTCTGCCAGCCACAAGCATCTTCAACACACGTGCTGTCACACAAACACATTGCTAGGAAAGAACTCTGGGAGCTCACAACGCATCACAAAGCCTACAGCACAAGCCCATGTCACAAGATGGCTTCCTCAACATTCCCCCAAACTGCCCCTGGAAGGCCTGCAGACTAATCCCCACACCTCCTCACATGCACACGGCTCTTCCGCGAAACCGGTGCAAAACCTTCAACATTAGTGCACATTGGTTTAGTCACGGCTTAAAAAAAACAACAGCAAGCACGAATTCCAGTGTGGAGGGCTGGAAGCCACCGGCAGCATTTGCAACACACTCGTGTATTGTGTCCTCAAGGGTGAAGCCGCCTGCATCGATAGTCTGCTGCCCCCTTGCCAGCAGAGAAGGCAAGATCTTGGGCCTCTCTGGCTACCCCTGGCTTCACTTTGAACCCCTTCTTTAAGAAGATGATGGTGGCTCATCCTTCCCCTGCATGACCAATGGATGGCGGCTGTAGCCATGCGTGCTTCCCTCATCTCTCCAACACACCACACCACATGCGTGCTTCCTTCATCTCTCCAACACACCACATGCATGCTTCCTTCATCTCTCCCAACACACCACATGCATGCGTCCATCTCTCCACCACACCAAATGCATGCTTCCATCTCTCCACCACACCACAAGCATGCTCCCTTCATCTCTCCACCACACCACATGCATGCTTCCTTCATCGTTCCACCACACCACATACATGTTCCTTCATTTCTCAACCACACCACATGCGTGCTTCCTTCATCGTTCCACCACACCACATACATGCTCCTTCATTTCTCAACCACACCACATGCATGCTTCCTTCATCTCTCCCACCACACTACATGCATGTTCCTTCATCTCTCCCACCACATGCTTGCTTCCTTCATCTGTCCATCACACCACATGCGTGCTTCCTTCATCTCTCCCACAACATATGCATGCTCCGTCTCTCCCAGCACACCACATGCGTGTTTCCTTCATCTCTCCACCACACCACATGTGTGCTTCTGTTAGGGAGAATTCTCTGTTTAGGCTGAATTTCCTAACCTAGTGAGTGCCCCAGCAGCTTTGCTGGATTTCTGGAGTTTGTTTTTTTCCATCCTGCCAAGAGTGAGACTCTTTTCTCCCACTCTTGGACATTAATGTGGTTAATTCCTTTGAATGTCAATGTGTTCTATGGGCTATGGGGTCTTTTACTCCATAGGGTCTCATATGTTTTGCTATGTGTGTTACACCGCACCCTCCGTGCCGTAACACTGGGGTGTCCTAGAGGATCCCCCCCATAGACTCCATACCCTGGGACTGACTACTGTCTCCCAGGGCATGTAAAGTCACCATTGGCTTTACTAGACCTAAATTTACTAACAGAACTAGTACAAACCATCTTATTGTGGACGTACTGGTAGGGGTAGTTCGATTACCCCTGGGTCTGTTATTCGAGGGGGCACTGTCCCGTCCCCCCTCGTTGAGTTTTGGCTGGTGGCAGTGGAAACTACTTGTTATATTCGACCCCGAATATGACCCTATGGGATTCTTCCCATTGTTGGAGGTTAATACTTTTTCTCATTAGTCTCTAACATACCACCGGTTTATTTGTCTTAAATAAATCTATCGGTTGGTATTTTCTGCCAGAACTCGGTTTTTAAAAAGGCGTCTGTGTTCGTCTCTGTAACTCCTAAACCAAAGGTTGAGCCCTTTGTTCCACTTTTGGCGGGCTTCTGCACAGAGGCCCTCCAAAGTGGTGCCATTCTGTCTGGGTACCACAGGGGGTGTGGGAGGGGGTTTAGGCACCCTGGACTGAGTTGCCTTGCCAACTCAAGTCGCACTCTGGTGTGATTGGCCCAAGTGGTGAGCCACCCCACTCACCACTTAGCGTGTTTTGATTGACAGCTAGGCTGAATGAATGGGGGTTTTCTGCATAAAAGCAGGGCTTTTGGGACTGGATCTTTAGAAGTCGCCACAGGACCCAAGAATCCGACGAGGGTAAAGCTGATCCGACCTGCAACGATGACACCTCCGGTGGAGCCCTGCTGAACCGACTCACCACTTCCTGACGACAGAGGAGATCTCCCCGCCGGAGAGTCTTCTTCCCCTGACTGGTGGGCACAACCAGTCCCCTTTGCTTTTTCTTCGTTTCCAGGGCGTAGTGGTCGAATTGCCCGTGCTGAGCACCCCGGCAACCGGATAGCCACTAGCTCATACCGCGACCAAAAGGTGGTGCCTTGTGACGGAGCACTCCGCGGCTGGTCTCTTCCCTGGTGGTGCAACGATCTTCAACTTTCCTTGGACGACAAGATCATCTCTTCTCTTGGCAAAGCCCCAACTTGCATCCACCACTAGGAACAACTGCCCCCGCAGGAGTTGTCTCTCCACATACAAGGTACTGTGTCTGCCTGGCTTCCCTCGTGACGGGTAGCGTGAGGTGTCTTAATCCTCGCCTCTCCATTGGGTCGCCTCCAAGCTTTCTTAACTTTCTGTTCTGAACTGGTCCAATCTTTCTATAACAAGTTGCGACAAAGACTCGAAGTGCATTTCCACTGTGACACTTTTTGGAACATATCGCCTTGCCTCTCTCCGAGTGGGCCTGGCCTCTGAACTTTGCGATCTACAGAAGACACTGCCTTACTTGCCTTGCATTTGTTCGTAAAAGTGTTGGTACCGAGTTGATTTCATACCCTGCCTTTTCTCTCCCACCCTAACGAATATTAGAGTGCCATCTAGGTTAAAGCATTCACCTCTGTCTGCAAATAAGTGGTGCCGTCGAACCTAGAATTGTCAAACTATTGCTAGGGGGATTGATTTACTTATAGTAATTGTAATTGAAGTTGTTTGCTGTATTAGTGCCAGAGTGTTTTTCATAGATGTGTTGTTATAAATAAATACCTATATATCTTTACACCCAAGCTCTGTTCCGTGTTTGCTTGTTCTACTGTGTAAATTGCCCTATTTTATATACTCCACATACTGCCTAACTTTTCTTGAGAGAGGTCTGACTGCTCAGCCACAGCTACCAGGTGAATCTGTGTGGTACAGACTGCTACCAAGTGGGTTTACTGCCAACACCTGTAAGCCTAAATCTTTTGCAGTGGTCCCAGAGGGAACTGCACAGGTTTTCCGCTTAACACTGGTGTACAGCGGTGGGATTTGTATCGAGTATACAGTTTAGAGTGCTTTTCAACACTTTAGGATAACTAACCACGAAGCTTATAGCAACTTTCAAAAAACATGTCTACTATGGAAGTTTACAGTCAAGAGTCCTTGTCAAGTGAAAATATTGAGAGTTTGAGAGCTCTCTGTAGACAAGAGAATCTTTCTGTAAGAGGCAAGAAAGTAGAATTGATCGCGAGATTGCTGGAAAACCAAAGTCTGGGTACCGGTTCAGAGGAACCAACTTCTCCAGCGAATGTAGGAAACAGTGATGGTATTGATCTGAATCAAAGTCTTGATAATGAGTCAGACGAGGAAAGTGAACCTAATGAGGTTAGCCATGCTGAGCCTCTGTCTGCCTTACCTACCGTACCTACGGGGCCCATACCAGGTCCCACATGTAACCCTGCTTATTTTGAACTTGAAAAAATGAAGCTCGAATTAGAATATAAACGGTTTTTGGCCCAATCTGAAAGAAACCAAGAGCTAGAGTTCAGACGGATGAATGCCCAGGCTGAGCAGAAGCAAGCTGAATTAAGGCTCAGAGAAATAGAACTTAATCACGAGTTAGAGATGAAAAAGTTGTCTGTGGAAAATGCTTCTCTCTCCTCTGGTTCCTCTAGAAGCTCCAGTCCCAAAAGACCCCAGATGCCAAAGGAATTAGTGGGTATGTATGAACCGAGATTGGATGTGTTGGATTGGTTAAAACTGTTTGAATATAATCATGGGCTCCAGGACATCACCGGGAATGAGTTACTTCCCTGGTTGTTCTCTAGGCTCCCCCCTGTTGCGACTGATGTGGTAATGGAGTTGGGGGAGGCGGATAAGAAGGATTACGAAAGTGTGAAACTAGCTTTGATAGCTAGGTTTGGGAAGACCCCTTCCCAGTATCTGAAGAGGTTTAGAACCCTCAAAAAGCATGATGGTACCCTTTGGGCTACCTGGGTGAGTGAAGGGTTGAAAAACTTAGAGGGATGGATTAAGGGTTACAAAGTGAACACTTATGAGGGTATGAAGAATCTTTTTATGTTGGAGTCTATTTATGATGCCTGTTCTCCTGAGCTCAGACAGCACTTGGCTGATTCGAAGGAATTGGATTCCCGGAGGCTAGCTAAGGCTGCTGACTTGTGGGTTGCAACAGGGCTACTCATAAGTATTTTGGGGAAACTCAGAAAAAGGATGAGGGAAAGCAGCCTAAAAAAGACTAAAAAGAGAATTCTAATAACTCAAATTCCAAAGAGGGCCCCAAAGAAAACCAGAAGGGTAAGCCACAAGGAAAACCGCAGCAGAATAGTGTGTCTTCTGGTGCCAAACCGGAAGGAGGTCAGAACAAGCCATCATTCCAGAAAGCATTCGGTAAATGCTTTGTTTGTGGCTCGACTGACCACGTGAAAGGAGATCCCAGATGTAAGGGTAAACCTTCAGGGGTCCAGCTTGTCTCCTTAGCCTTCGCTCCAGGAGGAAGTGCAAATGGCAAGTGGAAACTTTCTACTGCTGGTTGATGAACCCATTGGAGTCTCAGCCAGTGTTTCTTTAGTGTCTCTGGGGTTGTGGGAACAACAGAATTTAGATGTCTATAATTCTATCCCCGATAATATTAAAGAGTATTATAAGGACAGTGTCCAGGTGAATGGTCAGGAGACTCCTGCCATTAGGGACACTGGGGCCAGCATAACTGTGGTGGATAAATCGTTTTTTCAGGCTGAGGATGTTGCTAAGGCACCCAAACGCCTCACCAAGTTAGCTGGAGGGCCTGTGCAGATGCTTCCCCAATTACCAGTTCTCATCCAGTGTAACGACATTACTGTGAAGATACCCGTCAGCATACAGAGTGAGGTACCAGGACGCGTTCTGTTGGGTAACGATTTGAAAACTCTCGGAGTTGTGTCGCATACCCCCAGACCTCCTAGTAAACGGTTACAGGAGCTAACCAGGCCTGCAAGGGAGAGAACCATGCGAGGAACTCTCCAGGAGATGATGAAGAAAGATATCACTCCTGCTCCACTGGAATTGTCAGCTGCTGTCTCAAAGAAATCAGAAGCGAAAGGGAAACCTAAGACTTCTATACCGAAACCAGCAGCCAGCATTTCCGTGCAGCTAACAAGGACTTTCCCGCAGTTGTCCAAAGTTACACCCGTAACTCCACCTCCAGCTGCGGCTGAGAGGGAGGTACAACCCTGTGTGGTAGAATTAGACTCTGAAGAAGAGCTAATGGAAGGCCAGGAACTCATTGGAGATCTGGATCCTGTTGGCCATCCTGAGCTGCAGTCGTTACTGGCAGAAGGTGGACCCAACCGGGCAGACTTCAGTAAGGGACAGAGGGAATGTCCAACTCTGGAAGGTCTTCGCCACCAGGCAGAAGCTCAGGCTGAAGGGCAAGAGCCTGGGAAATACAGGTTGCACTGGAAAGATGGCCTCTTCTACAGTGAACCGACCGAGTCTGCACCTGGAGACTACAAACGACTTGTAGTACCCCAAGAGAACAGACCACAGTTCTTGCAGTTAGCCTAGGAGATTCCTTTGGCTGGTCACTTGAGTTTCAAGAAGACTAAGGAAAGGCTATCTCTCTACATTTATTGGCCAAAGATGGGGGCCGAAGTGGAAAAACACTGCAGGAGCTGCCACATCTGCCAGACCTCTGGTAAGGTTGGATCCAAGAACGTGACACTGTTAGTGCCTCTCCCGGTTGTGGGAGTCCCATTTGAGAGGGTAGGGATTGACATTGTTGGTCCACTTGATCCTCCAACCTCCTCAGGCAACAGGTTTATACTTGTTGTAGTAGACCATGCTACTAGGTATCCTGAGGCAATTCTTACGAGGACTGTTACAGCTCCGGCTGTGGCTAAGGCCCTCCTTGGTATTTTTACCAGGGTCGGGTTTCCTAAGGAAGTAATCTCTGACAGGGGGTCAAACTTTATGTCCCACTACATGAAAGCCATGTGGAAAACCTGTGGAGTTACTTACAAGTTCTCAACAGCCTACCACCCCCAAACCAATGGGTTGGTAGAACGGTTCAACCGAACCATGAAGAGCATGATAGGTGCTTTAGAAGAACCCCTTAAATGAAAGTGAGACCTTCTACTGCCATGCCTTCTCTTTGCTTATAGAGAAGTCCCTCAGGAGGGAGTAGGCTATTCTCCCTTTGAGCTCCTCTATGGTCATCCCGTCAGAGGTCCATTGGCCCTGATTAAGGAGGGGTTGGAGAGTGCTCCTTCCCCCAAGCCAGTCAGAGTGACTGACTACGTGATAGGTCTCCGGAGGAGAATGTCGCACATGATGACAGAAGCAAGCGATAACTTGAAAGCTGGACAAGCATTGGTCAAGCACTGGCATGATCAAAAGGCTAACATGGTTGAGTTCACTCAAGACCAGCTAGTTCTCGTTATGATCCCAACAAGGCAGAGGGCCTGCAAGACAAATGGATGGGACCCTTCAGAGTTGTGGGTAAACTCGGAGAGGTCAACTATCTGGTGGACTTGGGCAATCCCAAGGAGGCTCCGGCAGTCTTCCATACCAACCGACTCAAAGCGTATGTCTCGAGACCTGATGTAGGAGCGTTGCTTCTAGCATCATCCGAGGAAGAAGAAGAGAGTGAAGCTCTTCCTGATCTCCTCAGAGGCTTACCTTTAGATGAAAACATTGAAGGAGTAAATCTCTCTTCAAGTCTGACACCTGAGCAACAAGAAGAGTGCAAATCTATGTTGAATCAGTTTGCCTCTCTGTTCTCACTTTCACCAGGCTTGACCCCTTGGGGCCAGCATGACATACTCACTGGTGACTGTCTGCCAGTCAAAAGCAGAGGATACCGAATGTCAGAAAACGTACGAACCCACATCAAAGGTGAGGTCAGCAAGATGCTTGATTTCGGGGTAATAGAGCCCTCTACTAGTCCATGGTCTAGCCCAGTTGTGTTAGTACCAAAGGCCGGATCTAAAGAACTTAGATTCTGCGTGGACTATAGAGCTCTTAATGCAGTCACCAAGACTGATGCCCACCCTTTGCCAAGAACAGATGAGTTGGTGGATAAACTTGGCGCAGCCAAGTTCCTCAGCACATTTGACTTGACGTCAGGCTATTGGCAAATAGCCCTGGCAGACCATGCCAATGAGAAAACTGCATTTTCTACCGCCGTTGGCTTATACCAGTTTAAGGTAATGCCTTTCGGATTGAAGAATGCACCTGCTACATTTCAACGGATGGTAAACCAGGTTCTGAATGGGATGGAGGACTTCTGCATGGCATACTTGGATGACATAGCAGTGTTCAGCAATTCCTGAGAAGAACATGTAACCCACCTAAGAGATGTTTTGCAGGCTCTTGGGCGAGCCAATCTGACCATAAAGGCGAGTAAATGCAAAATTGGACAGAGTAAGGTAGTCTTTCTTGGACATGAGGTAGGAGGTGGAGAAATAAGGCCTTTGCTCAGTAAGATTGAAGCTGTGCAAAATTGGACAACACCTACTACTCAGACCCAGGTGAGAGCCTTGTTAGGCCTCACTGGGTATTACAGGAATTTCATTGAGAACTATGGGACCATAGCTTCTCCACTGAATGTCAGCTCGTCTCCCAAATTTCCTAAAAAGGTTAGATGGAACGAGGAATGCAATCAGGCTTTTGAAAACCTGAAAAAGGCTCTTTGCCAAGCCCCAGTACTCAGAGCTCCTGATTACCGCCAAACTTTCATTGTGCAGACAGATGCTTCAAATGTAGGAATAGGTGCAGTACTCAGTCAACTGGATGGGAAAGGTAGGGAGCACCCCGTTTGCTTCATCAGCCGCAAGCTGAAGGATCCTGAAACAAGGTGGGCAACGATCGAAAGAGAGTGCTTTGCTATCGTGTGGGCTCTGAAGAAGTTTAGGCCATACTTGTATGGTTCTACTTTTGTCATTCAGACTGACCACCAACCCTTGAGATGGTTAATGCAAATGAAATGGGAAAACCCAAAACTACTGAGATGGTCAATCTGCCTGCAAGGGTTCGATTTTACCATTGAGCACAGGTCAGGGTGTCACCACCAAAATGCTGATGGTCTCTCTAGGATGTATGTCATCGACTAGAGGTATGAGATTCATCCAGGAGTGGATTAAATCCTCCTGTCCCTTAGTCTGGGGGGGGAGGAGTGTTAGGTGGAATTCTCTGTTTAGGCTGAATTTCCTAACCTAGTGAGTCCCCCAGCAGCTTTGCTGGATTTCTGGAGTTTGTTTTTTTCCATCCTGCCAAGAGTGAGACTCTTTTCTCCCACTCTTGGACATGAATGTGGTTAATTCCTTTGAATGTCAATGTGTTCTATGGGCTATGGGGTCTTTTACTCCATAGGGTCTCATATGTTTTGCTATGTGTGTTACACCGCACCCTCTGTGCCGTAACACCGGGGCGTCCTAGAGGACCCCCACCATAGACGCCATACCCTGGGACTGACTACTGTCTCCCAGGGCATGTAAAGTCACCATTGGCTTTACTAGACCTAAATTTACTAACAGAACTAGTACAAACCATCCTATTGTGGACGTACTGGTAGGGGTAATTCGATTACCCCTGGGTCTGTTATTCGAAGGGGCACTGTCCCGTCCCCCCTCGTCGAGTTTTGGCTGGTGGCAGTGGAAACTACTTGTTATATTCGACCCCGAATATAACCCTATGGGATTCTTCCCATTGTTGGAGGTTAATACTTTTTCTCGTTAGTCTCTAACATACCACCGGTTTATTTGTCTTAAATAAATCTATCGGTTGGTATTTTCTGCCAGAACTCGGTTTTTAAAATGGCGTCTGTGTTCGTCTCTGTAACTCCTAAACCAAAGGTTGAGCCCTTTGTTCCACTTTTGGCGGGCTTCTGCACAGAGGCCCTCCAAAGTGGTGCCATTCTGTCTGGGTACCACAGGCGGTGTGGGAGGGGGTTTAGGAACCCTGGACTGAGTTGCCTTGCCAACTCAAGTCGCACTCTGGTGTGATTGGCCCAAGTGGTGAGCCACCCCGCTCACCACTTAGCGTGTTTTGATTGACAGCTAGGCTGAATGAATGGGGGTTTTCTGCATAAAAGCAGGGCTTTTGGGACTGGATCTTTAGAAGTTGCCACAAGACCTAAGAATCCGACGAGAGTAAAGCTGAGCCGACCTGCAACGACGACACCTCCGGTGGAGCCCTGCTGAACCGACTCACCACTTCCCGACGACAGAGGAGATCTCCGCGCCGGAGAGTCTTCTTCCCTTAACTAGTGGGCACAACCAGTCTCCTTTGCTTTTTCTTCGCTTCCAGGGCGTAGTGGTTGAATTGCCGGTGCTGAGCACCCCGGCAACCGGATAGCCACTAGCCCATACCGCGACCAAAAGGTAGTGCCTTGTGACGGAGCACTCCGCGGCTGGTCTCTTCCCTGGTGGTGCAACGATCTTCAACTTTCCTTGGACGACGAGATCATCTCTTCTCTTGGCAAAGCCCCGACTTGCATCCACCACCAGGAACAACTGCCCCTGCCGGAGCTGTCTCTCCACATACAAGGTACCGTGTCCGCCTGGCTTCCCTCGTGACAGGTAGCGTGAGGTGTCTTAATCCTCGCCTCTCCATTGGGTCGCCTCCAAGCTTTCTTAACTTTCTGTTCTGAACTGGTCCAATCTTTCTATAACAAGTTGCGACAAAGACTCGAAGTGCATTTCCACTGTGATACTTTTTGGAACATATCGCCTTGCCTCTCTCTGAGTGGGCCTGGCCTCTGAACTTTGTGATCTACAGTAGACCCTGCCTTACTTGCCTTGCATTTGTTCATAAAAGAGTTGGTACCGAGTTGGTTTCATACCCTGCCTTTTCTCTCCCGTTCTAACGAATATTAGAGTGCCATCTAGGTTAAAGCATTCACCTCTGTCTGCAAATAAGTGGTGCCGTTGAACCTAGACTTGTCGAACTATTGCTAGGGGGATTGATTTACTTATAGTAATTGTAATTGAAGTTGTTTGCCGTATTAGTGCCAGAGTGTTTTTCATAGATGTGTTGTTATAAATAAATACCTATATATCTTTACACCCAAGCTCTGTTCCGTGTTTGCTTGTTCTACTGTGTAAATTGCCCTATTTTGTATACTCCACATACTGCCTAACTTTTCTTGAGGGAATTCTGACTGCTCAGCCACAGCTACCAGGTGAATCTGTGTGGTACAGACAGCTCCAAGTGGGCTTACTGCCAACACCTGTAAGCCTAAATCTTTTGCAGTGGTCCCAGAGGGAACTGCACAGGTTTTCCGCTTAACAGCTTCTTTCATCTCTCCACCACACCACATGCGTGCTTCCTTCATCTCTCCCACCACACCACATGCGTGTTTCCTTCATCACTCCACCACACCACATGCATGCTTTCTTCACCACACCACATGCATGCTTCCTTCATCTCTCCACCACACCACATGCATACTTCCTTCATCTCTCCACTGCATCACATGCATGCTTCCTTCATCTCTCCACCACACCACTGCATGCTTCTTTTATCTCTCCACCACACCACATGTGTGCTTCCTTCATCTCTCCACCACACCACATGCATCCTTCCATCATCTCTCCCACCACACCACATGTATGCCTTCTTCATCTCTTCACCACACCACATGCGTGCTTCCTTCATCTCTCCTCCACATCACATGCATGCTTCTTTCATCTCTCCACCACACCACATGCGTGTTTCCTTCATCTCTCAACCACACCACGTGTGCTTTTTTCATCTCTCCACCACACCACATGCGTGCTTCCTTCATCTCTCCCTCCACACCACATGCATGCTTCTTTCATCTCTCCACCACCCCACATGCATGCTTCCGTCACCTCTCCCACCACACTACATGCATTTTCCTTCATCTCTCACACCACACCATATGCGTGCTTCCTTCATCTGTCCCACCACACCACATGCGTGTTTCCTTCATCTCTTCCACCACACCACATGCATGCTTCCTTCATCTCTCCACCACACCACATGCATGCTTTCTTTATCTCTTCACCACACCACATGCGTGCTTCCTTCATCTGTCCCCCACACCACATGTGTGCTTCCTTCATCTCTCCAACACATGCATGCTCCTTCATCTCTCCCACCACACCACATGCATGTTCCTTCATCTCTCCCACCACACCATATGCATGCTTCCTTCATCTCTCCCACCACAACACATACATGTTCCTTCATTTCTTCCACCACACCACATGCATGCTTCCTGTATCTCTCCACCACACCACATGCATGCTTCCTTCATCTCTCCCAACACACCACATGCATGCTTCCCTCTCTTCACCACACCACATGCATGCTCCCTTCATCTCTCCACCACACCACATGCATCATTCCTTCATCTCTCCACCACACCACATGCATGCTTCCATCTCTCCACCACACCACATGCATGCTCCCTTCATCTCTCCACCACACCACATGCGTGCTTCCTTCATCTCTGCACCACACCACATACATGCTCCTTCATCTCTCCACCACACCACATGCGTGCTTCATTCATCTCTCCACCACAACACATGCATGCTTCCTTCATCTCTCCCACCACACTACATGCATGTTCCTTCATCTCTCCCACCACATGCGTGCTTCCTTCATCTGTCCACCACACCACATGTGTGCTTCCTTCATCTCTCCCACAAAACATGCATTTTCCTTCATCTCTCCCACCACACCACATGCTTGCTTCCTTCACGTCTCCCTGCACACCACATGCGTGCTTCTTTCATCTCTCCACCACACCACATGCGTGCTTTCTTCATCTCTCCCACCACACCACATGCATGCTTTCTTCACCACACCACATGCATGCTTCCTTCATCTCTCCACCACACCACATGCGTGCTTCCTTCATCGCTCCACTGCATCACATGCATGCTTTCTTCATCTCTCCACCACACCACATGCATGCTTCCCTCTCTTCACCACACCACATGCATGCTCCCTTCATCTCTCCACCACACCACATGCATGATTCCTTCATCTCTCCACCACACCACATGCATGCTTCCATCTCTCCACCACACAACATGCATGCTCCCTTAATCTCTCCACCACACCACATGCATGCTTCCATCTCTCCACCACACCACATGCATGATTCCTTCATCTCTCCACCACATCACATGCATGCTTCTTTCATCTCTCCACCACACCACATGCATGCTCCCTTCATCTCTCCACCACACCACATGCATGCTTCCTTCATCTTTCCACCATACCACATGCATGTTCCTTTATCTCTCCACCAAACCACATGCGTGCTTCCTTCATCTCTCCACTACACCACATGCATGCTTCCTTCACCTCTCCCACCACACTACATGCATGTTCCTTCATCTCTCCCACCACACCACATGCGTGCTTCCTTCATCTCTCCACCACAACAACACATGCATGCTCCTTCACCTCTCCCACCACACCACATGCATGTTCCTTCATCTCTCCCACCACACCAGATGTGTGCTTCCTTCATCTCTCCACAACAACACATGCATGCTCCTTCATCTCTCCCACCACACCACATGCATGTTCCTTCATCTCTCCCACCACACCATATGCGTGCTTCCTTCATCTCTCCCACCACACCACATGCGTGTTTCCTTCATCTCTCAACCACACCACATGTGTGCTTCTTTCATCTCTCCACCACACCACATGCGTGCTTCCTTCGTCTCTCCCTCCACACCACATGCATGCTTCTTTCATCTCTCCACCACACCACATGCGTGCTTCGTTTATCTCTCCACCACACCACATACATGTTTCCTTCATCTCTCCACCACACCACATGCATGCTTCCTTTATCTCTACACCACACCACATGCATGCTTCCTTCATCTCTCCACCATACCACATGCATGTTCCTTCATCTCTCCACCATACCACATGCATTTTCCTTCATCTCTCACACCACATCACATGCATGCTTCCTTCATCTCTCCACCGTATCACATGCATGCTTCCTTCATCTTTCCCACCACACCACGCATGGGGGACTAGGATAGATCCAGAATACTCTGGTCGTGGCCAGGATGAGTTTGTCCCATTCTTAACATCAGAATAAAATAACTATTGGTTTTAATTGTTGGGTTAGTTTTCGTTGTATTTTTGTCATGCCAGAACTCTCTAAAGGTGCCATATTGCCTCCTTCACCTCTCCCACCACACCACATGCATGTTCCTTCATCTCTCCCACCACACCAAATGTGTGCTTCCTTCATCTCTCCACCACAACAACACATGCATGCTCCTTCATCTCTCCCATCACACCACATGCATGTTCCTTCATCTCTCCCACTACACCATATGCGTGCTTCCTTCATCTCTCCCACCACACCACATGCGTGTTTCCTTCATCTCTCAACCACACCACATATGTGCTTCTTTCATCTCTCCACCACACCACATGCGTGCTTCCTTCGTCTCTCCCTCCACACCACATGCATGCTTCTTTCATCTCTCCACCACACCACATGCGTGCTTCGTTTATCTCTCCACCACACCACATACATGTTTCCTTCATCTCTCCACCACACCACATGCATGCTTCCTTTATCTCTACACCACACCACATGCATGCTTCCTTCATCTCTCCACCATACCACATGCATGTTCCTTCATCCCTCCACCATACCACATGCATTTTCCTTCATCTCTCACACCACATCACATGCATTTTCCTTCATCTCTCACACCACATCACATGCATGCTTCCTTCATCTTTCCCACCACACCACGCATGGGGGACTAGGATAGATGCAGAATACTCTGGTCGTGGCCAGGATGAGTTTGTCCCATTCTTAACATCAGAATAAAATAACTATTAGTTTTAATTGTTGGGTTAGTTTTCGTTGTATTTTTGTCATGCCAGAACTCTCTAAAGGTGCCAGATTGACCATGGAATGGCTAGGTTCATTCGTGGAGAACTTCTGCCAGAAACAGATTGGAAAATTACATTTTAACAAAACTAGCATTAGTTCAATGACCAGATTTAGTTTTACATTAAAAAAAATGATTTAAACAATTGTATTTAAAGAATCTATAAAGGTTGTGTCCGGTTTTCTGGATGAAACCAGGGTTCATTGCAAAGCACATTTTGTGGAGGAACCTCTTGATTGGTGCCTGCCAGACTCAGAGCAGCGCGGAGATTGGTCCCTAGACAAAGGCCATGAAATACAGAAGCTTCTGCTTAACACTGGGATTTTTAATATACTTCTGAGGTCCTGCCACAGAGGCCTTTTCAGATTCTTATATGCTTAATAAGCAGAAACAATGCTATGCTCGGGCAAAGCTACCCCACTCGAAGAGCACCGCCAGACAGACATACTCTCCTCAGGGCGAGAAGTGATCCTACACAGAAACCAGGGCTTTATAGAGCCAGCAGGGAGCCCCTGAGGCAGAGCTGTGAGGTAGGCCTGGATTACAGAGAGAGGCGCGTAACTTGCACTCACAGACTACCAGGACAGGCTTTCGTTCTTCCAAAATGAGAGAACTGTGTGCAGATGCACAGTGCAGGCTTCGAACGGGGGACACAGCATGAAGCGCCATATACAAAGCCACAATATCATGAATGAATACTGTGTATAGAAAAGAAATCCCGGAACTCAAAGCAGCAGTTAGGAAGAAGCAGCAGTGTCCGGGTGTCGACTCACCATGAAGAACTGGCACAGCGTGATGTGCGGGAAGATGTTGTGGGCCTTGTTCTTGCCGCACATCTGTTTCGATTGCTGCCAGTATTCGGAGAGTTTCTGAGCCAAAGGGCCTGTGGGTCGCAGGTACAGGACATACTCGCGGGGCAGCGGGTCATCGAGGAAGGGGTCATCGATGTGGGAGAACAGCCTGAAAAACAGAGCAGAGACTGTGACCACCGCATGAAGACTTGGACCCACCACCAGCTCTGAGATCTTACAGGTGGACTGTGACCACCACATGAAGACTTGGACCCACCACCAGCTCTGATATATTACAGGTGGACTGTGACCACCGCATGAAGACATGGACCCACCACCAGCTCTGAGATCTTACAGGTGGACTGTGACCACCGCATGAAGACTTGGACCCACGACCAGCTCTGAGATCTTACAGGTGGACTGTGACCACCGCATGAAGACTTGGACCCACCGCCAGCTCTGAGATCTTACAGGTAGACTGTCACCACCATATGAAGACTTGGACCCACCACCAGCCCTGAGATCTTACAGGTGGACTGTGACCACTGCATGAAGACTTGGACCCACCGCCAGCCCTGAGATCTTGCAGGTGGACTGTGACCACCGCATGAAGACTTGGAACCCCCGCCAGCTCTGAACTCTTCAAGGTGGACTGTGACCACCGCATAAAGACTTGGACCCACCACCAGCTCTGAGATCTTACAGGTGGACTGTGATCACCCATGAAGACTTGGACCCACCACCAGCTCTGAGATCTTACAGGTGGACTGTGACCACTGCATGAAGACTTGGACCCACCGCCAGCCCTGAGATCTTACAGGTGGACTGTGACCACTGCATAAAGACTTGGACCCCCCAGCCAGCCCTGATATCTTACAGGTGGACTGTGACCACCGCATGAAGACTTGGACCCCCCGCCAGCGCTGAGATCTTACAGGTCGACTGTGACCAATGCATGAAGACTTGGACCCACCACCGGCTTTGAGATCTTACAGGTGGACTGTGACCACCGCATGAAGACTTGGACCCACCACCAGCTCTGAGATCTTACAGGTGGACTGTGACCACCGCATGAAGACTTGGAAACACCACCAGCTCTGAGATCTTACAGGTGGACTGTGACCACCGCATGAAGACTTGGAAACACCGCCAGCCCTGAGATCTTACAGGTGGACTGTGACCACCGCATGAAGACTTGGACCCACCGCCAGCCCTGAGATCTTACAGGTGTACTGTGACCACCGCATGAAGACTTGGACCCACCGCCAGCCCTGAGATCTTACAGGTGTACTGTGACCACTGCATGAAGACTTGGACCCACCGCCAGCCCTGAGATCTTACAGGTGGACTGTGACCACCGCATGAAGACTTGGTCCCACCACCAGCCCTGAAATCTTACAGGTGGACTGTGACCACCGCATGAAGACTTGGACCCCCCCGCCAGCTCTGAGATCTTACAGGTGGACTGTGACCACTGCATGAAGACTTGGACCCACCGCCAGCCCTGAGATCTTACAGGTGGACTGTGACCACTGCATAAAGACTTGGACCCCCCAGCCAGCCCTGATATCTTACAGGTGGACTGTGACCACCGCATGAAGACTTGGACCCCCCGCCAGCGCTGAGATCTTACAGGTCGACTGTGACCAATGCATGAAGACTTGGACCCACCACCGGCTTTGAGATCTTACAGGTGGACTGTGACCACCGCATGAAGACTTGGACCCACCACCAGCTCTGAGATCTTACAGGTGGACTGTGACCACCGCATGAAGACTTGGAAACACCACCAGCTCTGAGATCTTACAGGTGGACTGTGACCACCGCATGAAGACTTGGAAACACCGCCAGCCCTGAGATCTTACAGGTGGACTGTGACCACCGCATGAAGACTTGGACCCACCGCCAGCCTGAGATCTTACAGGTGGACTGTGACCACCGCATGAAGACTTGGACCCACCACCAGCTCTGAGATCTTACAGGTGGACTGTGACCACCGCATGAAGACTTGGACCCACCGCCAGCCCTGAGATCTTACAGGTGTACTGTGACCACCGCATGAAGACTTGGACCCACCGCCAGCCCTGAGATCTTACAGGTGTACTGTGACCACTGCATGAAGACTTGGACCCACCGCCAGCCCTGAGATCTTACAGGTGGACTGTGACCACCGCATGAAGACTTGGTCCCACCACCAGCCCTGAAATCTTACAGGTGGACTGTGACCACCGCATGAAGACTTGGACCCCCCCGCCAGCTCTGAGATCTTACAGGTCGACTGTGACCATCGCATGAAGACTTGGACCCACCCCCAGCTTTGATATCTTACAGGTCGACTGTGACCACTGCATGAAGACTTGGACCCACCACCAGCTCTGAGATCTTACAGGTGGACTGTGACCACCGCATGCAGACTTGGACCCACCACCAGCCCTGAGATCTTACAGGTGGAATGTGACCACCGCATGAAGACTTGGAGCCACCACCAGCTCTGACATCTTACAGGTGGACTGTGACCACTGCATGAAGACTTGGACCCACCACCAGCTCTGAGATCTTACAGGTGGACTGTGACCACCGCATGCAGACTTGGACCCACCACCAGCTCTGAGATCTTACAGGTGGACTGTGACCACCGCATGCAGACTTGGACCCACCACCAGCTCTGAGATCTTACAGGTGGACTGTGACCACTGCATGAAGACTTGGACCCACCACCAGCTCTGAGATCTTACAGGTGGACTGTGACCACTGCATGAAGACTTGGAGCCACCACCAGCCCTGAGATCTTACAGGTGGACTGTGACCACTGCATGAAGACTTGGAGCCACCACCAGCTCTGACATCTTACAGGTGGACTGTGATCATCCATGAAGACTTGGACCCACCACCAGCTTTGAGATCTTGCAGGTGGACTGTGACCACTGCATGAAGACTTGGAGCCACCACCAGCCCTGAGATCTTACAGGTGTACTGTGACCACTGCATGAAGACTTGGAGCCACCACCAGCTCTGACATCTTACAGGTGGACTGTGATCATCCATGAAGACTTGGACCCACCACCAGCTTTGAGATCTTACAGGTGGACTGTGACCACCGCATGAAGACTTGGACCCACCACCAGCCCTGAGATCTTACAGGTGGACTGCGACCACCGCATCAAGACTTGGACCCACCACCAGCTCTGAGATCTTACAGGAGGACTGTGACCACCGCATGAAGACTTGGAGCCACCACCAGCTCTGGCATCTTACAGGTGGACTGTGAGCACCGCATGAAGAGCCTGAGATCTTATAGGTGGACGAAGCAAAGTGAGCGAGATGTTGCCAGCTAGTGAAAGCCCAACCAGATCCAGCGAGCGAAGGAGGAGTAGGGAACCTTTTCTTTCCAGGTGCGAGGGGAAATGTTAAATGCTTGACTCATGTCTGTATGAGGTATGTTTGCTGGGGTCTGCTGTCTCAGTGACTAAGATGCAGCCGCCTATTTCTGAAAATCATTCATGGTTCTAGGTCACGAATATTCAATGTACACGACACTTAATTTAAAAATGAGCTAAAAACCCACCCTTGTGTCCGACAGTGGCTAGGTTACCTATAAAATCGAATGAGTAACAGTCATCCTCCTGCTTATTCAACACACGGTCACCATTCCTCAAAACACAGAAAGTGAACTAGGTCATAACATCTTTAACACAGCCAACCAACTTCAGACAGCTGCTTAATGAAAAACAAGTAATTGATAGTAGACGCAGACACGTCATGAGAGACCAGCCAGTGCAATGCTTAAACTCGCCAGCACTGTTTCAATGCCAGCAGCTTCCACCCCCCCCCCCCCCAGTGACAATAGTGGGGTTTAAAAACACACCCTGATTCCACAAGAGCGAAATGGAATCATTTCCATCCTGTGACACCAATAGAATAAATAAATAAACAATGGTTTCTGGTGTAATAAGATAGCCCTGGGATAATCACCCGTCTATGCCTCGGCCCATACATTGGGGAAGGGTCATTATCCCAAGCGATAATGACCCCAGGTAGTGGCAGTAGCAAAACACGTTTTGGAGATTTGGTTGTCAAGTAAAATTGTTACTTTATGTGTGAGTAAAGTGACTAAGACCAAGAGTGCTAGACCTTAAATGTGGTTTCATTTGCTAGTGTTTAAATAACAGGGTTGTCTTTTTACGTTAAGCCTTTTAATTGCAACTTGGTTCCACTGGAACAGGTTTAACGTGAGAATGAATTGGGCGTTTTGCAAAAGTAAAGCGGCTCCTCTATCGTAGAGTGAACGCATTTCCCCATGTATTAGCTTTCTCTGTGTTGGTTAAACAGGATGTTGCAGTAAAAAAGGTCCCCCCAGAGAGGAAGTCTCATGTTGAAAAAAATCGTGACTGGAAATTGCATTGTGGTGTCCCTGCTTCTGAGGACAGAATGTTCAGAATGCAGTTAATACCAACAGTTATTGACTCCACTCTAAACATGGTGATTGGCTGAGAGGCTGTCAATAACGATCTCCATGTGCTAAAAGAAACTATTTAGGTGTCATTTTCTTTTTCTGATTGTGACAGCGTAACCACAACAAGGAGTTAGTGAAGCCTGTTTTGTGCTGCGACATTGACCTGCGAGCCTTCCTTCAAGCAGCGCCTTCATGGAAACTAGTGCTGACTAACTCCTATCCTGGGTTATTGCAAAGTAGTGAAGTGTAACGTGATCTTCTGTAGCTTACACCTGACGTTTCGCAGTACCCAATTCAGGGGATGTGCCCCGGTGGTAGCATTTGGAGGGTCCCCTGGCCACCTGCACTTACTCCACATCATAGGGGAGGAGAGTCACAGGAACTTCACTGGGAACAGGATTCCTTTAGAAATACCAGAGAAACTCCAGACCCAAAGGAAATGGCCCAATCTATCCATGACCCACATGCCTGGTCCCGTAATAGCAGGACTGTGTACAGAGAACACCAGCCTTTTAAGGGGTGTAGAGGAGCAGCTGCACGCCTCCGCAGGAAACCCTGCCCCCTACCTCCCATATGTTGGAGACCTGAGATTGTGCCATGTTTGACACCATCAGTTGTGCCAATACCACAGCGTGTGTTCAAAAGAAGATACCCATTGAGACAACCCAATCGAATGTATCCCAGAAGGGATTACAACCTGAGGGAGGAACTCCCAGAATGAATATAAGAAGGAGCAGAGAAAAGAAGCCAGTGGCATCACAAAAGGTATGCATGACGTCTCGGGAGACTGACTGAAGAGGATGCATGGAAACTAAAGAAACTAATGACGAAGTAAAGAATCGAGTGAACTCTCAAATATCAAGGAAGACGATCACACGTGCACAAAGTGCTGCGGAAAATGAACCGTTCAATAAATGTGCAGATGCTGAAACGCAAGGTAGACTAAGTCATGATAAAAGCTGGCTATACGAAGTGAATAGACGCAGGCGAGGCCGCCATTGTATGGAAACTGCACATCAGTATCATGAATTTAGTAAGCCAGGACCCTTGAAGCGGGAAGGGAAAGCTGTGCCGCAGCAGGAATAAGCTGAATTGCAGAGCTGCATGGCGAGGTTGTCTGGCCTGGAGTCAAGACTAAAGCAGCCAAGGCCAGACATCTATTCTGGAAATGGCAAACGTTCCAAGGATGAATCATGCCTTGTTGAGGTGCAAAGAAAGAACACCAAGAGTGCCAAGTTTAATTCATTTAGAGTAATTAAAACCTGCAAAATTGACCAAATTGTGGTCTCCTGCAACGTGAACCAAGGATGAAAATAAAGTTTGAACTTGAAGTCCCAGAACACGATAGCGAGTGCTCTCACTTCGATGTATTCTAAAAGAAAAGGATAATTTGCAAGGCCAAGTTCAAAGACAATCTTCATGGCAGAAGGCTTGGGCGATGAGAGATGCTGGGTTAATTGGGTGGGGAGGTAGTGTCATGCCCCACCTCCTTGCACCTGGGTCTGGGCTTACGTGCTGCTAAGTGAACCGAATGTTCCAGACATTGCACAAGCATGCTAACCAATTATAGTAGTCCATATTGCAAAAGACCTTATAGTTTGAAAACCAATGAGAAACTATGTATTTAATGATCCTGAAGATGACATGATTTAGAGGTAGGCATATGTTGTCCACCTGATAGTGGGCAGCCAATCACAATCCTAGTTCCTATAGAAAGTATTCTTAGATGTTTCCCTTAAGCCAACCGTAGTAGGTTTTTCATTATTGCCACATAGTATGATGTCACCTCTGATGTAATTTTGATATAAAAGCTATATTTTGTGTGAAAATCGCTGAGAGAAATCGAGCGTACGTCCGTTGATGTTTGTTGTAACTAACGGTTTTAGATCATTGTTAATAAACAGTACTTTGCCATCTTCCTGAATTGGTTCGGTTATTTGGACTCAGAATTTATCTGTGTGATCCCATTCATTACATATGCATGTTCCTAAAGGGCCTTAAACCCAGGGGTGTAAGAAGAATCGGGTGTTGCAAGATATTTCCCTGTCATCCCTAACCCACAATCCTGTTTTCCATATAGTAGGGGGTGGTAAGAGATTAAGGAGGAGGTAGAGAAACAACAGGAGGAGGTAATACGTGAGATGGAGGGGGCAGAGAAACATCAAGACGAGGTAGTAAAAGAGATTAAGGAGGAAGCAGAAAAACAGAAAGATGAGATAGTAAGAGATTAATGAGGAGGTTGTAAGAGATAAAGGAGGAGGAGAAACAGGAGGAGGAGGTAGTGAGAGATTAAGGAGGAGGTAGAGAAACAGAAAGATGAGATAGTAAGAGATTAAGAAGGAGGTGGTAAGAGATTAAGGAGGAGGAAGAGAAACAGAAAGAGGAGGTAGTAAGAGATTAATAAGGAGGTGGTAAGAGATTAAGGAGGAGGAGAAACAGGAGGAGGAGGTAGTGAGAGATTAAGGAGGAGGTAGAGAAACAGAAAGATGAGATAGTAAGAGATTAAGAAGGAGGTGGTAAGAGATTAAGGAGGAGGAGAAACAGGAGGAGGAGGTAGTAAGAGAGATTAAGGAGGAGGCAGAGAAACAGAAAGATGAGGTAGTAAGAGTTTAACAAGGAGGTGGTAAGATATTAAGGAGGACGAGAAACATGAGGAGGAGGTAGTAAGAGAGATTAAGGAGGACATGGAGAAACATGAGGAGGAAGTAGTAAGGGAGATGGAGGACATGGAGAAACATCTGGAGGAGGTAGTAAAAGAGATCAAAGAGGAGGCAGAGAAACAGAAAGATGAGGTAGTAAGAGATTAATGATGAGGTGGTAAGACATTAAGGAGGAGGAGAAACATGGAGGAAGTAGGAATGTGAAGACTGTTTACCTGACATGCCCCAACACAAGGGTCAAGCAAAGTCAGGATATTGAGCAGAATCACACACACCTGAGGGCCATTTCCTTTCCTCTCGGGGATAAAAGGTGAAGCACGAGAGTACAATATGAGCAAGGCATACCGCAAAATGAGACCTCTATCAAAGCATCACAGTTCAAGAGGTGGGGAAAGGCGGTGAGAGGCTGACAAGGAGAGAAGCAACCTTGCCATTTCTGACCCAGACCTACAAGATGTCAGTGGAAGGAAATGTAAGACTGCGAGAAATAGCCCAAGTGTGTTGCAGCAGATGTCAACGGTACACAGAGTGTGCCTATGCTTATAAGCAGGATTGAGGGAGATGCCTGCTACTGTGGTACTGCCTTGACTCCAGATATAGTGAAAAGCCTAGCGTTTCATCACAGCCGGTGAGTCGAAAAAAGGAACCGATAAAGAACTGAACTGTTTTGAAGAAAAGTTGCAAAGTGGCACATTGAGGAAAGTGCAAGGAACTGTAAATTGTTATGGGAAGACCAGCTGCAGAGGCATCCGGCACCACATCGGTGCTCACTCGAGAGACTCTGGTTGATCCTGCGTTGAATGAAACTACTGATACCAGAACGTTCTAGGGGAGCCGCGAGTTACAGGTCAAATTGGTCATACAGGGGTCTAGCAAAATCCCCATACAGTCAAATGTCTTTGATCAACAAACCATTTAAAACACAAGTGAAGTAAATCCTGCATCAGAAGAAAGTAGAGGAATTGTGAAATGGCAAGAGTGAACACGGCGGAGGGATGCAAATAAAGCGCCTCCCTTACAGAGATAGGAGCAGTCTTGTCACAAATTTGCAACGGATCGGAACATCCAATCTTATTTACGAGGCGCAAAATCTTCCCACGTGAAAAGAAAATATTCCATACTGGAATTAGAGGCTCTTGCCATCAAGTGGACCATTACCCATTTTAGATATTACCTCCTAGGAAGAAAGTTCACGCTCATCACGGATCTCTCTCCACTAGTCTGCATGAGCCAATGGAAGGACTCTAACCCTTGAGTCATGTGATGGTTTTTAGACCTCCAACCCTACTGTTTCACTGTGATGCACCGAAAAATGGCAAAGATCAAAATGTCGCGCCTTGAAACACTTGTGTATAGGCGTGTTACAAATGCCATATCCTATCATATCATATCATATCATATCATCAAGGGAACGTGGATTTCCTTTCTCGGTTCCCTTGTGAAACAGCTGCGGCTACATCCCATAGGGAAGGGTATGTGAGAAACCTGATGGTGTCTCACCCGCTAGCCCCCGGGGATCTGTCATCCAGGTGGCCAGGACACGGCCATCGCTTTTGGATCCAGTTACTGGGGGTGGACCAGTTCGGGATGATCACCTGGATGAGGGGTATTCGGGGAGTGGAAGTGGGCCACCAGATGGCAAGACGCGGTATCCCCTTCCCTGTAACACCTTTACCCCATCCTACGAGGTGGGATACTTAGGGACTCAACTCCCCCCAATCCCCTTTTCCGCCACAAACAATTTCTCACAGGCAGCTCACTGTGAGAGAATGACGGACTAACACCCGAGCCGTATACCTGACATGTCCCAATACAATGCTTCGGCAGGGCCAGCTGAACGCTACCATGAAGACAAACATCCTGGCCACCCAAGAGTGTGTCCAGACAGGAAGCGCCAGTGCAGCAGACTTCCTGTGGGGGGGGGGTTTCATCCTCACAGTTAATTACTTTGGCCCACCCTGAGCAAGTACCTGAAAAGAAAAGACACAGAGAAAAAAGATATCCCTGGATCTGGGTTCTTATTCCACTCGCTCCCATGGCGGGGACTACACAAGCCATGTACACTGAAGACGCTTCCAGGTTCTCTCACACATTCTATGAAATGCCATGTATGTAGGCTGGTTCCAGTGGTGTGCAGAGATCAGCAACCCACGGCTTCTATGCCTTAGAGGGCATGCTGGCATGGAGATCTAACTCCAGGACATTTCCTTTCCCAAGTAGCCCTGGCATCAAAATGCCTCTGTTCTGGGCTTCCTCCTCCCCGCATACTTTCCGCCTTCCCCCCTCCCTCGACACCCATCAAGAGTATCTCCCTGAAAACCAATCAACTACGGCTGTATGCAGACAGTTCCACCCACAAAATAATGTTATGTTAAAGGGATGGATGCTATTATTTTGAAGACGAAAATTTCGAATTTTAAATGTTCGTATTTGAAATAAGCACCACACAGCTGAATCCCCTTTCTAGACCCCACTCCTCACCACCCACTTACTTACATTTTGGCGGCACACTACTCTGTGTGCCGCTGAGTCCCTGCATGGCCAGTTCCCTTCACTTCTGTGGATGGAAACTGGCGCTGCAGGGTCCTTTTCTTTTTTAAATGTATTTTGTTGCAATACTTTGTTTTTGATGCAGGGGACACCCCTGCCAATCCTGATTCTATTATAGCAAACAAGGGTGCAGGGGACACCCCCTCAACCCCTGCTTCCCCTGTTCACTATTATGAAAACCGAATGGTTAAAATGTTTGGCATTTTCGGCTGTATGTAATTTTAGTACAGCTGAAATCCGATCAGTTCAACCATTCGGTTTTCTATTTACGCTATTTTCATGCAATACGATGTTAAAGGTTCTTATACCACGCACTGTTGCCACCTGCATGGTCTCTTTTGGCACTCCGGCAGGTCTGTAATGCAAGAAGGGAGGCGGGTATGTTAGTAGGACTGAGCGGGAAAAAGAGCAAGCGAGCTGTGATGTGCTGTTGGCAGCTTCAGTAAGGTGACACGGTTCACTGAGCGTAGGTGTGATTTTCGATTGGTGGCTGTCATGTGGTGTTGGGCGAGGTTATATATAGTTTGTTTTGTTGTGAAGTGCGTGTGGTTTGTGGTGCTGTAGAAGTATCGTTGCGTTTCGTTCCCCGCTTGAGAGGTGTACTCAGAGGGGGTGTTTTTAGTACCTTTACTAAGTGGCAGTGCATGTCCTGCCCCCGCTGTACTGACTAAATATGACCCATTACCCTTCCTCTGTTGTTCATTCTAGTGTGCAGCAATTACCACCCCCAGGAGTTCCTACAGGAGTGGAGTGATTCCTGTGCCTCGTGGTCAGTCCGTGGCCTGCCTGGTTTCTGAGTTCAGACACATTCCTTTATGTGTGATGAGTTTCACACTCTTGGTGGTCCGATTAAGTGGGACACATCTCCCTGCTCAGTTTCCACCTTTGGCCCTCTACCGGGATGAGATACACTCGAGATCTCCAACCAACCTTCCCAGTTAGAAGCCTCTCTTCTGCCCTCCCCTCAACTCTGGTCCGGCCTACTTCCCACTCCTTCTCTGTTGTGTGTTTGTTTCATGTTGCCCGGGTGGTGTTCAGTCATTTTCATCCCATTCGGAGTTGAAGATCTAGGTTTCTAGAAGTTTCAGAATTTTAGGTGGTCTTCCAGTGTTCGTGTTTCTCTGGGGAGGGAGTTCCACAGTTTTATGGCTATGTAAGCGAATGCTGATCCACCTCGTTTTTTCCTTGTGTAACGTTTCGGTTTTAGGCGAATGTCGTTGCTGGATCCAGTGTTCTTGTTGGCTTATAGATGGTGATTTTCCTTCCATGACGTGTGTGGATTGGAGGCAACATTAGACTGCGATGGAGTGGCCTTTGATGAGGTTTCCTGGTAACATATTGGGATTGCACCACCACCCTATAAATCAAGACAATCTGGAGGCTAGACTGCCCCCCCCTTTCCCAAATGCAGGCACATCCTGGGCACGCATCCTGGGTCACTGAATCTGGGCAACCTTAACCTAGGATGAATCCTAACAGTCAGTAGGAGCAGAAGCACTCAGGACAGATTCCCATGAGGACCGATTCTCATGAGGACAGATTCCAACGGGGACAGATTCCCACGAGGACAGGTTCCCGCGAGGACAGGTTCCCACGAGGACAGGTTCCCACGAGGACAGGTTCCCACGAGGACAGATTCCCACGAGGACAGATTCCCACGAGGACAGATTCCCACGAGGACAGATCCACAAGAGGACAGATCCACATTCTGGAGGGATTGTATCAATTGCCATAAGAATGATGTATTTATTGATAGTATTTTATGCAGGAGACTTTTGTTGTCCTGTGCTTGGCTGCTATTGATCTTATTCTCCCTCTTGCAATCAGCAACTTTAAAAAGAAAATAATGTTCTGCTCTAAGGAGCAGCGGTTCATACCCCTAAGCCTAGGCAGCCCAACGGGGAACCTACGACAATAGAGTGACCAATTATATGTACCTACTGAGCGTACTCGAAATCATATGCTGACCTTTTTAATAAGAATACATTCAGACTTTTAGACACATTTTTCCACCCACCAATCAGTTCCTCTGTGTACTGTGGTCTCCACGCTTATTCTCAGAGTCTGGGGCAGTGCTCTATGAGCAATCAGGGCCCTCCTACTTGTAACTCCTTGGGCAAGCACTCTTGGATTGACAATGCCAACAGTTTTGGCTATTGTATAGGCATGGGAAAGACACTTGCCAGACAGTGCTGTAGGATAATAACTGACCATGAATGGCAGCAGCTGCAAAATAGTGCAAGTACCTGGGCATCGCAAATGCATACTACTTATATACAAGCCATAACTGTTTGCTTTGCCAATATTCGTTTTTAACAGGACGTCAGTAAAGGACACAGTTATAAATAGAGTGCCTGGAGGCAGATCTGGTTGAGACATTTTTATTACAACAGTAGTGCGTTTCATTCTCAGAACACTTTTTTGAAGAAACACTAACAGGCACTTGGAGCAAAAGGTCTGATGGTAAGGCTTGATAAAGCTAGCCCAAATCGATCCCAGAAAGTTGTTTTTTTAGGCGGGGAGGGGCAGGAAGTGGAGGGGAATGGCGCTAGGGATCAGCAAGGCCCTGGGCAGTCTATGGGTGGGTTAATAACCACACACACCTACAAGCGTTGTGTCCCTCCTCATACGCCATTTTTCACTATCTGTGCCCAGATGGGGAGCAGGTGCAAGTGGATCTAGGTCACCTGGCCTAAGCCCCGCCCACCTGGTGCCTTCCTGCCTGCCGCTCTTTTTCACCACTTAGCAAGCCCCGCCCACCTGGTGCCTTCCTGCTTCCCGCTCTTTTTCCCCACTTAGCAAGCCCCGCCCACCTGGTGCCTTCCTGCTTGCTGCTCTGTTTCCCTACTTAAGGAGCCCTCCAGCTTCTTTTCCTTTGCAGATGGGGAGCAGGTGCAAGTGGATCTAGGTCCCCTGGCCTAAGCCCCGCCCACCTGGTGCCTTCCTGCCTGCCACTCTTTTTCACCACTTAGCAAGACCCGCCCACCTGGTGCCTTCCTGCTTGCCGCTCTTTTTCACCACTTAGCAAGCCCTGCCCACCTTGTGCCTTCCTGCTTCCTGCTCCTGCTTCCCGCTCTTTTTCACCACTTAGCAAGCCCCGCCCACCTGGTGCCGTCCTGCTTGCCGCTCTTTTTCACCACTTAGCAAGCCCCGCCCACCTGGTGCCGTCCTGCTTGCCGCTAGTTTTCACCACTTAGCAAGCCATGCCCACCTGGTGCCTTCCTGCTTCCCGCTAGTTTTCACCACTTAGCAAGCCACGCCCACCTGGTGCCTTCCTGCTTGCCGCTCTTTTTCACCACTTAGCAAGCCCCGCCCACCTGGTGCCTTCCTGCTTCCTGCTCCTGCTTCCCGCTCTTTTTCACCACTTAGCAAGCCCCGCCAACCTGGTGCCTTCCTGCTTCACGCTCTTTTTCCCCAGTAAGCAAGCCACGCCCACCTGGTGCCTTCCTGCTTGCCGCTTTGTTTCCCTACTTAAGGAGCCCTCCAGCTTCTTTTCCTTTGCAGATGGGGAGCAGGTGCAAGTGGATCTAGGTCCCCTGGCCTAAGCCCCGCCCACCTGGTGCCTTCCTGCCTGCCACTCTTTTTCACCACTTAGCAAGCCCCGCCCACCTGGTGCCTTCCTGCTTGCCGCTCTTTTTCACCACTTAGCAAGCCCTGCCCACCTGGTGCCTTCCTGCTTCCTGCTCCTGCTTCCCGCTCTTTTTCACCACTTAGCAAGCCCCGCCCACCTGGTGCCTTCCTGCTTGCCGCTCTTTTTCACCACTTAGCAAGCCCCGCCCACCTGGTGCCTTCCTGCTAGCCGCTCCGTTTCCCTAATTAAGGAGCCCTCCAGCTTCTTTTCCTTTGCAGATGGGGAGCAGGTGCAAGTGGATCTAGGTCCCCTGGCCTACGCCCCGCCCACCTGGTGCCTTCCTGCCTGCCACTCTTTTTCACCACTTAGCAAGCCCCGCCCACCAGGTGCCTTCCTGCTTGCCGCTCTTTTTCACCACTTAGCAAGCCACGCCCACCTGGTGCCTTCCTGCTTGCCGCTCTGTTTCCCTACTTAAGGAGCCCTCCAGCTTCTTTTACTTTGCAGATGGGGAGCAGGTGCAAGTGGATCTAGGTCACCTGGCCTAAGCCCCGCCCAACTTGTACCTTCCTGCCTGCTGCTCTTTTTTACCACTTAGCAAGCCCCGCCCACCTGGTGCCTTCCTTCACCATCACTGTCTTGTGGCCAATGCTGGATTTGACTTTTATGGACTTCATTCATTCATGGTGCGTCACTCTTTCTCAACTCTCATGCTGGACTTCCTTTGCATCTTGTACTCATGGTGGCCCTGAATCATGCTGTTCCCATCTTCATCTTGTATCCTGGCTTGCAACATTATGTGTTACTAATGAATTCTGCAATTGTGTTCGCTCTCCACTCTTGCTTCTTCACTCTTTTTGACTGCTTACTCTCTTTTCTCTCCTCCTTTCCCTTCTCCATTTTCCTATCTCCTCCCCTTACTTTCTTCTATGCACTTACTCTATCAGAATTGTCCCTGGACCTAATATGATAGCAACCTCGTTTGTTTCCTCCACCCTCCCATTACTGTTTTTTTCCTCCCCACAGCCCTCCAGCACTATCTGAAATGTCGTCAGGCCTAGTATGATAGTCGCTTGTTTTGTTCCTCCCCTACCTTTCTGCACCCCTCTCCCTCACCTCTTGTTTTTCTCCGGCTCTACCAGAAATGTCGTCAGGCCTAGTACGGTAGTCGCCTGTCTGTTTCCATGTCCTTCCCACTCTCCCCCTCCCTTCCTTATCTATGTCTTTGCTCTTGCAATGTCTGAAAAGTCGTCAGGCCGAGTACGATAGTTAATTTCACATCCTTACTGTTCACGGCCTGTAAGAATGCGGTTGGAATTTCTCTTGTTCCCTCCCTTGCCTTGAAGCGCTTTGAAACACATTGTGTATAGGCGCTATATAAATAAACACTCATAAGTCATAAGTCATAATGCAATAGTGGTTTATAGATGGTGCTTCAGTGACGCCTAATAGCTCAAACAAAAAAGTGGGGAGTGTGGGGGAGTAAGGGGGACTTATTAACAGGCAATGGAAAGTGAAGCTACCATAAAGAAAGATATCAAAGTTAAAAATGCATTTTTCCTTCAATTTCTTTGCAGAATCAAAAAATCAAGTGCACGACCTGAACGGGCATTTGTCGTTCATAATAGCTCAGAAAAATAACACAGGAAGGTGGCTTTTCCTGAAAGTGGTGCTGAAAATGCAGTGCACATGTGCAGAGGTAGGGTGCGCCGTGCCCTGGGTGCCCAGTGTGCAAATGCTTGCGTTTGTGTGCACGTGTGTTTGCAGAGTGGAATGTGTGGATGGTGTTGGCGGGCTTGTCTGGTGTTTGCGTGTGTGATGGGTTTGAGTTTGTCACGAAGGTAAGATGGAGCTTTGAGGTGGGTGCAGGGCCATCACGAGAGGGGTGTAGGGAGGGCAAACTGCCCCGGGCCTCGCGCTTGTTGGGGGCCTCGAGGCCCCCTCTCCTAAGGAGAAGGCAGCACAGTCTCCTGTGTCCTTAATTCACACGGGGGACTGTGCTGTCTCCTCTCTGCCCCCGCAATCATTTTGCTGTTTGTTGCAAAGCCGTTTGGCTCTGCAACAAACAGCAAAATGATGGGAGACAGCAGGGCTCAGAAGTGAGCTCTGCTGCCTCTCGTTATTCTGCTGACAATGTAGACATGCTGAATGACACGAGAGGGCTCCTCTCCTGTCAGTCGGCGTGTTCACGTTGCTCAGTGTGATTGAACACGCTGACTGATATGAGAGGAGTTCTCTCCTGTCAGACAACATGCCCTGTGTCTCTCCTCCCGTTTGATTTCCTCTGCGCCCTGCGCTCTCCTTGGTCTCTCCTCTGCCTGTGCATCTAATGTCACCCACCCCAAGTCTCCTTTTTCACTTTCATCTCCGTTTCTTTGTGTTCTCCCATGTCATGCTCATTCCTCGGTCTCCCTCCACTCCAGGTGGGCTTTCTCCACATCCCCGTCCCTGTGTCTCTCTCCTCTCCCTGTTACTTGGCTTTCTCCTGCATCCTGCTCACCCCGGTGTCTCAATCCTTCACTGTTATTTTGAATTGTTCCACATTCTGCTCACCCCTTTTTACTCCCTCCTCTTCCCTTTGTCACTCTACGCTCTCTCTGGTACTTTGCTTTCCCCCGTGTTCTCTTCTACCTGTTACTTGGGTTTACACCACATCCTCTTCCCCCTTTGTCTCCCTCCTCTCACATCCTCCCCTCCCTTTTGTCTCCCTTCTCTCACATCCTTCTCCCCCCTTTGTCTCCCTCCTCCCACGTCCTTCTCTCCCCTTTGTTTCTTTCCTCTCACATCCTCCTCTCCCCGTTGTCCCTCTCTCACATCCTCCTCTCCCCTTTGTCTCTGTCCTATTACATCCACCTCTCCCGCCCTACTTTCCCCTTTGTCTCCCTCCTCTCCCCTTTGTCTCTGTCCTATTACATCCTCCTCTCCCGTTTGTCTCTGCCCTATTACATGTTCCTCTCCCCTTTGTCTCCCTCCTCCCGCATTCTTCTCTCCCCTTTGTTTCTTTCCTCTCACATCCTCCTCTCCACCCTCTTACATCCTCCTCTCCTCCCTTTGTCTCTCCTCTCACATCCTCCTCTCCCATTTGTCTCTCTCCTCTCTCATCCTCCTCTCCTCCCTTTGTCTCTTCTCTCACATCTTCCTCTCCCCTTTGTCTCTGTCCTCTCACATCCTTCTCTCCCCTTTGTCTCTCTCCTCTCACATCCTCCTCTCCCCTTTGTCTTTGTTTTATTCCGTCCACCCCTTTGTCTCCCTCCTCTCACATCCTCCTCTCCCCTTTGTCTGTTTCCTCTTACATCCTCCTCTCCTTCTTTTGTCTCCCTTCCCCCACATCCTCCTCTCCCCTTTGTCTCTGTCCTATTACATCTTACTCTCCATCCTCTCACATCCTTCTCCCCCTTTGTCCGGACCACCTGCCTAGACACCGACCCCGGAATCCCAGAGTGTGCATGTTCTTTGCGGTCTCTGGGGAAGAGTTTGAAACCTCGGCAATGTATGGATTTCTACCCAATTTTGCAAAGAAAGTGCTGTAAAATGTATAATTTTAACCCATTGTTTCAAACATTTTCTGGGGAGTGAGAAACCTCCCCCTCAAGCAACCCTTGTTTGGTTTGGGCTCCCTCACTGTGCTCTGTCGATCCTGCCAATTGGCACAAACATTTAAGCCTCTTAAGTTCAGAAATAAATGTACCAGCCTCCACTGTACATCACCTGTCACTGTGTATGATGTGTGTTTAATGCGCACACAGGGGCAGGGTGCTATTTAATGATATGATATGGCATTTATAACATGCCTGTACACAAGTGTTTCTAGGCGCGACAAGGCAAGAAGGGGGAAACAAAAGAGTAGGACAAAACACAGATCTTACTAGGCCTTGTGTCATTCAGATCGCACAAGAGCAGGGAAGGGGGGAGGGGAGAAGTGCCGAGGGTGGGGTAGGATGCAGAAGTGCAGGAACAAAGGAGAAACAAGAGTGCAGCCAACGGGTGGCAAGTGTAGGCACTCATAAGTGCAGCCAACGGGTGGAGAATAAGTGCAAGAGAGGGACTGTAGGGTTACAGATACAGACCACAAGTGCAGGGGAGCCAAGCGGCAGTGCAGGATTGCAACAGGACACTGGGATGTGTTTTCGGTCTTGAACAATGATTTTCAGAATTTAGGGCAAGTGGCATTGTTGAATTGAGGATGTCTGTGATTTATTAGACAGATAGGGCCAGTAAAATAGTCCTTGTCTGTGCTTCCTCAAACTGAATTACCATACTGTGCCACGTAGGTTTGCGTTAATTTGATACCCTTAGGTATCTATTACATCGAGTGCATGGATCAGGCAGGTGATCAGCAGGGGAGAGGAAGAGAGAAGGTAGAAGCAAAGAGGTCTTGCGTTGCTTCCGGAACCAGAGATGGTTCTGCTCAAGTTTCAGAGAGGCAGGGAGGCTGTTTTCAGAGGGAGGCCCCAGCCAAAGAATGAGATCTGCCCTCAACTCTTTGCTTGGAATAGTGACTGACCCTCAGAGAGTTGGAGGTGGCGGAGTGGAGAGCTCATGCCATCCTATATATCTTTATGCCTATGATACAAAAGTGAGTCTGGCATGAACCTTTCTTCAGTAGAGAAACCTAACTTTGCTGTAGTTGATTTGGGGTTGTAGTAATAAACCATATTTGGGATCCTGCACACAAACTCAAGGGCAGATTTCTCGAGTCTCCTGTTTGCGGAGGTGCCGCCGCTGGCCGAGTGCAAAAAATTGTAAGGGGGCCTCACCAAATGTTTTGCCCCGGGCCTCACCACATCTTCTGATAGCCCTGGGTGGGTGGCTGTGAATGTACTGCACATGTGGAGAGGTAGGGTGCGCCGTGCCTGGGTGCCCAGTGTGTAAATGCTTGCACTTGTGTGCACGTGCATTTGCAGAGTGGAATGTGTGATGGGTGTGAGTTTGTCACGAGGGTAAGATGAAGCTTTGAGGTGGGTGGCTGTGATTTCAGTGCAGAGTCCTTTGAAAGAAATTCTCTGGGGTATGGGGAGCCAGTGATCTGGGCGAGAGCGGGGGTGGTGGGGGGAGGGGTGCATGTGTGGGTGGAGGATGAGTCCAGCTGCTGCATTTTGCTTGCAGGGGGGCAAGGGTGATGTTGGGGAGTCCAGTGAGGAGAACATTTCCATAGTCCAGCTTCAAGAGAACCAGTATAATGCAAGGAGAACAGTTTGCACTACAACACAATGAGCATAACACACCTTACACAAGTTAGCTTGACGTGTGAAGAAATGAGTTTAACGCATGCAAGAAGGATATCGCTCAGGACCCCATCCTAAGCCAGTGTGTGGGGCTTCCCCACACCGGCCACTCGACCGGGTACATCTATAAAACTGGATGACACCCGCTCAACCAACAGGCCCAGTGGCAGTGCCAACTCTTCAGGTTCTGGGCAGGCGGCGCCCTGAAAGGCGTCATGTGAAAGGTCAGAGGCGGCGTTTCAGGGGGGAACTTGGGCTAGTGCTGTGGGGCGTCATATGTAAAAGGTCAGAGGCGGCGTAGTGCTGTGGGGACTTACCAGTCACAGGCGGCCTGTACGCTTCTTCCCCCGGTGGAGGCCAGAGCTTTCTGTCTAAAATGGAGAAAAAGCAGAAGGGGCTGCGCGTTAATGACTCTGCGCTGCATGTTGTTATTATATTATATGACAGACCCCAGATACACGCCCCCCATGAAGACAGACCAAGAAAGGCCGGATTTCACGCCCCCACGCCACGTGCACCGAATTATACAGAAAAACTAACAACGAAACAGTAGCTTCTCATTTACAAGAGGCCATTATTACAAAAAACACAGAATGTGAAATAACATTTCCAAGGACATGCAAACGGACGGTGCACCAGAGCACACACCAGAGCACACACCAGAGCACACGGACCTGCACGGGGCACAGGGGATCTCGGGGATCCTTCGAATTGTTATGATCTAAAAAACATTCCTTAATTCTCCATGACTTTCAGGTTTGCAGAAGATGGTTGAGCCCACACACTCACCGGCTGACTCATTCAGTCTCCAGGGCCACAGGCAGGACCACCCCCGGGGCACTAACAAGCAAGCTCGCCAGCTTACCCTCAAAGACCACAGGCAGGTTCCCCCCACGGGGCACTAACAAGCAAGCTCACCAGTTTACCCTCAAAGACCACAGGCAGGTCACTCCACGGGCCACTAACATTTAAGCTCGCCAACGTACCTTCAAAGACCACAGGCAGGACCACCCCCGGGGCACTAACAAGCAAGCTCGCCAGCTTACCCTCAAAGACCACAGGCAGGTCCCCCCACAGGGCACTAACAAGCAATCTCAACAGCTTACCCTCAAAGACCACAGGCAGGTCACTCCACGGGCCACTAACATGCAAGCTTACCAACGTACCCTCAAAGACCACAGGCAGGACCACCCCCGGGGCACTAACAAGCAACCTCGCCAGCTTACCCTCAAAGACCACAGGCAGATCCCCCCACGGGGCACTAACAAGCAATCTCGCCAGCTTACCCTCAAAGACAACAGGCAGGTCACTCCACGGGCCACTAACATGCAAGCTCGCCAACGTACCCTCAAAGACCACAGGCAGGACCACCCCCGGGGCACTAGCAAGCAAGCTCGCCAGCTTACCCTTCAAGACCACAGGCAGGTCCCCCCATGGGGCACTAACAAGCAATCTCAACAGCTTACCCTCAAAGACCAAAGGCAGGTCACTCCACGGGCCACTAACATGCAAGCTCGCCAACGTACCCTCAAAGACCACAGGCAGGACCACCCCCGGGGCACTAACAAGCAAGCTCGCCAGCTTACCCTCAAAGACCACAGGCAGGTTCCCCCCACGGGGCACTAACAAGCAAGCTCGCCAGCTTATCCTCAAAGACCACAGGCAGGTCCCCCCACGGGGCACTAACAAGCAAGCTCGCCAGCTTACCCTCAAAGACCCCAGGCAGGACCACCCCCGGGGCACTAACAAACAAGCTCGCCAGCTTACCCTCAAAGACCACAGGCAGGTTCCCCCCACGGGGCACTAACAAGCAAGCTCACCAGCTTACCCTCAAAGACCACAGGCAGGTCCCCCCACGGGGCACTAACAAGCAAGCTCACCAGCTTACCCTCAAAGACCACAGGCAGGTCCCCCCACAGGGCACTAACAAGCAAGCTCGCCAGCTTGCCCTCAAAGACCACAGGCAGGTCCCCCCACGGGGCACTAACAAGCAAGCTCGCCAGCTTACCCTCAAAGACCCCAGGCAGGACCACCCCCGGGGCACTAACAAGCAAGCTTGCCAGCTTACCCTCAAAGACCACAGGCAGGTTCCCCCCACGGGGCACTAACAAGCAAGCTCACCAGCTTACCCTCAAAGACCACAGGCAGGTCCCCCCACGGGGCACTAACAAGCAAGCTCGCCAGCTTACCCTCAAAGACCACAGGCAGGTCCCCCCACGGGGCACTAACAAGCAAGCTCACCAGCTTAACCTCAAAGACCACAGGCAGGTCCCCCCACGGGGCACTAACAAGCAAGCTCGCCAGCTTACCCTCAAAGACCACAGGCAGGTCACTCCACGGGCCACTAACATGCAAGCTCGCCAACGTACCCTCAAAGACCACAGGCAGGACCACCCCCGGGGCTCTAACAAGCAAGCTCGCCAGCTTACCCTTCAAGACCATAGGCAGGTCCCCCCACGGGACACTAACAAGCAAGCTCACCAGCTTACCCTCAAAGATCACAGGCAGGACCACCCCCGGGGCACTAACAAGCAAGCTCGACATCTTACCGTCAAAGACCACCAGCAAGTCACCCCATGGGCCACTAACATGCAAGCTGGCCAACATGCACCCAAAGACCACAGACAGGTTTCCCCACCGGGCACTAACAAGCAAGCTCGACAACTAACCCTCAAATACCATAGGCAGGACACCCCACTGGGCACTAAGAAGCAAGCTCACCAACTTACACTGAAAGGCCACAGGCAGGTCACCCCACGGGGCACTAACAAGCAAGCTCACCAGCTTACCCTCAAAGACCACAGGCAGGTCCCCCCACGGGGCACTAACAAGCAAGCTCACCAGCTTACCCTCAAAGACCCCAGGCAGGACCACCCCCGGGGCACTAACAAGCAAGCTCGCCAGCTTACCCTCAAAGACCACAGGCAGGTTCCCCCCACGGGGCACTAACAAGCAAGCTCACCAGCTTACCCTCAAAGACCACAGGCAGGTCCCCCCACGGGGCACTAACAAGCAAGCTCGCCAGCTTACCCTCAAAGACCACAGGCAGGTCCCCCCACGGGGCACTAACAAGCAAGCTCGCCAGCTTGCCCTCAAAGACCACAGGCAGGTCCCCCCACGGGGCACTAACAAGCAAGCTCACCAGCTTACCCTCAAAGACCACAGGCAGGTCCCCCCACGGGGCACTAACAAGCAAGCTCACCAGCTTAACCTCAAAGACCACAGGCAGGTCACTCCACGGGGCACTAACATGCAAGCTCGCCAACGTACCCTCAAAGACCACAGGCAGGACCACCCCCGGGGCACTAACAAGCAAGCTCGCCAGCTTACCCTTCAAGACCATAGGCAGGTCCCCCCACGGGACACTAACAAGCAAGCTCACCAGCTTACCCTCAAAGATCACAACCAGGACCACCCCCGGGGCACTAACAAGCAAGCTCGACATCTTACCGTCAAAGACCACCAGCAAGTCACCCCATGGGCCACTAACATGCAAGCTGGCCAACATGCACCCAAAGACCACAGACAGGTTCCCCCACCGGGCACTAACAAGCAAGCTCGACAACTAACCCTCAAATACCATAGGCAGGACACCCCACTGGGCACTAAGAAGCAAGCTCACCAACTTACACTGAAAGGCCACAGGCAGGTCACCCCACGGGGAACTAACGAGCAAGCTCGACAAAGTACCCTCAAAGGCATGGGGAGTAAAAATAAAGAAAGGTGTTGGAGAAGTAATAATAATGATAACAAATGAGGAGGGACATTTACTAGCATTAATAATAATGGTATTAATAATAATAATAATAATAATAATAATAATAGCAACAATAGAGTTGGGGCCTGCAGAAAGTATAACAATGAAGGATTAAGGAGTAATAACAAGCATGAGGACTAGTAATAATAATAGCAGAAGGGAAAGGCATAATAAATAAAAAGAAGGGGGGACAATTATTATAAATAGTAATAATAACAACCACAACAATAAAGACTGGCCTGGGGAGTATTAATAATTATAATAGAGACAGGGCCTGGGTGAGTAATAATAATTATAATAGAGACATGGCCTGGGAGAGTAATAATAATTATAATAAAGACAGGTCATGGGGAGTAGTAATAATATTTATAATATAGACATGGCCTGGGGAGTAATAATAATTATAATAAAGACAGGGCATAGGGAGTAATAATAATTATAATAGTGACATGGCCTGGGAGAGTAATAATACGTATAATAGAGGCAGGGCCTGGGAGAGTAATAATACGTATAATAGAGACAGCGCCTGGGAGAGTGATAATAATTATAATAGAGACAGGGCCTGGGAGAGTAATAATAATTATAATAAAGACAGGTCATGGGGAGTAGTAATAATATTTATAATATAGACATGGCCTGGGGAGTAATAATAATTATAATAAAGACAGGGCCTGGGAGAGTAATAATAATTATAATAAAGACAGGGCATAGGGAGTAATAATAATTATAATAGAAACAGGGCCTGGGGAGTAATAATAATTATAATAGCGACAGGGCCTGGGAGAGTAATAATAATTATAATAAAGACAGGTCATGGGGAGTAGTAATAATATTTATAATATAGACATGGCCTGGGGAGTAATAATAATTATAATAAAGACAGGGCATAGGGAGTAATAATAATTATAATAGTGGCATGGCCTGGGAGAGTAATAATACGTATAATAGAGGCAGGGCCTGGGAGAGTAATAATACGTATAATAGAGACAGCGCCTGGGAGAGTGATAATTATAATAGCGACAGGGCCTGGGAGAGTAATAATAATTATAATAAAGACAGGTCATGGGGAGTAGTAATAATATTTATAATATAGACATGGCCTGGGGAGTAATAATAATTATAATAAAGACAGGGCCTGGGAGAGTAATAATAATTATAATAAAGACAGGGCATAGGGAGTAATAATAATTATAATAGAAACAGGGCCTGGGGAGTAATAATAATTATAATAGCGACAGGGCCTGGGAGAGTAATAATAATTATAATAAAGACAGGTCATGGGGAGTGGTAATAATATTTATAATATAGACATGGCCTGGGGAGTAATAATAATTATAATAAAGACAGGGCATAGGGAGTAATAATAATTATAATAGTGACATGGCCTGGGAGAGTAATAATACGTATAATAGAGGCAGGGCCTGGGAGAGTAATAATACGTATAATAGAGACAGCGCCTGGGAGAGTGATAATAATTATAATAGCGACAGGGCCTGGGAGAGTAATAATAATTATAATAAAGACAGGTCATGGGGAGTAGTAATAATATTTATAATATAGACATAGCCTGGGGAGTAATAATAATTATAATAAAGACAGGGCCTGGGAGAGTAATAATAATTATAATAAAGACAGGGCATAGGGAGTAATAATAATTATAATAGAAACAGGGCCTGGGAAGTAATAATAATTATAATAGCGACAGGGTCTGGGAGAGTAATAATAATTATAATAAAGACAGGTCATGGGGAGTAGTAATAATATTTATAATATAGACATGGCCTGGGGAGTAATAATAATTATAATAAAGACAGGGCATAGGGAGTAATAATAATTATAATAGTGACATGGCCTGGGAGAGTAATAATACGTATAATAGAGACAGCGCCTGGGAGAGTGATAATAATTATAATAGAGACAGGGCCTGAGGAGTAATAATAATTAGAATAGAGGCAGTTCCTGGGAGAGCAGTAATAATTATAATAGAGATAGAGCCTTGGGAGTAATAATAATTATAATAGAGACAGGGCATGGGGAGTGTTAGGGAGAATTATCTTAAAAGGCTAATTACCCTTACCTATAGAGTCCCCCAACAGCTTTGCTGGATTTGAAGCGTTTATTTTTTTCTCCTGCTAAGAGAGAGACTCTTTTTTCCACTTTTAGACATGTTGCTGATATGTGTTTTAGGCTATTTTTGTGCTTATGGTCTATGGGGTTTTTCTCACCCTCATAGGTATCATCTTTTTACATGTGTGTTACACAGCACCCTCAGTGCAGTAACACAGGTGTGTCATAGTGACCCCCCAGTATAGACTCCATACCCTGGGACTGACTACTGTCTCCCAGGGCATGCAAAGTTACCATTGACTTTGCTAGCATATAGTTATGAACAAAACCAGTACAACCCATCTTACTATGGAGGTACTGGGAAGGGTTAATAGTTTTTCCCTGGTGTTTAATTTCGAGAGGGTACTGTCCAGTCCCTCTCTCCAAAGTTTCTGGCTGGTGGCAGTGGTTACTACCAGAAATATTCGACTGTGAATATTTTCCTATGGGATTTTCCCATTATTCGAGTCTACCACTTTTACTGACAGCCTCTAACATACCGCCGGGTTATCTTAATATTAACTTTACTCCAGTGTTTTTTTTTTCCCCAGATCTTTAATAATATTTCTTTCTCGTGTTGCTCTCTGTAATCCTAAACGAGGTCGGGCCCTTTGTTTGTCCTTTTGGCGGGCTTCTGGACAGAAGCCCTCCTTTAGGCACCAGTGAGTCTGCGGTAGACAGAATGTGTGGGAGGGGGAATAGGCACCCTGGACGGGGTTACCTAGGCAACACAAGTCACACCCTGCCCCGATAGGCTGGGGGGTTATCCCGCCAGGAGAGCCACCCCACTGCATGAGTGACAGCTAGGCTGTATGAATGGGGGTTTTTCTGCATAAAAGCAGGGATCTGAGGACTGGAGGTCAAGACGTCGCCACTGGAACTAAGAAACCCGAAGAGGAGAGAAGCTGAAGACATCTGCAATGACTGAACCACCGGTGAAGCCCTGCTGCAGATCCTCACCACTTTTCTCCAACGACAAGAGAAGATCTTCACCTGCAAGAGCCTTCTTCCCTTGAGCTGGTGGGGCCAACCAGTTCGCCAATCGCCTTCCAGGACCTGCCTTGGTCGAATCGCCAGTGCCCAGCACTAGGAGACCAGATAGCCAGGCACCCGTCCACCCGGACTACGATTTAAAGGAGCGTACCTTTTATTCCATTTTGGCATCACCGCGTCTGGCTTCATCCCTGGGCAGTGCAGTGACTCGAACCTTCCTCCACGACGAGAGCCTCTCTTCCTCTGCTGGATCTCCCGAACTAACAATAAAGGCAGGAGCAGGAGGATTAGTATAATCGCTTTTCTTCGAAGTTGATGTCGGCTCCTCCACTTCTGCGGGGTACAGTATTCTAAATCCGATGACCTTGGAAGGATGAAGGCTGCATCAGTCATTTAGGGATTGTAATACCCTCAGTGGCAACATGCTTGCCTTGGAAGCAAGACGACAAGAAGCAACACAGGTTCGATCCCCAGGTCCGTGCTTAGAAACCTCCGAGTATTTAAGCACGTTATAAATACGCAACTAAGACAACAAAAACAAAAAATCTGTAACAGCGCCTTGATACCCCTGGGCTGTGTGAGCGCTTTAAAAATGCAAATAAAATATAATGTGGCCACCGGTAACATAGATCTTGGCGACAAGTGTGTAACACGTTCACCATCTAATGCTGTCATTTTACAGAAAATCATTGAAACCTGTCATTCAAGTAAAAAAACACAACGTGAAAAATAAACATGCTGAAAAGAAGGTTAATACATGTATGAGAAGGCGCGGCCTCTGCATCCAGTTTTCCTGAACTTTGTGATGGACGAGGCTTCTGGCTGTGGATGGACGCTGAGAGCATCTTACCCACAACTTGTCCCTCCCGTGCCATTAAAGGCGAAATGTGTCACACAAAGGGACGTGAATTTACCCACCCATGACAGGCAGCTAATCCGGGGTGGGGGAGAGGGCGGGGGGGGGGGGGGGTGGGGAGAGATACAGGCCGAGGAGCTTGTGTACAGCGGGGCTTCATGCCCTCTGGGGCCTCGATTCTGGAAAAGCATAGCTGGGTGAGTTTCGCCCTCAGGTGGAAAATTGAGCCTTGAGTAGCCTGCTACTCACCCCAAAGCCCAAACACCTACAAAGTTCAAACCAGAAACTTGACGGCCCAACCATCAGACCAGACACATTATTGCAAAGCAGTTTCCAAATTATGCACCCAGAAAATATCCTAAAACTCATGGATGTAATGTCCAGAATGAAATGGTGCCCACTGGCCCCCAAAGAAGACTAGCTTGGAAGAAGAGCGTTAAATAGCGCGTATGGCCACCAAAGGCAGCCGTGCAGTGGCCGCACGGTGCACGCTCCCGCTAAATTCACGCTCCCGCCCTGAAACGTCTCCAGCACCGGTGTGGCGCTATTCTTGGAGGTCGCAAGAGCAAAGTGAGATGCGTGTGGCGGGGGAAGGCGGCCTTGGAGGCTTCTGCGCAGGGCACAATGGCGGGGCCTTCCGCGTATTCTTGGCCGCGCGCAGCTCGTTCCCTGAAACGATGCCCTTTGTCGTGTGTTCTTGTGTTACAGCCCGTTTTGGTTACCGATTCCGGGGCCTCGAGTGACCGCATCCATTATTCCTGAGCCGAGGGCAGCTGACATTAAGAGTGCGCAACAGATGCGGCAGGCAGGGCATTACACTGGATTAAATGCCCGCCACTCTGGCCTCAGTCATGGCCACTGACGTCCCAGGATTCCGCCAAGTATCAACGACCCACGTCACGGCCCGTGACGTCATTAGCTATGATGCAACTTGTCACTGCATGCCGGGCACTGTGCACAGGTCTTGCCCCAGACAAAGGACTCTGGAGATTTCCCAGTGGTTCTCTGGGCCGGGGTCGCTTTGGGGCGGGTACCAATTTCCTATTCCCATTCTCTTGTGTAAGCAGGGCTGGACTGGCCTATAGGGAACTCTGGAGATTTCCCGGTGGGCCTCTGCACCCTGGGCCTCTTTTCTGTGATATTTCCAAATGTTCTCATAGGAAAAGCATTGGGCTTGCTGAAAATGTGTCATATAGGGCCACTTTGAACCTTATTTCCAGGGCCTCTTTTGGTCCCCAGTAATTAATTCCAGGGCCTCTTTTAGTTCCCAGGCCACCCCTGTGTGTAAGAAACCCCAAACCCAGGGGACGGGCTTGCCTCACTCGCTCTGTGTCACATGGGAACACTGGAAAACCACTTCCAAGGCCACTTTTGGACCCCAGTTCATGGTTCCCAGTCCACCCCCCCCCCGCTTGCACCGTCACAGCGTCTGGAGAGCTGTGCATGTTTTACAGTTGTTCGCTGAATTTAGCACACTATGGAGCTACCACCCCCGTCTCAATCGCTACTCCTATGTGTGCACCTCGCAGTAGTTCAAGGAAAGCTTATGACACAAGAGGGTGCAGATGGTAGCAATCACACCCGCACAGGGGGTCACAGTGCCAACGGCCCGTCAGGCGATGTAGACCGCAGCAAGGCAAGGGCTCAGGGCTGTTACTGGCCCTTTAAACGCCCCTGGGCGGGGGTGATTGCTATTCGCATCCCGGGGTTCCTCGATACGTTATTTTTCTTTAAGCATTTGTAAAGGAGCTGGGCTCTGTGTATAATGCACAAGCCCAATCGGCCACGAAAAAGATCAAAAACAAGATGGCTATAACTATCAGAAAAGGGACTTAGCCCCTTTTTTATTTCCATGGCGGCTGTGGGCAGGAGGCGCACCGACCGGAGCATAAAGCTCCGGTCTAGCCGGTAAGTGGGAAATGTGGGTGCGCGGGGAAGGGGCGTGGCATGTCTTTGGTGGTGGGGAGGAAGATGGGAAGTGAGGAAGCAACAGGTAGAGGCTCCCTGTTGCCTCCCCACAATCAAGATGGCGCCACCTTAGGAACAGCCTTATCTGGCTGAACAATGCGGGTTGTACACAGTGTGTTACCACCCGGTTTTCGAGTCACCTGATTGACTGAGTGCCCATCCCGGGGTGCAAATATATTGTGACGTTTTTAAAATGTGCACAATCGCCTTATTTTAGAGTGCCTACCATCTTCCAGAGATGGGTGAATTATAGATATGGCTTCCAGTTCTTACTGATTTTTACACACGAATACAGACGGAAATCGGTCTGTTTTCTGTTTGTATTTATAACAAAATTGGAAAAAAAATGAAAAACAGGTCTTTCTGTCTGGTTCTCTATGATATCACTCATACACCGCAGGCCAATCGCATTGCAGACTGTCAGCATGGAGAGTGTAAAAGTTGTATAAAAATAGCATTAGAGTTCCTCATATTGCTGACAGCATATATCTCGAGGCAGCAGCAGTCCCAGGAGCATTGGTTTGTTGTTATGGAGAAAATGCAGCTAGCATTTCTTTCCTATATGGCTGCATGTTGCATGTGTGCTTTAATAAATGCATTTTTTATTGGAATAAATGCAGAAAAATACTGGTTGTCAATACGACAAAAAAATAAATGTGAATGAATACAGAAAAAAAGGTCCAAAAATAAATATGGATAAATACAGACGGAAATAAATACCATAAAACCGGAAGCCTTAATTATAGGTTGTTTTTTGGTGTCCTTGAGCCAAATGCCTTCTGTTTGGCCTGGTTTGGCCCACATCAGACAGTGACAATGGAGGCTTGGCACAGAAGACTCGTGTCCGAAGACAGGTTCAGAAACCTTCTTTACCAGAACTTCATGATCCTGGGACAGATAACCTCGTTTACTGCCAAAAAGAAATGCTTGACTACCTTAAAATGGTCAGAAATGTACATCCTGTGGCTTCATGTGTGATCAAATTCAAGATGGACGTCTGGTTTTATGTCACCGCATCTCTTGGTCCCTGATTGGTGTCTGTGGTGGGTTAAAAGAAGGATATGGACACAGGGTGGACTTATTTTAATTGAATGATAAAGAAAAACAGACCTAACTCTCCCTATCACTTTGGGGTAGTTCCCTGCCTCACCAACTACACTAAAGGTTCCCGTCGGTCGTCAAGAAGTCAAAAACAGCAATGTCCTCGATCCAAACCTACCTCCATCTATCCCAACCAATAACTAAACTGCACCAGATGAATGTCTCTCGTTATATGGCCCCCCCTTTGCCTGTTTTTCTTGCGGCTTATTCTCAGGGTTTCTTCTTTTAAACAATGTTCTTGCAAACACAAATGTCGCTCTTTCTCAACAGGTCTCTTTCACTCAACACTTATTACACACGCTGCCTTATCACTTTCTATGAAATGGTTTATCCACTTGTCTTCAAGTAACTTTCTTTGATTTCTCTCTGGGGTGCTTCTAACCCCAAATGTCTTTCTCCTCGGAGTTAATACTTCATACACATAATTATTTTTAAATATTTCCTCTAACGTCGCAATGACTTGGGGGTTCTCTTCCTTTATCACACTTATGACTTTTATCATCCCAACTCGGTAGTACGAGTTTTCCTGGTGGCCTCCCGCCACTCCAGCATACACCGCTACCCAATTTCCTTAGGATTATGCTTGCAGTGATCGGCACTCGTTCAAGTTCTTTGGTCTGCTCTCTTAGCCTAGCTCCAGTCTGGTTTCTCGCTCGCCCTTGGTCTGGCGTGCTTCTTTGCTGCTACCTTCACTGTACGGTGATCCCTGGGAGCTGGTGCCGCTCTCAGCCCTGCTGGTTGTGGCATTGGTGTACGGGCACCCGGCCCAACACGGGATGTCCGTGGTCACACCACCACTTCAGACGCTTCTTGCTCGTCTTGCGACTTCCCCAATGTCTGCCTCTCCTGCCCACCAGCGTATCTGATGAGAATACTTTGCTTCCCGGAGTACTGTGGGTTCCGCAGCATTGCTTGGCTCCACCTCTCCAAGGCGCTCTGACGCAAAAGGGCTTTCCCTGCATACTGTTCTCTCGCTCCTCCTTTCGGGATTCCTCATCCTACTTCCATAGTGCTTTGTTCCTAGAGGGGCATGCCCCTCTTCTTTCCACGGCTTGCTTGAGCCAGCATTGTCTACATCAATATAGGAGTAAGACGCATTGTTTTTGGTATAGGGCAGTCCCATACGGGTGGAAAACGTGTCTTCCAAAGGGAGTTCACCTTGTGAATGGGAGTCCTTGTTCCCTAAGGGGCCATCACATGTCACTAGACCTTCCCAGGTCATGTGAAAGGAGCAAGAGAGCAGAGCTCCACAGGAAAAGGGGAGGAGCTTGAAGCCACAGAGGTAACAGCCTTTGAAAGAAAAGAGAGAAGTTCCCCAAGAATAAGAGATCAAGAGGAGAAGTGGAAGAGCAGGATGAAATAAAAGTTAGGGAACCTTAGCCTGGTGCACGAAGATGAAGAATTGACTTGCTTTACTGAGAGGTTGATGGAGTCGCCTCAAACTCCCACCACTTGGCTGCCATGTAGGGATGCTGGACCCAGAACACACCTACAGACCCCAGAAAGGTGCCTAGAAACAGAGCAGTGTTGATAAACCTCTGGCTGATGAAGCCCACTGTGGGCTGTATCCCAGACACGTGTGGAGACCAGACACAGGAGAGAGATCAACCAGCCTGCCGAGGGCTAGATATCAGACACACGTGGAGACCAGACACAGGAGATAGATCAACCAGCCTGCTGTGGGCTGTATCCCAGAAACGTGTGGAGACCAGACACAGGAGAGAGATCAACCAGCCTGCTGAAGGCTGTATCCCAGACACATGTGGAGACCAGACACAGGAGAGAGATCAACCAGCCTGCTGAAGGCTGTATCCCAGACACATGTGGAGACCAGACACAGGAGAGAGATCAACTAGCCTGCTGAGGGCTGTATCCCAGACACACGTGGAGACCAGACACAGGAGAGAGATCTACCAGCCTGCTGAGGGCTGTATCCCAGACACATGTGGAGACCAGACACAGGAGAGAGATCAACCAGCCTGCTGAAGGCTGTATCCCAGACACATGTGGAGACCAGACACAGGAGAGAGATCAACTAGCTTGCTGAGGGCTGTATCCCAGACACACGTGGAGACCAGACACAGGAGAGAGATCAACCAGCCTGCTGAGGGCTGTATCCCAGACACGTGTGGAGACCAGACACAGGAGAGAGATCAACCAGCCTGCCGAGGGCTAGATATCAGACACACGTGGAGACCAGACACAGGAGATAGATCAACCAGCCTGCTCTGGGCTATATATCAGACACACGTGGAGACCAGACATGGGAGAGAGATCAACCAGCCTGCTGTGAACTGTATCTCAGACACGTGTGGAGACCAGACACAGGACAGAGATCAACCAGCCCACTGTGGGCTGTACCTCAGACACGTGTGGAGATCAGACACAAGAGAGAGATCAACAAGCCTGCTGAGGGCTAAATATCAGACACACGTGGAGACCAGACACAGGAGAGAGATCAGCCAGTCTGCTGTGAGCTATATATCAGACACACATGTAAACCAAACACAGGAGAGAGTTCCACCAGCCTGCTGAGGGCTATATATCAGACACACGTGGAGACCAGACACAGGAGAGAGATCAACCAGCCTGCTGAGGGCTAGATTAGATATCAAACACACGTGGAGACCAGACACAGGAGAGACATCAACCAGCCTGCTGTGAGCTATATATCAGACACGCGTGGAGACCAGACACAGGAGAGAGATCAACCAGCCTGCTGTGAGCTATATATCAGACACACATGTAAACCAAACACAGGAGAGAGATCAACCAGCCTGCTGAGGGCTATATATCAGACACACGTGGAGACCAGACACAGGAGAGAGATCAACCAGCCTGCTGAGGGCTAGATTAGATATCAAACACACGTGGAGACCAGACACAGGAGAGACATCAACCAGCCTGCTGTGAGCTATATATCAGACACACGTGGAGACCAGACACAGGAGAGAGATCAACCAGCCTGCTGTGAGCTATATATCAGACACACGTGGAGACCAGACACAGGAGAGAGATCAACCAGCCTGCTGTGAGCTATATATCAGACACGCGTGGAGACCAGACACATTAGAGAGATCAACCAGTCTGCTGTGGACTGTATGCCAGACACGTGTGGAGCCAAGACACAGGAGAGAGATCAACCAGCATGTTGTGGACTGTATCCCAGACACATGTGGAGCCAAGACACAGGAGAGAGATCAACCAACCTGCTGTGAGCTATTTATCAGACACGCATGGAGACCAGACACAGAAGGAGCGAGATCAACAAGGCTGTGGGCTGTATCTCAGATACGTGTGGGGACCAGACCAGAAGTGGGGAGATCAACGAGCCTGCTGTGGGCTATATCCCAGACACTGGTGGAGACCAGAAAGAGGGAGAAACAACTAAGAGCCTTACAAGGGCTGAAGCTCAGAAACTAAGAGGAGACTGGATGCCAATAATGGCCAGAGGAGATGCTGGCCAGGAGAGAGGGTTATAATGATTCTGCCAGACAAGAACCCGAAGCAGAAGAGAAGAACTGCTTGCTGCCAGGGGTTTCCTGAATGTATTCACTCTTGCCAAGGAGGGAAAGCCATGACTAGAGAGCTAGAACACTAAGGCATGTGGGGGTGCCGACGTTGCTAGCAGGCAAAGTCAATTAGCAAGGTGGCAGCTGTACACCAGAGACAGTGTCAACAGAAAGCACGCTGGGTGGTAATCTCCTGAGACCAGGAAGCCAAAAGCAATCTGGGTGGTATTTTGGTGGTATCCTGAGAATGATTGGAAAAACAGGATGCATGAGGGATGGTTTAACCAAGACTGTTGAAGAGGAAGTGCCAGGTATCATCCGCACCGCAGCCACCCCCTTTGAAGTGCCAGGAATGTTCACACCAAAATATGTGACGTATGGAGAACAGATTAACCAGCAGAGAGCCGCAGTTGGGCTCTGTCCAGTGCCTATCGGAGTAACAGCACCTATTGAAGGACCGACACATCAGCAAACCTGGACAGTAAGGTACCCACTGAGAAGACCATATCTACAGACACAACAAAAGGACATTTGTCAGAATTAAATACCTGAAGAAGCCAAGAAGATACTAAAGGAAGACGAATGGTGATGTCATAAGAAACCAGACTGACACACATATAGAAGTTATAATGACCTGAGAATACTCACAAAGAGACGAAAGACCATGGATAATTGACACCTTGAGCCTAAAATGAGGAATTTGATGTCAAGATGAAGAAACTCATGCCATATGCACGATAAAGACATTAAGCCAGTATAAACGTGCACAGTTACAAGAAACCGCAAGAAGCAGAGAAATCGTGAAGCTTGCTTATGCTTGGTAGTAAAATAGAGTGCAGCAAGCGCCAACTATACATATATCTACCTCAAAAACACTTTATAGATGAGTGTAAATCCTCTACGCACATGAGCAGAATTGAACAGAAGTTACTAAAGGTATCAAGAGGAGAGTGTTGCAGCAAACAAATCAAGAATTAAAGACGGAGAGAAACCCAGCTGAAGGTAACCATGCAAAAAAAAAAAAGGCTGTACCAGGCTGGAATAGGCCTGTAATGGATACAATTAAGAAGAAAAGGAACAGAGTCTCCTGTTCAGCAAGGTCGAGATAAGCCGCAGATGGGAGACGACTGGCAGAACTAAATCAAATACACGAAAATGCATGAAGAAGAGGCCGATTTCACGGTGTCCTAGTCACGTGGCAAGGCGGCAGGAAGGGATGAGACTCTCACAGCTACGCATGGAGCCCTGCCGTACCTATACTCCTTAACTTTCTCAGACCACGAAGCAGACTCCAGGCCAAACTACAAAGCAGTAATTGACACACGGCCACTGAGGTGATGGAGGATTGTAAAATAATAGGAGGGAACCTGGGGTGCAGACTTACTCCCTGCACCCGGCTAAGTGGAAAAGTTTGAGTGGGGTTGATGCCAACCCAATCAGAGTGGACCATGTAATATAAGGTCCCATAGAGAGTAGAGCCAATGGGACGTCGTACTTTTAGTGACGTTTACAGTGGCCAGTTTGAAAGAAGGGCTTAGTTGCCCCACCTGACATTATTATTATCCAATCCCCTCTCCACGTTACCATATACAGATATAGTACCTATGTTAAAGTTACCTTCCTATAACCAATCAAGTTGCATGTTAGGTTTTTAAGATTACACGTCAATGATGATGAGTTTTTGGTATAAAAGTTGTGTTTTTCTGAAATTAATTGGAGTTTAAGCGAGAAGGAAGATCGAACGGTTGCTGATGTTCATTGAACTCCCCGTTTTCTGTACTTGTCATTAAACAAACTCCCTTTGCCAAACTATTAACGTGTCATTATTATTTGATGCAAGAGTACGAATTTGCATCCTGATCTATCTCGAGGGTGCTGCTGCTCATATTAAAGGACTGTTTGGAAACGCCCAGTCTCATGGGCCGGCTGGAGTCCATCCAGTTCACTTGGTAGAGAGATTATATGGTTAAGATTAGATAAGACACCCATTGACCATCGACATAAGTAACTTCGGGTCCTCGGCAATGTCACGAGTCCTTTGCCATCCGACTGATAGAACGAGAAGCTCCCCGTAGATAGTGGCTAGTTTAATTAAAAACCCTGCAGGTTAGGTCTGAAGGAACCTTTGCTTTCTCCCAAAAATCCCTTCCCACTTCTACGAGCAGCTGATCGGACAAGCAGCATGGAAAGGCAGTAACGAAGGCGGTGATCCCGACCGTCCGGAGAGGAAAAATATGCAAACGGTGAGTGAAAAAGACTGAATGTTTTGTCAAAAAGTTGCATGCCTTAAAGCAAGTGAAGGAAAGGTATCGGAGGGAGGTGGGACAAAAAAAAAAACGTCAAAGTAAGAGTATAATGTATACATAAGGGGAAAATATTGACTCAAGGGTGGCCGAGCAATAGAGAGAGATACCGGGAGTGACCGAGGGAGAGAGTATATGCCCATTTTCCTAGGTTTTAAAAGAGCGCCAGAAGAAGCCTTGTTGTAAGGTCCTGAAATGATAGGACGACGTAGACGACCAGAATCGATTAAAGACGATCTGAAAGAAATGGGCTTAAATTCCATGTCGGAATACAATTTGGGGCATAATGCATCTGATGGCATGAGATTTGTGTAGCCGGCCGAAGTTTGTCTTTTCCGTTTTATGTTTTTGTCTATGACGTCAGAAGGTAACAACTTATTAAAAATAGCATGAAAATGGCACGATTGTGATGATATAATGTTGCATGGCATGGATTGATGGTTGTAGTTGACAAAAGTAAAAGTGAAATTTTTGTTGAAAAAACAGGATTGGAGCCCGCGGCGATTGGTGCTCGTTCATATTGTTGATCTTAGTTGTGAAACGAAAAGCATAATAAAGTGTTACATAAAGATAAGATCAACAGGTTAAGCATGTAAGACATTACCCCTTTGGCACACATGTGCAAACAGCTGCCGAAGCTTGCAGTCAAGCTTAAACAGTACAGTGCAGAATGGGTCAAAGGGAAAGCAGACAACATGTTTATGCCATGGCCACAGGTAGGATCGCTATCTAAAACCGTTACACAGCACATGACGACATATTTGCACGCCACGTACACTGGCAAAATGTTAGACAAACGCCTAGCTAGTTTAGAGCTTTGGAAGATGCATCAACGAGAAAAGGAGGAGGAGCCACCGTTAGATTGGATACTGAATTTATGCACAGAGGGGGGTAAAGAGCCTTCTGCGTCACCCGCCCCACCTGAAACGAAAAGCGAAGCTTGTAAAGGCGAAGAATTATACCCGTTGAGAGAATTTAAAGCAGCCACAGGATATAGCAATCCGTCATATGAGTCACCTACGCAAAGTAGTGACGAAAGCCCAGAGAAGGACAGAGACAGAGATATTACCTCCAAAGTCCCGGAGGACAAGGAGAGACCCGAAAAGGAAAAAGGAGACCAAACATTAGCAAATACATCTAAGAGATGGAAAGGAAATGAGGATAGGACTGATGAGATGGCATTCGCAGAGAATGAATGGATGGGAGGTCAAATTCTATTGAAACACGATGGTAAAGGCATTGAGGATGTGAGGCAAAAATGAGAACGGGACGAATTAGAGAGGAGGGAAAAGGAAAACCGATCATGAGATGAAGGGGCTAAGAAAAAGGATAGACAGAAACGAGAGCAGTTATATCATGATGAACAGGTCAGAAAACAGGAAAAGGCAGAAGAGCAGAGAAAACGCGATCATAAGCAGAGAACAGCTGATGATCGAGATAGAATAGAATAAAGGAGGATAGAAGAACAAAAGATACGAGAGAAGAGAATACAAAGACAAAGGGATGAGGAAATGCGAAGGGGCAACGAACAAAGAGATGCGAGGAAACAAGAAGAAGACAGGGTCAGAGAGGAAGCCAGGAAGCGTAGAGAGTTTAATGAGGACATAGAAGGTAAGCAAAGACAGAGCACAGGATCTTGAATATCTGGAAAGAGAGGTTAAAAAACCCGATCCAGTAGTAGGCTGGGAAGATATAGAAAAATTCTTCCTTGAGTACCATTCCGTACCAGGAACATCTAGGGCAAATATCGAAGATGACTTTGACGCCAGAAGCATCGGAAAGACGATCGATAGACTATATGATGAGATGGGGCTAGAAAGAGTACCCCAAAGGGAAGGAGAGGATGAGCGTCTTGACAGCACTCAGTTGTACGATACTGAGGACACGCCCAGAAGTAGCAGAAATAGAAAGCTGTCATTACATAGGCTGACCCTAACCAGAAATGAGGAGGATGCGAGAGGTTGCACGAGTTGGGCACAGACAATATCGGATGCAGAAAGAGAAGAATGTGAAGAAAGAGAAGACAAGAGAAGACGCAGAAAATGCTTCTCTAGGGGAAAGGGAATAAGATGATCGGAATCTAGTGGGTCTGCACCTAAGACACCAGAGTTAGCCATACAATCAGATCAGTATGAAGGAGTATCATACGGTCCGAGGGGGTGTCTCCACCACCCTATGTGAGCAGATTAAGGACATTGCCAGGTAGACGGCGATGCAGGAATATTACCCCTGCAATAGACAGGAAAATGATGAGAGAGGAAAAGGAGTGTCATGTGTCACTATTCCCTCTACTAGAAAAAGGAGGATCGAGACCACAATATATACCCTGGCCTCACATGGACAGAGAAAACCTGAAAAATAAACTCCCAATGTTGACATCGGGAGCCAGAAAATTGATACATGAGTTAAAAGAAATGACAGAAGGGAACATGTTGGCTATAGGATATTAAGGGTCTTTTAATCGCCATACTTGGTGATAGAGCTGACGATGTGTGGACATGTGCAGGTTACCCTGGGGTGACTACTGTGAATACTGCACACTACAGAGTGCCGTTTAACAATTGCAGAACCGCGGTATGGAAAGTGCTTCGAGTGCTAAATCCGGACACTTCTGATATGGGAGCTATAGTGACATGTAAAATGAAGGAGTCAGATGATCCTTTGCTTTACATTCAGAATTTCCAAGACGCCTGGGTATTGGAAACTCGTGAATCTCGGGGGAAATCTATACCCGTGTTTTACCATTTACTATGCCAAGGGCACCCAGATCAGGTAGAGAAACAGCTGAAGAAATTTTTAGGGATTGAGGCAAAGCCATGGTCTGAAATACAGTTCACCATCGCGCACTATTGCAGGCTGGTGCAAGAAAAGAATTGCAAAAAGGATGCTGCACGAAAAGGTGAAGAGGGTAAAGTAGTGCAGAAAAATGTATCAAAGTATGCCATTGAGGGGGCAATGATAATTAATACAGATGGATCAAACATGCAGCAGGCCAATAGCCAAAGACAGTTTGTTCAAAGCAATAACGGGCTTTACCCAAGGGGAAGAGGCTTTCGAGGAAGAGGATGGCAGAGTAATTAGGGAGGTTTTCAAAACAATCAAGGATGTTTTCAAAATATGCAAAATGGAAACCAGGATATGCAAAATGGGCAAATAATCAGACCACCACCAACATGTTGGAAGTGTGGAATGACAGGGCATCTAGCACGCACATGCAGAAGTCAAGGCATGGTGCAAAATGACCAACTCACAAGAGGAGGGATGGTGAATCCATCTGCGTTCTCGCAGCAGGGTGGAAATGGAGTTGCACAGAATCACACGGTGCAGCAGCAAGCGCCGGGAGTGCAGCAAAGTTTGCAACCCCAGAATTTGACACATTTTCCACAGGGACAATCTCAACAGTTGCCAATGCAACTGTCACAAACAACAGGTACAGGACAGGTACTGAATTCAGGAATGAGAAATGCCACAAGTGACGGGGGAAATCCGTTCACTCAGAATGGGACAAGATTATATATAGACTAGGAAAGCTCACTGGGAGACCTGATGTGTTCTATCCTATCGGTGACACTCAACCCTCACAAGGAACCAAGGGTAGATGTCGTTATAGGGGATAAGGAGTATTCTTTCTTAGTTGACACAGGAGTGACACGCTCGTGTATACGTGAAGGCAGGTTTTCTTTGTCCGGCGATGCCATAAATACTCAGGGCTTTACAGGAGCAACACTTTGTGTTACTTTTACAAAAGAACTTCCAGTTTCCATAGGAGAATGTGACATGAAAGTGCCACTGCTATATTCAAGGCAAGCCCCAGTGAATATATTGGGACGAGACCTAATGACAAAACTAAACATGACAATCTCGTTCACGGAGAAGGGCATAGTATGTTCAACTCCAGGAATGCATTGTTTGAACATATGCAAAATGATTAGAGCATACACAGGACAAATGGCTATGAGAGCTATTCCATTGGAACCAGAAATATTTGCTTATGGGTGTGCATATTAATGTCATGGCTACCAGGCCTTGCAGACAAAACCATGAGAACCCCAGATGGGTTTTTATGTAGACCAAGAATACCTATGCATGAGTAAAAGGGACAAGTGTTTCCCTTGACAATACAAGCAGCCATAGTGCGAAGAGAAGTGGCTCTGCTTGACGGTTGTGATGACGAAGGCAGACAATGGTGTGCAGTAATTGCCATTGGGGAAGGTTATAGATTGACGGACATCACTGATGATGATCTGTTTGAAGAACAACCAAGAAAAGATGAGATGACAGTTGAGGTTAATCTCATATATTTGGTGAAAATGATCCAAAGAGAAGTGCCTCAGAGAATGATGCTGGCACAGAAATGTCCTGAATACTTTGAGGATGACATGGCAAAGGTGCCTGTCTCAGTATGGACTACAGGTCCCTATGACGTAGGCTTACGGAAAGGAGTCGGCGAAGTGAAGATTAAATTGAAACCAGGAGCAATTTTACCAAAAGCACGACAGTATCCCATGTCTAGGGAAGCAGATGAAGGGATTTCTAAGACCATTTCTGCCATGATGGAGCAGGGCATCTTAGTGACGTCAGAGTCGTCATGCAGTACTTCGATTTACCCAGTGAAAAAAGGGAAAGGGGGGTCTTGGAGGCTAGTGCAAGATCTACGCCTGATAAACCAGATAGTCGAAGCCGAGTTCCCTCTAGTCCCTAACACGTCCACAATCCTATATAATTTACCCATTGAAGCAAGGTATTTCACAGTGATTGACTTGAAAAATGCATTTTTCTCAATCCCATTGCACAAAGACTCACAAGATCTGACATAATTTACGTTCAGACAAGTTTGTCTGAAAAGCACAAGTTTGCCCCAAGGGTACTGTGAGTCTCCTTCAATTTTCAACAGAGTCGTGCAGATGGACTTAAACAATATCGCATTAGAGAGTGTTGTCTTGCAATACGTGGATGACATTCTAATTTGCAGCACGACAGAGGAAATGTGCAGACACGATTCTATTCAGCTATTGACTATACCGGCAGAAAAAGGATATAAAGTTGACAAGGAAAGCTTACAATATTGTCAACAAGAAGTGCTGTATATAGGCCAGCTAATCTCACATGAGGGGAAAAAGGTTACCCCTGGGAGAGCTGAAGCCATTTCAAAGACAGCCAAACCACACACGATAAAACAAATGCAGAGTTGTCTCGGATTATGCAACTATGTCAGGGCATGGGTCTTTGACTACAGTTCCTATACCAGACCCTTGTTACAAGCCTTGAATAAAGCACAGGCAATGAAAGAAAAAATTGTGTGGGCTGAGACCATGAAAGAAGGGTTTGTTGAACTAAAAAAGGCCATTTGCACGCCACCAGTTTTAGGGATTCCCAACTATGCAGAGGAATTCTACCTGTTTTCACACACAAATGGCAATGTTATGACAGCAGTACTCTCATAGAGAACCACGTTGGGGTACAAGCCCCTTGCATACTACAGTGGGAATTTAGACCCAGTGATGAAGGGTCACTTCCTGTGCGAACAAAGTTTAGCTGCCGCAGTGTTCGCCATAAAGAAGGCTACAACCATTGTGATGGGATGCCCAATGACGTTATTCGTCGAGCACGCATTATTTGCCATTTTAGAGAAACCAAAAGGCCCATTGATATGTCAGAGAGCTTTTGCTTATGAATTGATCATATCAAATCCAACAATTAAAATAGTTTGATGCAAAATAGTGAACCCAGCTATGTTTATAGCAGAGCCAGTCACTGAAGGAGAGCAAATACATGAATGCGCGAACTATGAAGAATTCTATGATGAGATTCCCAGAGTGAAAGAAAATGTATTGGCAGGAGGAGAAATCATCTTCGTTGATGGTTCTTTGAGGACCGATCAAAATGATGGACAAAGATATACAGGCGCCGTTGTGATGAAGCACACAGCAAAGGGGGAATTTCAAGTACTCATTAGTGCATGATTGCCCTCACACTATTCAGCACAAGCTGCAGAATTATTGGCGTTGATACTCACACTCGAGAGTCACGCAGACCAGGAAGTTATGGTTTACAGTGGGTCTGCCTATGTGACGCCAACACTGCATGCAGGCCTATCGCGCTGGAAATGGAGGGGCTTCCTCCGAGCAGATGGCATGCCAGTGCAGCACGCAGCCTTATTAGACAGGCTCATTGAGACTCGACAGCTCCCAGTGGGCATAGCGGTCGTGAAATATGCCACCCACACAAAAAGGACAGATTTTATCTCACATGGAAATTGAGCAGCAGACACTGAAGCCAAGCGTGTGGCGACTAAAGATGAAATAATCATGAGTGTGGAAATACCTGATGTGCATGAGAGAATGATTGTGGCATGAAGCAAGCCTGAAGGCTATAGCAACATGGCAAGAACTCAGTTAGTGGAGCTCCAGGGGGAGGCACCACAGGAAGAGAAGAGAAGGACCCATGGAAGCGACGAGGGTGTACTTTAAACCCCTCTGAGAGCTTCTGGTGACAAGACATCACTGGTAAACCGGTGATGCCCATAGCCTTATTAAAAATTGCATTGGAACAGTTACACTATCCAGCGCACATGACAAATGAGAATCTAGCAGTAATGATTGCTGAAGACTGGTTCTTACCGAACTTGGCAGAACACGTTGCATTTTTTATGGTGAACTGTATAATTTGCCAGTAGTTCATGGCTGGGCATACACTACGTGTAATTAGAGGAGTCATCCCAAGGCCCAATGGACCTTTTTAGCACGTGCATGTGGAGTACATCGATAGGATTCAAGTATGTAACGGTTACAGGTATCTAATTGTTGTGGTGTGTCCATTCTCTAGATGGATAGAAGCAGGCCAATGTCCACAACCAGACTCTACCTGTGCGGCCAAATTCTTGGTGAGGGAGGTATTTCCCAGATGGGAAGTGTGTGAAGTCATGAGGTCAGACAATGGTCATCATTTTGTTAAAGCAGTATTTGAACAGATTAGCTTGTTGCTTGGTATAAAGCACAAGTTTTCTTCAGCGTATCATCCTCAAGGGAATGGGTAATGCAAAAAGCTCAACGGCTTGTTAAAGGAAAGGATAGCCAAGTTGAAGCTTATTCTGAAGAAGGGGTGGCTTGTCGGGAACCAGAAACGCCAAATAGTAGTGGTGGCTTGACAGGTCGTGACACAATTTAGGCTTTCTGACAATATACCCCTCAAGTGTACATAAGGACAGTTTGAGATGAGTACTGCCCGAAATATGGTACACCCCGGTACTCCAACAGGTGGCTGCAAGAACATTAATCAGGCATTAACATAAGGCTGAATGCAATGGGAACTCCAAAGCAAGATACGGAACTGATACTCACAAACAAGAAAATCAGACTGGGACCGAATGTTCCAAATCAGATCAATGAGTACCCTGAAAGCAAAAGGAACTATTACCAAGAGTGCAGGAATAACAAGGAAGAAAATAACTAATAGTCTTGTGCTTACCAAATGAGTGTCCTGGATAGTCGCTGCAGAAATGTGGAAAATGAGTTGGCAGTCCAGCAAAACAACGTCTTTGGTTTTCCTTTACCCGCCGCCACGAGGACGCCTAAAAGTTAATTGATCCTGGCGCTGTTGCGCTGCTGTTCTTGAAATCCTGCACCGATGCGCCAATGTCCTTGGTCTTTGCGCCGATGCACGGTATTCCTGAATGTCCAAAAAAGTCTTTTGACAGTTCCAGAAAGAAGATTTGACACAGGCAAGACGTGTGGGATGAAGAGGTTAATCCGTGGACGTTCTGATTTTGGTAAGAGCAGGTAAGACTTGGATTTATTAGACAAATGCAGTCCGTGGCTGTTCCGGGTCAGATATGAGCAGATAAGACTTGAGGATTTAGACGAGTGCAGTCCGTGGCCGTTCCGGGTCTGGTATTAGCAGGTAAGGCTTGAGGATTTAGATGAGTGCTGTCCGTGGCCGTTCCGGGTCAGGTAAGAGCAGGTAAGACTTGAGGATTCAGACAAGTGCAGTCCGTTGCCGTTCGGGGTCGAGTATAAGCAGGTAAGACTTGGTAGCAATGACAAGGAGGGAGTAATACAGGTAACAAGGGCCGGGGATACAAGAAGCCAAGAAAGCAAGATACGAGGTAAGGAGCTTTGGATTTAGACAAATTCAGAAGCGCCGCAATGTGCGGAGGCGCAGCTTAAATACAGGTCATCTGACCTTGCGCAAGGCACGGCGCCGTAGACCTGAGCGTCTACGCGTATACCATGGCAGCCAGCGTTTCCACAGTAACCCATAGGGTTCTGCAAAAGGACGTGCAAGACACAAGGGAGAACCGTTCTGAGTCACCGCAGACCCTCTCACTTTGGACCCTACAATGTTAGTTTCCCTGGGTTTACTAGACAGTTTGTTATTACGTGAACTCCTCCTCCGATTATCCGACGGGGCATACAATGGAACCCTGACATGGCTACACTGTCTTCCACTGGCACTGTATGCACTCAGAAACCAGCCTGGTTCTGACCATCATCTCACGCCGCACAAAATCGTGACAGGCAGAAGGATGCGCATGCCATTGACACCTCAAAATAGAGCTAGATGTGATGCCCAGCAAACAAGAGAAGTGTTAGGATTGGAAATGCAAAACTACTTGAATTGCATGACATCTTGTCTTATTGTCATTTCAGGACAGCTGCAGCAATGACAAAAAGGGTGCGGGGCAGCACAGAACACAGAAGGAGGTACTACAACAGACCCAGTTCCGAAATTACATGTTCCTCCCATATTTACCGGGGACATAGTCCTGGTGAGAAACCACACAAGAAAAAAGTGTACGCGCCGAGGTTCAACAGTCCCTTTAGATTGGAGGACGTTACACCCTCTGCAGTCAAACTACAGGGAAGAAGAGCTTGGATCTTTTTGGGTGACATCAAGCCATTCATCGGAGAAGACCCTCTGCCCACACCCCACCGCGTAGATACTGCAGACGATGGGGAAGAACCACAGTATGTGCAGACGAGATCCATGACGAGGAAGAAGGAAGCATGACCAGCAAAAGCAAAGGCAAAGAACATTTTGTGCAAGTGGTGGGTTCGTTTTGGACACTTCCTTTGGGGGACATAAAAACACGGACACTCTGTTCATCCTAGTTGCAGGGTGAAGAAGAAGAATTGCACGTATAAGCCACAAAAATAGCTTGTTGATTTTAGACTTTGGACTGAGGCACACTGAAGCCGTGAAAAGAAAAGATATGCCAGATTTTGATCAAGGATACGTAAATTGGAAGAGAATACAGTATCCTGACTCTTTCAATACAGAAGCCTTATTTGGACTTACTCATGGTGTCACGCAATAGAGACCTCACCAAATACCTTCTGATCTATTTCGAGTTAGTGTTGAGGTCATAGCTGTCGTTAGTGGGAAGAATCACAAGCACAAAAGAGTTTCTTCAAGATCCTGAAAACGAAAAGACAATAAGGAGGCTGCTCACAGTGATTGCAGAGTAGTTTCTTTTGCTTCTGGAATACAGTAAGGACAAGACAAATGTCCCTGTCACAGGAAGATAGCAGACTAGCTAGTAACATTTTCTTTTGCTAAATTGAAGACTTTGCAGAACTTGTGGGGAGACATGCCAGTGATGATGTCCTCACTTTCATTAGAGACCCAGCGAACTCTGTACAGTTGAATATTCTCCCGCATGGTATCATGATGCAGGTCGAACTTTATAATCATCAGCAGAATCACCGGAGAAGATAGTAAAACATTCCTTCGAGGGACAGATCGTGAAGGTGTTGCCAAGGATTTCGCTTTTGTTTATGCTGACAAAAGGAACATGTCACCTGGAGCGAAACAGATAAGAGACATTGACTGGGAATTGGTTTATTTTGAACACGCGAATTAAAGACTTGCTGAACCTATCGCCTCATTCCTCCCTTCCCATCTCCGTCTCTCTGTTTCCCTCTCATTCCTCCCTTCCCATCTCCGTCTCTCTGTTTCCCTCTCATTCCTCCCTTCCCATCTCCATCTCTCTGTTTCCCTCTAATCCCTCCCTCCCCATCTCCGTCTCTCCGTTTCCCTCTCATGCTTCCCTTCCCATCTCCATCTCTCCGTTTCCCTCTCATTCTTCCCTGTTTTAGAAAATGGCATCGTTCAAGTATGTAACATTGCATTGGGAAACATAGACCTTTTTCCCCCTCTATACAGGACTCTAAAACGTATGTGTGTTTTTTCTCCTGCCATTTCAACTACCATTGTGAAAGTAGTGTCATTCTTGGCTTGCCTCCTAGCTAAAGCACTCATCTAGTGAACCTTTCTACCACCATCTAATGCACCTGTCATCTTGTCCAATTGTCGTCATGTCTTTCTGCCTCCTCTGCTTGTGCCCCTCCCTGTGTCCTTCCCTAGTGTTCTCCTCTACCCCTTCCCATCCCTTCCTCTTCTCTGGGCTCCCACCTACTCTATGGTGCTCTCTGTCTCTCCTATCTTTTCTAATTGCTTCTCTATTGACTATCCTGCTCTCCTCACTAAATCTGTTAGGAAGAAGTTTAAAAAAAAGAGATCCTGGCCTCCAACCCAGGCCTTCCTACCGCCGACACCTACACCAGTGCCTCCTCCAAGGAAACTCTCACCGACATCCTCTTTGTCGTTCCTCGCCAGACCTATGGACCCTACATATGGTCTCTGTGCTCTCTCCCTTATCTTCCTCTCACATTAATGGTGGCACACGATGGGAGGCCCTCCTGGCCTCCTTCCACTCCTCTGAGGTCATCATTAATGTTTACTTGAATGGGACCGTCTTGGTCCAAGGCCCTCAAGCCAACCTTCTCCTCTTTGATATGATATGATAGTTTATTTATATAGCGTCTATACACAATGCGTTTCAAAGTGCTTCAAGGCGAGGGCGGGAGCAAGGGACAATACAATGACACTCTTACAGGCCTTGAACAGTAAGGATGTGAATATCGTACTCGGCCTGACGACATTTCAGACATTGCAAGAGCTAAGACATAGATACGGAAGGGAGGGGGAGAGTGGGAAGGAAATAGAAACAGACAGGGGACTACTGTACTAGGCCTGATGACATTTCTGGTAGAGCCGGAGAAAAACAATAGGTGAGGGAGAGGGGTGCAGAAAGGGAGGGCAGGCTCAAAACTAGCGACTATTATACTAGGCCTGACGACTTTTCAGACATTGCAAGAGCTAAGACATAGATAAGGAAGGGAGGGGGAGAGTGGGAAGGAAATAGAAACAGACAGGGGACTACCATACTAGGCCTGACGACATTTCTGGTAGAGCCGGAGCAAAACAAAAGGTGAGGGAGAGGGGTGCAAGAAGGGAGGGGAGGAACAAAACAAGCGACTATCGAACTGGGCCTGACAATGTTTCAGATAGTGCTGGAGGGAGGGGGGTAACAGTAGGGGGATGTGGGAGCGACAGGCGAGGTTGCTATCATACTGGGTCCAGGGACAATTCTAGTGCTTAGAAGAAGTACATGATGGACGCTTCCCGCGCCTCATCAATTTAATTTCTTCTCCTGCTGTGCCCTCTTCCCCCTCCACAGCTTCCTTGCCTACCCCTGCTGCCTCCTCCTTGGCTACCTTGCCTTCTCCTCCTTCCTCTTCTGCGCTCCTCGGGATGCTTCTACACCTCTGCATGGCGTACCTCTGATTTGCTCCCCTCCTTTCAAGATTGGCAACCTTCTCCATATTGCCACTCTAAACTCTCGCTCTGCTGTCAAACACTCCTCTGACATCTGCCGTCTCCTGGAGGAACTTGACCTCGATGTCCTCAGTCTCACTGAGACATGGTTCAGGGCCAGCTCTGTCACAAGCTTTGACACATTCCTCCCGGATGGCTACAAGATCCTTTCCGTGCCCAGATCCAACCATTCTGGAGGGGGTGTAGCCCTGATCTTTCCTGAGTGGATTCCTGCCTCTGTCATTCCTACACAGGCCTACTCCTCTTTCAAATGCCTCACCTGCAGGCTCTCTCTCTCTCTCTCCTAGCCATTCCCTTACTGTGGCTACCATCTATCGGCTATCTGGTCAGATCTCCTCCTTCCTCTCTGAGTGGGCAGACCTCTCCTCTTCCCGCCTGGTCTCAACCACTCAACTCCTCCTTCTTGGAGACTTCAACATCCACCTGGATGCGCCCTGTCCTCCCTCTGGACTCTTTCATAACCTCTGCGACTCTCTATCACTCTCTATCATCCCCTCTGGCCGACTCACTTTGCAGGGCACACTCTGGATGTTCTGATCTCTTCGGACCTTCCCCTTTCCCTTTCTATCCCTCTCACCACTCCTCTCTTCTGCAGTGATCACTTTCTCCTTTCCTCCCATCTCACCCTCTCTAACCCTCAAGCCAGCCCATGCACTGCCACCCACCTTCTTGGTTATCAGACTCATGAAGATGCTCCAATGGCAATACCGGCTCTCTGTCTGCACCAAGAAGAGAGCCCACATCCAAGCCAGAGTCTTTGCGGCATCTAACCAAACTGCAAGGAGCTGGCCAATCCTGCTGCAGCCTCTACCTCTCCTGTGCCCTCCCAGGCCCTCTGCACGACCCTGGCTTCTCATTTCATCTCTAAAACTCAGGACATCCTGTCCTCTCTCTCTTCTTCTCCCTCTCCTCCTCCTACCCACTGCTCTTCCTCTGGCCCTTCTGCGGCCACCTCTCCTTCCTCCTTCTCTGCCTTTCCCCTGTTCTCCCAGACAAGGTTTCTAGACAAGTCCGATCTATGAAAGTCTCGTCAAAACAGGTACATCCCTGTTCCTCCAAAACAATCAAGGACCACATTGACTCCCTTGCTCCTGCTCTGGCCGATCTCTGCAACCACTCCTTCACCACTGGAATATTCCCTTCCCCCCTGAAGCACTCCCTTGTGTGCCCTCATCTTAAAAAACCCACAGCAGACCCTTCCTGCCCAGCTAATTATCTTCCAATCTCCATCACTCCTTTCCTGGGCAAACTCCTGGAAAAGATGGCCATCTCCCAGCTTAATCTCCACACTGAATCTGTAGGTTGTCTCCATGACCATCAGTCCGGCTTCAGAGCCGCCAGAAGCATGGAAACTGCTCTCCTGAACATCCGTGAAGACCTGCTGTCGAACCTCGATTCCATCACCCTCTGTGTCCTCATCTTACTGGATCTCTCTTCTGCCTTTGACACGGTCAATCATGCCCTCCTACTCAACCGTTTCCGTGATAACCTGGATATCACCGATCAGGCTATGGCTTGGTTGACCTCCTTCCTCTCCGATTGACACTCCCAGGTCCAACTTGGGTCCTTCCTCTCCTCTATCTCTATCTCTAGCTGTGGGGTTTCCCGAGGGGTCTAACCTCTCTCCCTGGCTGTTCAACCAATACCTGGTACTTCTTGCCCACTGCATCGCCGCTCTCTGCCCCAATTTTCAGTGCTCAGTGCTATGCGGATGATACTCCGCTCATTTTTAGGATCCCTTCAGCCACCTCTTCTCCTCTCATCTGACTGTCTTTCTGTTATCCAGGAGTGGTGCGCCGCCAATGATCTCTGCCTTATTGCCGGTAAGACTGAGATTCTCCTTGTCAGCACACCTGCTCCCTTCTTTCCTGTCACTCTCTCATTGGCCTCTCTTGGCCCTCTTCCTGCTCCCACCTGTGAGGCTAAAATCCTTGGGGTCAACTTGGACTCCACACTTCCTTCTCTCCTCACATCTCTGTCGTCTCTAAGAAGTCACACTACCAGTTGCACCTCCTCAGAGGTATTATTTGTTTCCTCTCCTTCCGAAGCTCACTGGCTCCAGAGCTCTGGTTCTCTCTAGGCTGGATTACTGCAATAGCCTCTTTCTAAATCTGCCTGCCTCTACTCTGCGCAACTCATCCAAAAGAGGACTGCAAGACTTGTCCTTGGCCTCAAGCCCAGGGATCGTATCTCTCCAGGACTGAAATCTCTGCACTGGCTACCACTGGTGGTGAGGATTAAGTTCAAAACCTTCTGCATTGTCCACAAGGCCTTCCGGGGCCTGGGACCTTAATACCTTCAACTCTCTCTTCCTAAATATCTTCCTTCTCAAGTTATTTGCTCATCCACCTCTAACTCCCTCAGGGTTAGTAACTTCTCCAAGCAGCGAGTTGGTGGTAGATCTCTTTCCTCGGCTGGGGCCTCCCTCTGGAACAGCCTCCCTGCCTCTCTGAAACTTGAGGACAACCATCTCCGGTTCGGGAAGCACCTCAAGACCTTCCTCTTTTCTTCTGCTTTCTCTCCTCCTCTCCCCTGCTGATCTCCTGGCTGAAACTGAAACTGCACTGGTTACCTGGCTACCCTCTGATCTCGGGCTCAGGTCCCTCCCCGGCAGTTGCACCCCTGCACTGCCCCCCTGGCAACCCTTGCACTTGGGGGCTGTTTCTATATCTCTACAGCCCCCACTAACACTTGACACGATGCCTGCACTTACCCTTGCACTTGTCACTGGCTGCACTTTTATTTATTGTCTTTATTTTACTTTTACCCTATGTACTGCACTGCCCCCTCCCCTTTCCCCTGCACTTTTCCCCTCCCCCTCCCTTGCACTTGCAAGATCTCAATATCACCTGCCCTAGTAGGATCGCTGTCTGTCTTCCCTCTGTTCCCGTCCCTTACCTCATTGCGCTTTGAAACACTTGTGTATAGGCGCATTATAAATGTTGTATCCTATATTATATCCCTTCTCACCCTCTCATCGCTCCCTTCCCATCTCCATCTCTCCGTTTCACTCTCATTCCTCCCTCCACATCTCCGTTTCCCTCTTATCGCTCCCTTCCCATCCTTCTCCGTTTCCCTCTCATCCCTCATTTCCCATTTGCTTCTCTTGACTTCTTTTTCCTGCCACATCCTGGTCCCCACCATGTTTCTTCGACTGCCACTTGGTGGGTCTTCTCCCCGTCCTCTCAAGCACCTGCCACCGTCTTCTTCCTGAATCGCCAACTCACTGCAGACGCCTGGCACAAACCTCTTACTCCAGATGTCCACACGCATCTCCCCCGAGCTAGGGTTTAAAAACCTGTATGCACCACTCCTCCGTGGTTGGGCTGGGACCGAGGGGCGGGGCCAGGCCTGATTTCTATATGGTCCTTGGCAGGTGAAGACCGATGGCCTGGAGGGATGCCCATAGCAAGACCAGAGGTTATGATTAAATAATGGCTGCCTCTTTAAAGCGGTCTACAGCACACAGAGTGGACATGGCTCTTTCCAAAGCACATCCTGGGTTATTCCAAAGATAACGGGTCGGGGGAGGGATTCCTGTCTCCTTGGGCTAACAGCACAAGTCTCCAAAAGTTTGGTGCAGCAGCTGACCCTCCCTCACGGCTCTCCCCTGGATCTCTGCATCATGGCTCGAGGCAGAGTCTAGAATGGTGGCATATTACGGCCCCCCACCACTGAACCCCCCCGCCCCTCCCCCCCAGAAGGTCCTCTGCTTACCCCAAACGCTTGCTCTGCACTCTGAGCTGCACTCTGAGTAATACCGGATGGGGCCATTCATGCGGTTTACGGCCTTACACGTAAAGCACACGTAACGGAAGCCAGAAGGAGCCCACCCTGGCTGCCCATTGAGCATAGACTCCAGCACCAGGGCTTAGTCACAGTATTGAAGCGTCTTGACGACGAAGCCCCCTCCCACTGGACTACTCGGATTATGAAGAAACCCATGGAACGCTCCCTGCGCCCCAATGATACCGTTCGTCATATACAACCACGCTCCACCCTTAAGAACATCGGCAGTGCCCGTTTCAATTCTTGGGCACCCTCCTTATGGAATGCCCTCCCCAAAAATCTGGCCGAGAGGGACTCTAAGGTCCTCTCTAAGAAGCATCTTAAAACGTTCTTGTCTGATGCCGAATGTGACTGATTATCACCCACATGTCCTCTCCCCAAACAAGCCGTCTTCACGCGCTCCTGTCTTTTTGAACATGGGGCTTGCTTGGTAGATAAGTGCATGGGTAGAAAGATGCATGGATGGGTGGGTAGATAGGTGCATGGTAGATAGAGATAGATAGACAGACAGACAGACAGATAGATAGATAGATAGATAGATAGATAGATAGATAGATGCATAGATGCATAGATGCATAGATAGAGAGAGAGAGAGAGAGAGAGACAGACAGACAGACAGACAGACAGATAGATGGCTAGATAGATAGATAGATAGATAGATAGACAGATAGATAGATAGATAGATAGATAGATAGATAGATAGATAGATAGATAGATAGACAGACAGACAGATAGATAGATAGATAGATAGATAGATGCTATCCACTACTGTTGTCATGTTTGATGTCCCCCTGCACACACCACACAGTCTGTGGTTAATAACGGCCGGGGTGGTCTGTAGCATGCCCAGTACCAGCTGTGAATGCTAAGTGATTAAACCTAGGAGGGTTGCATACAATGATGTGCTCTTTCAAACAATGACTACAGGCCGATCATTCTGCGATTTCAGTACCTTTGAAGTCTTCTCTATAGAGGTGTGTATATAAGCAGCACAGCTTTTTACACTCCTCCATTCTCGCCCTGGCCTCCCGTTACTCCACTCCTACTCCATTTAAAACCTATGCACCAGACAAATATGTTGGGTTTCCCAGTCCTTGCTTTTAACAGAACTTCAGTGCAAGGAACAGATGCAAGGACACACATTTCCTATAAATGAAGTGACTGAATGTACACTCAATTTGCCCAAGATAGTTTGGCAGAAAGAGAAATTTGAAAACCTGAGCGCTTGTACTGTTATGTTAGAAGTGAATTCAGCTGCGGGTAAATGCAAGGTTTGGGTTGCTTGCCACAGTTTGTAAGTTATAGAACAAAGGCTGCATTAATTCATAGTCTTGATGTCAATCAATTGTCGAGTGACCATGGGCGCACTTATTGTGCAAGCTGTCATCTATATAAACCGCTGTTGCGTGATTCCATTCAATAGGTAATGGTAATTACCAGCCTTTCGGCATGTGATCCCTTCTGAAGCAGATTGACACCAAGACTACAGAAGCCTCGGACGAAGAGCACATAGCTCAAAAGACGTGTCAGGCTGACCTTCAATCAATTAAATACATGCAACTTACGCATGTACTTTTGTGATTTGTGCGTAGTGTGAATGTACACTAGATTTTGACATTTTAATTATAGGAGATTACGTTGTTAACTCTCAGAAGACTACTTTGAAGTAACACTGGCAGGCCCTATACAGCACATTTAATGTTACTGTTTGATAAAGCTAGTTCAAACAGATCCCAGAGGGAATTTTTCAGGTGTGGAGGGGCAGCTACTGGTTGGGAGTGGCCACAGGTATTTGCATGGCCATGGGTGGTCCAATGGTTGGTCCATAATCAAGCGGCACTCACACACCCTGTGTCCATCACACCCATCCCCTTCCTAGCTGCACCCTAATGCAACAGCTGGAAAGTTACAATATTTTAAAAACCAGAGAGAGATAAGCTGCCCCATGTGTCAGCAGCCTCCCTCCCCTTGGGGTGGTTCAGGGTACCCTTTCTGGTACTGTCAGATTTGACACTTGTCCCTGCGTGCACGAGGGTACGTGAATGTGGTTTCACACCACGAGACCTCCACTGGAGCCTGTGGCTTTCTAAGTGACACCCAAGTCAATGTTCTCATGAGAGCATGTCGAAAAGTCTTAACCTTTGCAAAAAAGTTCCATTGTTAAAATTAGTGGTGGAAGTGGGCGGGAGCGGTGTGCCTCTACTTTTTTTTATTAGGTTTTACAGTTCCTATACTTTTATTTTAAAAATAAACCGTTGTGTAGGAAGAAGTTGAAGCTTGCACTTTCAGTGCACTGCACTGAACGTTCCCCTAAACATCAAAGGCATGTGTTTGGGGATTTGCATTGCGCGTGGGAGGGGGCGTGCAACAGAGGCTGTTCTTCTGGTAGCCTCTGAACCCCGAGGGTGTAGGTGCGGGGCGCAGCCATATGGTTCTGTGGTCGCGGTGAGAGTTTCCCATCCTGCCCACGTGAACTGCGCACAGCGCCTAGACCACTGAGCTATCTACGCCAACGCACACAGACCACAAAGGAAAAGTAGCAGCAGCAGCTATGAGTTCCATAGCGAGCACCTGGAGCCCATGACAATGGCAGCGGCGCGCGGTGTAACTCTCAATGAAAGAGCAGATCATAGCGCCGCGTGTAGGGGTCACGCCATCAGGGCGCCTCACCCCTGCACTCAATGACACATGGCAAATATCCCACACTCTGCTTTCTCCTCCAAAGTGCTCCCATTCACAGCATGGGAGACAGAGGAACCCAAAGCAAGCAGTGGCAAAGCCAACAGTTTGTGCTTTTGTGTAGGCATGGGAAAGGTACTTTCCAGTCACTGCCGCAATGGTAATAACTGCTCATTGTTGGTAGCGGTGCAAAATGGTGCGAGTACCTGGGCATCTAACAGCAGTGCCAGGCAAATGCCTAATACTTATACACTAGCCAAGACTGCTGGCTTTGCCAATGCTTGTTTTTAACGGGACTTCAGTGAAGGACACACAGAGTGCTTACAAATTGAGTGGCTGAAGGCAGACCTGGTAAGACATTTTTATTGCACCAGTGGCGGGTTTACAGCTCCAATTAAGCCACTAACTCTCAGAAGACTGCTTTGAAAAAAACACTGGCCGTCAGAGTGCACATTTTGATGGTAAGGCTTGATCAAAGCAAGCTCAAAGAGTTCCCACGAGCAGGTGTTCTGGGCGGGGAGGGGCAGGAACTGGTGGAATGGCCCTAGGGATTAGCATGGCCATGGGCGGTCAAATAGCCAAACAACCCCTACGAGCTGCTTGTCCCTCATACGCCATTTCCCCCTATCTGTGCTCTAATGTAAACAGAACAGCGCATAGGTGGCGCTACAGCACTTCCTAATAGCCCAAACTAAATTCCATGGCAAGAGTGTAAAAACAGGACAGTGGAAACACATGCCAGGCTGGCATGTGGACCAAGCAAACCCGAAATGAACTGAGGCCTCACTGGAGCCCGAAAAACTGCACGAGATGAGACAGGCCACCGAAAAGCACTGGCAAAGCCAATAGTTGGGGCTTTTGTATAGACATGGGGAATGCCCAAATGGTACTGCCTGGCCATAAGACGGCAACAACTGGGAAAACGTGTGATTAACTGGCAATATGACAGCAGTGCCTGGTAAAGCATGCTTAATACCTGTACACAAGACGACACTGGTGGCATTTTCAATGCTTGCATTTAACAGGACTTCAGTTAATTAAAACATATACATCGTGTGGCTGAAGGCAGACTCGATGAAGTCATTTTTATTACACCAATAGTAGACTGACAGCAGCAATTAAGCCATTAGTGTGCAGTAGACTGCTTAAAAATAACACTGTATCCCGACGTTTGATGTTGCTGCTGGATAGAGATGGCTCAGAAAGATCCTGAAAGGGTGTGTTTTAGGAGGGGAATGGCAGGTAGCGGGTGGGAGTGGCCACAGGGATTAGCATGGCCATGAGCGGTCAATGGGTGGGTAAATACCCAAAAGCTGTGCGTCCCTCCTCACATGCCCCCTGCATCCTAGCTGCACTCCAATGGGATAGTTTCAGCAACGCCAGCCAATATCCAACACTAAAGAGGCACCCACGCCTGGCTTTCTAGGGGCTGAGGGGGTTGTTGCACCTCTGCTCGAGGGGAGGAGTCAGCCTCAACATTGGGGGTCTGGGGAGCGGGATGGCCGTTTTGAAAGCTGGGAGTGAGTGGTGGCCTTCACCGGTCGGACGCTGTGACTTCCCCCTTCCTCCAAGCTCAGGAGGATGGGGCTGCCCACTGCACGCACCTCCCCCCCAGGCCAGAGGCCATTTAGTTTCATAAAGCTGCAGATCATCGGCGCAGTGAAGCCCAGGACCTCATCATGAGGGCGCTACATGGCGTGGGAGGGCCTGCGCCCGCTCTTACAGCTGCTGCCGCCATCACGTTAATGGTTGCCCTCCAGGTTGCCCTACTGCCTTAAGGTGGGGGGGTCTTCAGCCCTCCCAAGCCAGGGGCTGGCGCCGCCCATGCTCTGCTCTCCCTAGTGCCCCCTGGAAGTCATCTTGACAAGTGCCACTGCCACCCCAGAAGGGTCCATCTTCTCCCACCACTTGCGGAGAACAATAAGGAAGTGACGTGCAGCTCGTGGGAAGCAGAACATGGACGCGTGGCTGTCATTTAAGGTGCCCCTGGGGAGGGATGCACTGATCTATAGGGTACTCTGGAGATTTCCCGGCAGGCCTCTGCACACAGGGCAGGGGTGGACTGGCCTACAGGGAACTCTGGAGATTTCCCGCCATGCTTCTGCACACAGGGGTGGACTGGCATACAGGGGACTCTGGAGATTTCCCGCCGGGCCTCTGCACACTGGGCAGGGGTGGACTGGCCTACAGGGAACTCTGGAAATTTCCTGCCGGGCCTCTGCACACTGGGCAGGGGTGGACTGGCCTACAGGGAACTCTGGAGATTTGCTGCTAGGCCTCTGCACACTGGGGAGGGGTGGACTGGCCTACAGGGAACTCTGGAGATTTCCTGCTAGGCCTCTGCACACTGGGCAGGGGGTGGACTGGCCTCTAGGGAACGCTGGAGATTTCCCGCCGGGCCTCTGCACACTAGGCAGGGGTGGACTGGCCTAAGGGAACTCTGGAGATTTCCTGCCGGGCCTCTGCACACTGGGCAGGGGTGGACTGGCCTACAGGGAACTCTGGAGATTTCCTGCTAGGCCTCTGCACACTGGCCAGGGGTGGACTGGCCTACAGGGAACTCTGGAGATTTCCTGCTAGGCCTCTGCACACTGGGGAGGGGTGGACTGGCCTCTAGGGAACATTGGAGATTTACCACCGGGCCTCTGCACACTGGGCAGGGGTGGACTGGCCTACAGGGAACTCTGGAGATTTCCTGCTAGGCCTCTGCACACTGGGCAGGGGTGGACTGGCCTACAGGGAACTCTGGAGATTTCATGCTAGGCCTCTGCACACTGGGGAGGGGTGGACTGGCCTACACGGAACTCTGGAGATTTCCTGCTAGGCCTCTGCACACTGGGCAGGGGGTGGACGGGCCTCTAGGGAACTCTGGAGATTTCCAGCTGGGCCTCTGCACCCTGGGCAGGGGTGGACTGGCCTACAGGGTACTCTGGAGATTTCCAGCTGGGCCTCTGCACACTGGGGAGGGGTGGACTGGCCTCTAGGGTCCTCTGGAGATTTCCAGCTGGGCCTCTGCACCCTGGGCAGGGGTGGACTGGCCTCTAGGGTACTCTGGAGATTTCCAGCTGGGCCTCTGCACACTGGGGAGGGGTGGACTGGCCTCTAGGGTCCTCTGGAGATTTCCAGCTGGGCCTCTGCGCCCTGGGCAGGGCTGGACTGGCCTCTAGGGACACCCAGACGGTCTGCCAGGGACAGGTTGCTCGTCAAGATGGTGCTTTTGTCTTTAGGACGTGAGAGGAGTCGTGGAGCGAGAGTTAATGGCCCTCCAAAAAGTAGGACAAAACACACTTCCGGCTATACCTGACACTATATAGCAACAAATTACTAGAATGATCAGGAAAACCTCATTACTCACATTCCAATAGTATAATTCAATTCTCTATAATAGGCGGCCCATATAGAACATATAGGGCCGATGCTTTACGTGTGCTTGAAGGGATGGCCAAGCCGCACCCATCCTCCTGTCCCCTTCACTCATCCTCTCTCGCTCTTCACTCCTTGCACACTTCGTGCTTATCCTCATTCCTCTTCCTCCTCCTCAGTCCTCGTCCTCACACCTCATACACCCATGGTCCTCTAGATGATGAAGGCATCAGTGCCCCCTTTACTCCGCCATCAGTACTACCCCTCACGCCTCATTGCGCCCCTTCGCATCTCACACCTCGTGTGGCAGCTTAACTCGTCGTCGCCCTTGCTCCTCAGCCATCAGTAACACTCCTTACTCGTCTCCCCCTCCCCCCTCCCCCCTTCTATGACTCCTCTTTCTCACGCTTCTCCCCAATTCCTTCTGTTCTACACACCCCTTAACTACGACCAGTTAGAGGTGACCAATGAAAGAGCAAGGAGGGAGCGTGAGATTATGAGGGGGGAGGAGTATTAATGAGGAGTGGGGGGCTGGGGAGGAATAAAGAGTGACGATGAGGGGCCAGCAGTGAAGGGGAGAAACGAGAAAGCCCACACATGGATGCAGCACCACAGGTTCTGGGGGTCCCGCAATCGGTGTGCAGCAGCAGTGCAGAAGCCTTCATACATGCATACATACATGCATACATACATACATACATGTATACATACATACATACATGCATACATATATACATATATACATGTATACGGCTTGTTATTTTTGCTTTCCTGCGTGGCGTGTTTGAGTGACACTGGGGGGAAGGGGGAGTTTGCTCCATTCTGGTATTGGGGAGTCTTTCCAAGCCTCGTGGCTGGGGGGTTGTGGTCTTTATGCCTGAAGGGTCTGTGCACATTGAGTTACACTTGGTTGATGGGTTGCTCCGCCCAGAGACGTAGCCAGAATTTTCTAAATGGTGGGGCATGAGGTTAATGTAGTTGTGCCCCCCTCAGTGACATTAACATGTGAAATGCCCACACAGCTCTGCTGAGTGGGCCATTTACAGATTTTGGGTGGGCCCTTGCCCCTCAGGCCCTATCCTGTCTACGCCTCTGCCTCGATCTGCCTGTGTTGCTGGTTCTGCTGGGGGCTTAGCCTCAGATACAGGATATGCGGCGATGGGTACCGGGGATGGGTACGTGGTGGTGGATAGGCGGTGATGGATAGGCGGCGATGGGTACACGGGGATGGGTACGCGGCGATGGATACACGGGGATGGATACGCGGGGATGGGTATGCGGGGATGGATACACAGGGATGGATACACGGGGATGGATACGCGGGGATGGGTACGTGGCGATGGATAGACGGTGATGGGTACGCGGGGATGGATATGAGGGAATGGGTACGCAGGGATGGCTACACGGCGATGGATAGGCGGCGATGGATACGCGGTAATGGATACGAGGTAATGGATACGCGGGGATGGATAGGCGGGGATGGATATGCAGTGATGGGTACGCGGCGATGGGTACGTGGCGATGGATAGACGGTGATGGGTACGCGGGGATGGATATGAGGGAATGGGTACGCAGGGATGGCTACACGGCGATGGATAGGCGGCGATGGATACGCGGTAATGGATACGAGGTAATGGATACGCGGGGATGGATAGGCGGGGATGGATATGCAGTGATGGGTACGCGGCGATGGGTACGCGGCGAAGGATATGCGGCGAAGGATACGCGGCGATGGATACGCCGTGATGGCGCATCGTTCCGCAGCGATGCTTCCCTGGCGGTGTTTCTTTTCTCTCTGCTTTCTGCGTATGGCCTCCTTGGACCCTCCCACGCATTGCGACATCAGCCCCCCACTGTCGACGTTTATGGACACGATGTTCTGTTTGGCTCTAAGACCGCACCTGATGGCGTGCACAGGATTGCCTCACAGACACAGGCATTCTCGCCTAAGTCGCTGGTGCCTTGGTTTTACGTATCTGCCCTGGTCCCCCAATGGGTGGGTGCGGTAACATTGGGTGGGTGCGCACTGCTGCAAGTCGCATGTTTCGGTTGCATCGTGCCACGTCGCTGAAATGCACCGTCTACGTGATGCCAGTGTGTCCACACGGAATCGTGTTATCTGACCTGGTGCCACACGTGCTGATGCTTGGCTCTGGGCCTGGGGGTCGAAGGCTCTTTTTTGCTGCATTGCCGTTCCTACCAGGGGAGCCGACTTATGAATTTCCCGGGGGGGGGGAGGCAAATACAGGAAGTGACATCACTGGCAGTTATATGACCGCAAATTTGCATGTAGTCGCCAACTTGGTGCAACGGCATGCGGGGGGGGGTGGTGGGTGTTGGCGCGCGCAGTGCAGAACAGTGGAAACATTGGCTAGCATGCACTGCATATACTAAAGTCAAGAAAGAAGGAGATTTAAGCCTTCGAGTTGCATTCCAGTAAGACATCACTGCCCCTACTCCACTGCTCTATAATCGTCCAGCAACACAACTAGGATGGGAGAATGAAATGCTTGCTAAACAGAAGGTACAGCTGCAAGGTGGAGTACCACCACCACCACGAAAACAAAAGTTCCCAATTCAAGCGAAACGAGAAGGAAAGACGTTTCCCGATTAAAATGTACCAAGCAAGACGTGTGTGGTGCCATAGTTCAGTAAAACATCAACAATTCAAACTTACAATAGTGCTGCTGTAGATTGGCCAGCCAGAAGTGACATTTGCTAAAATGTTGCCTCTGGGTAACCAGATAGAGTTAGGGATGTAGCTTAATCTTAAACCTTTCAGTGGACACATCAGATGTGCTGCTGAAGTATAATGCAATCCTGGCTGAAGTATAATGCAGTCAAGTGTGGTTTCAGACTTTGGGGGAAGAGTGTTAACTGCTTTTAACATTGTAGTTACCCAGGCTCACCCTGCACCCAGGTGATGTTTGGGACTGATGGAAGCAATTGTGTCTAAATGTTGTAGCCATGGTTGTCTCCATGTTTTAAAAAATCCCACTTTCCGGGGTTTCAACATTCATTTGAAACACCCCATATTCAAGAAATGAAGGAGTCAGTAAAAAAGCCAATGCTTTAAAGCCTATTTCGCACAAGTAGTAAGACCCAAAGGGTAAGAGCGACTGTATAGCAGACCATGCCAATGTAGGATACTCCAGGATTACCTTCAATCAAAATTCACCCACTGCAATGTTCCTAAATTCAGATTGCAGAGTAGTGTCAGACTGAACCTCAATCAGCTCTTCCTGGGCATCAAATGGAAGATGCACCACCCCCTCTGCCAGAAAAGTCTGCATCACCCAGTCATTAATGCCAGCATTTACTTCAGGGAAGTATTCATCAAAGCTGGACCTTAATGTTGCTAGGTGGCTTGCCCAGCTCCAGCTGTTCTTTTGCAAATGTCTGGCTTCCTCTTGAAGGTAAATACGTTTTTATTCATTCTTTCCTCTGTGTTCCCATGTCCACAGGAATGCCCCCAAAGGTGGGATTGGGAGTTTCTGGGGTGGTGAGTTCTAATGGTCTTAGTTTCCTTTATAAAATACACAAATCACATAGTATGTCAACCAGACAATGTATTGTGTACAGCTTAAAGGGGGCCACCTGACCCAAAGCAGCACACTAGGAGATGTATTTTGGAACAATCAACATTGTAAACACACCTCTAGTTTAGATTGTAAAGAGTGCTTGTGCTGCAATTACAAGCACCCAGTTAATAAAGTCCAGACTTAAAACACTTGATCAGCATTCAGTGAGTAAAATAACCTTATAAAAATAAAATGGAGCTTTGCATAAAATTACAGAGAATTTTGGGATTATCAGGCACTGGCAAGCAGGCTCTGCTGTTGTTGTGGGACAAGTGAGACTTGCAATGGCGACAAATTTAAGGTTAATAGCTGCCGTTTATCACAAGATGGCAGACCAGCATAGATCTTAACCACTGAATGCCCACTGAACAGCTATAAACCCTTCTAAGTCAGCAAGAGGTTGATGTAGAGGAACCAGTGTTAGAAAGCAATGAGGTAATTATACTGTACCATATCCCGTGGGAGGTGATGCCCCCCCAAGACTCAGTGAAGGCCCCTTGTGTCAAAAGGTTGAAAAGTCCTGCCGTCTCAGTCCCCACAGTCCTAACTTCTCCCCCGCTTAGAGTGGAAGCAGTCTGCAGCACACAGCTTGTAATGCAAATCACACATTTTAAGCATCAGGACAAAAAACAGAGAACTGAATACATTGCTGAGGTAAAGGAGTTCTGACTGGTAATACTGTATAGAGCCATATTATCGCACCGCCCAACTGTGAGTTTGAGGGCAAAGGTGGAGGAAATTCCTCCAGCAAGAAGCTGGAGGTATTTCCTCCACCATACCGCCCAAAATAGAACAATTAGGGATAGTACCACCAGCAAAATTACTACTAGCAATAAAACAGCTGAAATCCACCATGGAGTCCAATGGACTCCAATTAATGGGGACTAACACTGCCTACCACCACTTGTAATCCGGCAGTAATACCGCCAGACCAAGTGGCAGTAATGCTAGTACAGTTTGGTGGTATCTCGGCAGATTTACAGGCCACACAGAGACATCACCTCTCTCCATGTTGTCTTTTATTGTAAAGTGGATTACCAGGTTTCAGACCTGTAAAATACCCGTCTCCTCAGGTGACTCAGACCCCCACCATTCCATCCTACATAAACTTGATGCCCCCAGGCTGTTCTTCTAGTCTACTTTTATTCTACCCATGTAGATCCAGGAACGTCATACTCCTGTTACTTTCATGGATTATTTTACTTCCTGTTCCTTAAAGCCAGGGGTCTTAAACATGTGGCTCTCCAGATGTTTTGGACTACGACTCCTATGATCCATCACCATTGACTATGCTGGCTGGGGCTGATGAGCATTGTAGTCCAATACATCTGCAGAGCTAAAGGTTGCAGAACCCAGCGTCCAAGCAGAGGCCTGGAACTCCATACTGCCACAACTCTGGCTCTGAAATAGAGACTTTATGTCGGCCCTTTACCCACAAACACTGGTTGTTAATATTATACCTTGGAGCTGCACGCGTTAATAGCACTAGTGCAAGAAACAGACTTTCTGGACGGGCGGTAAAAATACTTCTGTGGGTCGTATGCGGCCTATGAGTTCACAGGGTTTGGTTGACCAGGGAATAGCACACGAGGCATGGAGTTGGGACAGGTTGGCAGGTTAGCTGCTGGCAACCTTTCAGGTGGCAACCGTAAACCCATGAAGAGGGAGCGGAGATGTGCAGTGCTTCTTTGCCCCCCTGTTTCTCTGATTTGTCAGAGCTACGTTTTCAAAGCCTCTCTCTGAATGGAGCATGAGTGCATTCATCTCTCAGTTGACTCACGCAGTTATTGTTCTGTCTGCGTCTTTCATTTGTTATAAAACAGCACCCAAGGTTGGTGGCTCTCAGGGGGTAGGGAGCCTGAGACGCTCCAAGGACAATGAACTGGCAACCAGGGGGTTTCGCAATGTGCTACTTTTGTAAACAAAATGAACCCCCAAAAAATCTTTTTTTGTGACTGCACCAGTAAATCATCAGGATTCGATGACTGGGAGAGAGGCTGCAGGAGAGCGATTCCCCCTTATTTGTATGGTACAGTAGCACAGATAGGAGAAAGAGGTTGGTTGGCTCTCGACTTACCTCTACCTGTTCAGTAGCACACCTGGGAGTGGGTAGTTGAACGGGCTTTGGGGTCCCCGTTTCTCTGTGATAGCATACTCTTGAGGGCATACTTTTTTAATGAACATTTAATTGCAACTGCATGTGTATACCAAGTGCTTAATTGGTAAAACAGTAGGTGCCTGTGCCCAAATATGTTCCAACACTTCTGTGACACTTGGGCAGTTCCACACCACTGCTGCCACCCAGAGTCGGACTGGGACAAGAAATAGGCCCGGTCACCCAAAAAAAAGTGACCCACCCCTCGCCTCAAAAAAGTGGCCCACCCCTCGCCTCACGACACTTGACCTCTGATGATATCACCGGAAGTGATGTAATTTGACCCCACACCAAAGTGACATCCCGGGAAGCGATGAAACACAACCTTTCACCCCTTGACAAAATAGGACGTGGCATCAAATAGCATTGTTCCTAAATAAACTACATTACGAAAAATATGGTTATGATTTCACTAAGGTGATCTACATTTCATACAAGAATGGATCACCATACGTATCATTAATATCTGTGTGTATAGATCCATATTGTCAAATGACTGTGACTCCAAGCAGACGTCCAAGGCCCCATGAGAATATGGTATTATACAGCACTTAGCCTTAAGCTCTTTTTTATAGAACAAATCTGCATACAATATCACCCAACCTGTGTTGGTGCTCATATCGACCCAAGAAGGATGAAAGGTTTTTGAAGAATTAAAAAATGAAAAAAGAAATTTGAAAAAAAATGAATTTTTCCCAAACATTTTTTTCAAACCGGCCCAAGCATGGCCTGAAACCGGCCCTTACTCCCCAGGGACGATTTTGTCCCGGCCAGGGGCCAATCCGACCCTGTTGCCACCACCCATGGTGGGACGAGGCCGGGCCTTTGTGGGGTCTCAGGCTCCATTAGGAGCCTATTCATGAAGACAAAAAAAGCACACACCTTCTTTTGCCGCGATGACCACCATCAACGGAAAAGAAGGGGTGCACTTTTTCTTTTGTCTTCATTAATAGGCTCGTAATGAAGCCTGAGGCCTCCCAAAGGCCCGGCCCCTGTGGCACTAAGCATGTGTGGCAGGGGCCGTGGGTGGGCTGCTGGCACTAAGCATGTGTGGCAGGGGCCGTGGGTCGGGCTGCTGGCACTAAGCATGTGTGGCAGGGGCCGTGGGTCTGGCTGCTGGCACTAAGCATGTGTGGCGGGGGCCGTGGGTCGGGCTGCTGGCACTAAGCATGTGTGGCGGGGGCCGTGGGTCGGGCTGCTGGCACTAAGCATGTGTGGCAGGAGCCGTGGGTCGGGTAATGCGAGCCTTGGACCCCACAAAGGCCCGGCCCCTGTGGCACTAAGCATGTGTGGCAGGGGCCGTGGGTCGGGTAATGCGAGCCTTGGACCCCACAAAGGCCCGGCCCCTGTGGCACTAAGCATGTGTGGCAGGGGAAAGGCCGGCCCCTGTGGCACTAAGCATGTGTGGCAGGGGAAAGGCCGGCCCCTGTGGCACTAAGCATGTGTGGCAGGGGAAAGGCCGGCCCCTGTGGCACTAAGCATGTGTGGCAGGGGAAAGGCCCGGCCCCTGTGGCACTAAGCATGTGTGGCAGGAGAAAGGCCAGGCCCCTGTGGCACTAAGCATGTGTGGCAGGGGAAAGGCTGGCCCCTGTGGCACTAAGCATGTGTGGCGGGGGCCGTGGGTCGGGCTGCTGGCACTAAGCATGTGTGGCTGGGTCGGGCTGCTGGCACTAAGCATATGTGGCTGGGTCGGGCTGCTGGCACTAAGCATGTGTGGCAGGGGCCGTGGGTCAGGCTGCTGGCACTAAGCATGTGTGGCAGCAGGAGCCGTGGGTTGGGCTGCTGGCACTAAGCATGTGTGGCTGGGTCGGGCTGCTGGCACTAAGCATGTGTGGCAGGGGCCGTGGGTCGGGCTGCTGGCACCAAGCATGTGTGGCGGGGGCCCTGGGTCAGGCTGCTGGCACTAAGCATGTGTGGCAGGGGCCGTGGGTTGGGCTGCTGGCACTAAGCAAGTGTGGCTGGGTCGGGCTGCTGGCACTAAGCATGTGTGGCTGGGTCGGGCTGCTGGCACTAAGCATGTGTGGCAGGGGCCATGGGTCGGGCTGCTGGCACTAAGCATGTGTGGCTGGGTCGGGCTGCTGGCACTAAGCATGTGTGGCAGGAGCCGTGGGTCGGGCTGCTGGCACTAAGCATGTGTGGCAGGGGCCGTGGGTCGGGCTGCTGGCACTAAGCATGTGTGGCAGGGGCCGTGGGTCGGCTGCTGCTTGTTAATGAAGCAACAGCCCGACCCTTTGGTCATTTATCCTCTTTATTCTTTTTTCTTTTCAAACTGTGGATGCGCGCCCCCCCCCCCTCCCCCTGGGCATGAGGCTTCGGCCACCAGAGGGGCGCGCCCCACAGTTTGAATACCGCTGCGCCTAAGCCCTCCCCTCCAGGACCATACACCAAAATGAGTCCTGGGGGGGAGGGGGGCTTAATCGCACATTTTCACGATTAGACCCGGGCCGGAGAGAAGTGATGCAGTATCGATGGAAAGGGCCATCCCCGGAGGGGGGGGGGGCTCAGCCCTGACTTGATTTTGCGGAGCCCCCGTACTCAGCGCCCCTGGTTGCTACTGGTAAGAATCTGCCCAGACGAAGGACTTTTTGGTACGAAAGGCATTCCCATGTCAGCACTTGCCTCAGACATTGGTTGATTAAACAAACAGGTTTTACTGCTGGACCTACGCGTGAGTTGCGTCCTCCTCGGTGGCCTTTCCTGAATGGGCACCAACATGTGTGATAAGTGTCAAGGGACGGTCTCCAGCTTATTATGCAACCCTCCCCGCCGGCTTCTGAGCCTAGGTCCTGCTGCTGCATGTATGTTAGTGCCCAGTGCGAAGGCACATTTAGAAGCTGTGCACCCACATGTTATCAGACTTACCACAACCCAGAACTGTAGTACCACTGCCCAGCGGCCTCAGTGTGTGTACCACTGCCCAGCGGCCTCAGCGTGTGTACCACTGTCCCAGCAGGTGGGAAGGCTACGGGCGGCCTCGGTGCACGTACCACTGCCCAGCAGATGGGAAGGCTACGGGCGGCCTCGGTGCAGGTACCACTGCCCAGCAGATGGGAAGGCTACGGGTAGCCTCAGTGTGTGTACCACTGCCCCAGCAGATGGTAAGGCTACGGGCGGCCTCGGTGCGTGTACCACTGCCCCAGCAGCTGGTACGGCTACGGGCGGCCTCAGTGTGTGTACCACTGGCCCAGCAGATGGGAAGGCTACGTGCGGCCTCAGTGTGTGTACCACTGTCTCAGCAGCTGGTAAGGCTACAGGCAGCCTCAGTGTGTACCACTGCCCCAGCAGGTGGGAAGGCTACGTGCGGCCTCAGTGTGTGTACCACTGCACCAGCAGATGCTAAGGCTGCAGGCAGCCTCAGTGTGTACCACTGCCCCAGCAGCTGGGAAGGCTACAGTCGGCCTCAGTGTGTGTACCACTAGCTCAGCAGATGGGAAGGCTACGGGCGGCCTCAGTGTGTGTAAAAAAAACAGCACTGTGTATTGTTACCCAGTAGGCCCAAATGCACTCCTAATGGAACAGGAAGTCCCAATCAACGTTCATTAATACTTTGGTAGACTTTAACCTATTGTTAGGGAGAATTCTCTGTTTAGGCTGAATTTCCTAACCTAGTGAGTCCCCCAGCAGCTTTGCTGGATTTTTGGGGATTCTTTTTTTGTCCTGCCAAGAGTGAGACTCTTTTACCCTCACTCTTGGCCATGATTTGAGTGTGTTTCTTTGAATCTAGATGTGTTTAATGGGCTATGGGGTCTTTTACCCCATAGGCCTTCATGTGTTTTTGTGATGTGTGTTACACAGCACCCTCAGTGCAGTGACACAGGGGTGTCATAGTGACCCCCCCAATATAGACTCCATACCCTGGGACTGACTACTGTCTCCCAGGGCATGTAAAGTCACCATTCACTTTACTAGTCTTATATTCTGAACAGAACCAGTACAAACCATCATATTGTGGACGTACTGGCTGGGGCAATTCAATTGCCCTGGGGTCTGTTAGTCGAGGGGGCACGTCTACGTCCCCCCTGATCGAGTTTTGGCTGGTGGCAGCGAATACTACTTTGTGTATTCAACCGCAAATATTTTCCTATGGGATTTCCCATTGTTTTAGGCTACTACCTTTATTTAATTATTTACGGTAGCCTCGAACATACCGCCGGTTTATTTAATTAATATTAATTCTCCGGTTGGTATTTTTTGCCAAAACTTGATTCTAAAATGGCGTTTGTGTTCTCTTCTGTGACTCCAACCCAAGTCGAACCCTTTGTTCCACTTTTTGGCGGGCTTCTCCACAGAAGCCCTCCAAAGAGGTGCCACTCTGCCTGGGGTACTTACGAGGGGTGGAGGGGGATTTAGGCACCTTGGACTGAGTTGCCTAGGCAACTCAAGTCGCACTCCGTCCTGATTGGCCCAAGTGGTGAGCCGGCCGGCTCACCACTTAGCATGTTTGAGTGACAGCTAGGCTGAGTGAATGGGGGTTTTCTGCATAAAAGCAGGGCTTTGGGGACTGGAACTTCAGAAGTCACCACAGGACCTAAGAATCCGACGAGGGAGAAGCTGAGCCAACCTGCCACGACACCACCACCGGTGGAGCCCTGCTGGACCGCCTCACCACTTTTCCCAATGACAGAGGAGATCTCCCGCCGGAGAGTCTTCTTCCTTTGACTGGTGGGGATAACCAGTTTCACCGTCTTTTCGCCTTCCCAACGTACCTCGTGGCTGCCTTGCCTGTGCCAAGCACCCCGGCAACCGGGATACCACGTTTTACCACGACCGCGAAACAAAGGTACCACCTTTAACCGGAAAACTCAGCGGCTGGTTTCTTCCCTGGTAGTGCAACGACCTTCATCTTTCCTCCAAGTCGAGATCTTCTCTTCCCCTGGATGACGACGCAACTTGCACCCACTACCAGAAACCACTGCCACCGCTGGAGGATCCTTCCCACTTACGGTACCGTGTCCCGCCTGGCTTCCCTTGCTACCGACTGTACGGGGTAGATTTAGCCCCGGGTTTCGAACCTGGGTTAGCCTGGGATACCCTGGCTAAACTTTTCTGAGCCTCTCTAAACTCTTTTCAAACTCTCTGCAAGACTTTCTAAGCCTAGTGCAGTGTTCTTCAAACTTTTTTGGCTCGGGCCCCCCCTGAGCCAAGTTTAGGCAGGCCGGGCCCCCCTAATAGTGCCAGATGGACAGTATGTAGAAATCGCTATGAACTTTTGCCTGCTGTCACCGCACCCTACTCCCAGTACAGACCCTGGGCTCTCCCCACCCTACTCCCAGGACAGACCCTGGGCTCGCCCCACCCTACTCCCACCATTACCCCAGTGCTGCCGCCCATCCTGCTCCCACCACAGTCCCATAACACGAGCATACACACATCCATACACATTTAAATAAAAAATAATTCGCCATAAATGTACCTTCTGCAGGGGCGGGCGTGTGGTTGCTAAAATGCCCCACTCCAGGTTGCTTTGCCCGTATGTGCGAGGAGGCACAGGAGCACCCCCTTGCACATACATACATGCAGTGCCCCAGCCAGCATTTCCAATGAGCTATGCAAGGCTGGCGAAGCAAAACACCCCCAGCGTTACATGGTTCAGTGAGCATGTGCGGCTGGGGAACTGAATTGTCAAAGGCAAACAGTGTTTCCCTTTGACAGTTCAACTGGCCCAGGAGCACTCCCTCAGCTGGATAAAGCAGCTGAGGGTGTGCTCAGTGTTTCACTGCGCTAGCTCCTCGGCTCCTCCATAATGGGTGAGGTGGCCAGTGGGTGGATGCCTCCTCACCCATTATGGATGAGTCGGGAGGCTTGGACTGGCCTATGGGGCAATAGGGCGATGACTGTACCAAAAATGCATAATACTAGTGTAGGCCAATCAGAATGGGCCACTTTTTTGGCCAATGTGGGCCAGTTTGAGGAGTTGCTTCACTATGCAGCTAGTAGTTTTGACCATTGTTGCTGAATAAATATTCTTTAAATATCACAATTTGTTTACATTTGAATAAAAAACAACCCCTTGGGTACTATTCAGTCTGTGACTAAAGGACTGAATATCCATTTGCAACTGCTGGCCATGCTTTCATTTGCGCCTAAGACCGTTTTATGGTCCATGTGATCTTCCCCCTCCCATTGCCTCCAATCTAAAAAAAAAGAATATTTTATTATTTTTTTTTTTGTTTTTACACATTTCATGCTGGGCTCTGGCGCCCCCCTTAGGAGGCGGCCGCGCCCCCCTGGGGGGGCGCGCCCCACAGTTTGAAGACCTCTGGCCTAGTGTAACTGTGTGATCTTGGGCGCATTTATGATCTGCTCTCTCTAAGAGTGGGCCCAGCCTTTGGACTTTGGCTCACCAGTGACTTTTGTTCTTCTGCCTTGCTAGTAGTGTTCCTGAATCTTAGAGTGGTGTACCTTTCCATATTCTGTCTTTTTCCCTCCCTTTCTCACAAACCTATTGGAGTGCCATCTAGTTAAGCGCTCACCTCTGTATGAAAATAAGTGGTGCTTTACAGTGACTTATCTGATAAGGAAAAAGGGGTGTATATATTACAATAGTAACTGTGTTTAGAATATTTTACAATAAGAGTGCTGGAGTGTTTCAAACAGTGTGTTTTTAAATAAATAATTATATACTTTGATACCAAAGCTCTGGTCAGTGTTTGCTTGTGCTATTGTGTCTGAGTGCCTGAGTGCCTATTGTGTATACTTTGCATACTGCTTAACTCTTCTTGAGAAAAGTCTGACTGCTCAGCCACAGCTACCAGGTAAATCTGGGTGGTACAGACTGCTACCAAGTGGGTTTACTGCCAACACCTGTAGTCTTAAATATTTTGCAGTGGTCCCTAAGGGAACTGCACAGGTTTCTGCTTAACACCTATGGAGGCTTTAGATATATATTTGTGTACTCATAGATACTCTGATTCAATACAAACAGTTAACATTTATGTTATGTCGCAAATCTTTCATTAGATAAATACATGATATTTTTCATTCAATAGATTCAGCCTCAAACTTAATTCTCAGAGAATCTTTTAATTCTCTAGTTTTACAACAATATAAGTGATACATTTCAACATAATTGTCTTTCATGACAATATCAAAAAGCATTGACACTTCAAACAAAAGGTTGGTACTTCAAACGAATTAAAAGCATAGCAATAACAAAACAGTTTTGTGTTTGTTAGTATAAAGAGTGTTAGACGCAATTGTCTCTTGGAGTGGTTGGCTCCCTCCAGGGAAACCCTTTTTAGATTTAGACAATCAACCAACGCGTTTCGGATCAAAGATCCATCTTCAGGGTAGGGGTTCTCTGTTCCTATATATGGTGTGCTACAAGGAGTAGTACATTCCTAATTCTGGTCCTGTGGGTAATTCAACGGGACATTCATTTAGTTAACTCGCAAGAATAAAGACAAAGTGAGGCTAAACGTAAGATACAGGGAGGCTAAAGTTACTGACCTATCATCGAGGGCTGGAGAGATCCAGAATTTGACCTATTATGGAAACAATCACAAATAGGGAGGCAGGGTAAGTAACCTAAAAAGAATCAGGTATAACCTAAGTCAGAAGAAATGTAATTAAAGCAGCACCGCTGCACTCACCCAGTCTTCAGATGGCAATCATAGGAGACTGGGACGCGGCCAGGCTCAGTACGGCGGGAACCCTACAATTGAATAAGTGATATTTACTACGAATTTAAGTTCTGTTCAATGATACCAATATGGATTCAGGGGGTGGACAATAGTCCAATGTGTGCCCGATCCTCAGGGTGGGATCAAGGAGACAGTTTCCCACTCTACCTCCCTTCATGCCTCCCCAGTGTGCGGCATGCATAGAGGTGCAGCCTGCCTATATCGTAATCTCATTCAGGTCAATGCCTTCACTCACCGTGTCACAAAGCTTATCCAACCACGCCAACTGCTGTACTGAAAGCAGCCCGGCCGCGGGGTGCGTTCAAGGTTGCCTCGGCAACCCTGCGCATGTGCACGGTGAGGCCGCACGGTGACCATCTTGGTGTGGGATCCCCGGCTCAAACATCTGTTGTCATAGAGATAGGGATTTTGTGCAATTATGTAATTGGTTCGGTTCGCGTGTCGGCGCTAACCTCTACACTGAATAAAACGAGTCTCATGAAGGATTAAGGTGCACCTGGACAGCTACATGTGAATTGTGAACAAGAAGGGAGACTAGTGTGCATGGGGGCACAACCGCGGTATGAAAGAGCCGCGGGGTGCCCCCATGGCGTACCAGTCATTAGTTCCCTCTAGGTAGGGTTTCCCGGGGACTGCGGCAAGGCCATTAGTCAGCGGTGTCAAGTATGTTTGCATGTGTGATCCAAGGAGTTAACCTGTTGCATGTAAACTCACCCAACGCTCTTCTGGGTACAGTGTTGCAAATAATGGTGTCTACCATATGATATGCAACTTCATCAACCTATAAACCTATGCTACCAATGGGGCTTTCGTGACCCATAATTAAATACTGCATTATTAAAGCCTAGCACCTAGCAATTTTGTCTACCTGAATATTTAGATCAAAGATTACATTGAAGTACTTTAACACTGACACCAACAACTTGTCAACATGTCTCATATCAGATTCCAAATTCGTACTAAGCTCCACACAAAGAGCATAAATTTAACACTGGTGCTGCATCCGTATGGCCTGGCCCATATTCGCCATATATGATGGCAACGCTCATAGTCGCGAGTATCCAGGTAACAAAATGGAATTACATTTACATAGAATGACATTATGCGGGTATTAGAAAAATCACATACGCAATCTAGTCAGCAGATCTAAGGGGTGAAGATTCAGATAGATGAAGTTAAAATCAATGTCAGCCACAGCATGAAAAAAGTTTTTACAGCATGTAGAGTGACATTGCAGATTCACACGAAACACATTAAGTTAAATTCAATGTTCATGCCTCGAGGGCTTAATCAGTCCAAAAGCTCAATCCATAGGATCTCCCTCTGTGCCAACTTTCGTTGTACATCTCCCCCTCTGCTTCCAGCTGTTACCTGCTCTAAAATAACACATTTCAACTGTGCTACAGTATGGCGTTTTTCTGCAAAACAGGCTGAGACTGGTGACTTCTGGTTCCTAGACCGGATATTGGATTTATGTTCGGTCCATCTCGTTTTCACCTTCCTAGTTGTCATTCCAACATAGTAGAGCCCACACGGGCATTTCAATGCGTATATGACATTCTGGGCATCGCAGGTACAAGAATGTTTTAGCAGTATGGGTTTTCCTGAGCGGGGATGTGAGATGGAATTTTCTTTAATGATATTGCTGCAGTGTTGACAGTTGTGGCACGGGGTCATGCCTTTAAATTGAGTCGATCTCCCTGAAGGTGGAATTTCGGCTTTCAATAGACTCTTCCGTAGCGATTTGCTATTTCTGTATGCAAATGTTGGGAGCTCGGGAAACAGGTGTTGTAGTTGTGGGTCCAACTGTAGCATTGGCCAGTGTTTCTTTATAGTTTTTTTGATTCTCATGCTTTGCACAGAATATGTGGTAACATAGACCAGTTGTTCACCAGGTTTCTGTGGCTTTGGTTCCAGCAAGGTCTCTCGATTGATATTTCTAACTTTCCCTGCTACACTCGTAATCAGGGAAGAATCGTAACCTCTTTCAGTGAATTTGGTTTCCAGTGTGGACGATTGGCGTTCATACTCGGTGTTCTCTGAGATGTTTCTTCTGTACCTTAGGAATTGACTGAGTGGTACACTGTATACTGTTCTCTTAGGGTGAAAGCTTGTTGCCAATAACAGGCTGTTCCTGTCAGTCTTCTTAGTGTAAATCCTGGTTTCCAATTTAGCCTCGGCTGCATATATTTCCACATCCAAGAAATGAATATTCGAGTTACTGGTCTCTGTGGTAAATTTAATCCGGGGATTCATCTCATTCATCATCTGGAAGAAGTTATCCAATTTGTTGCGTGGGCCTGTCCAAATCCCAAAAATGTAATCAATGTACCTGACGTATAGTGATAGGTGTCTCATCCATCTTGGTGACGTGAGGACGTGCTCATGTTCTAAGTAATACATGAATGAATTCGCATAGCAAGGGGCCATGGCTGCCCCCATACTGGTTCCAGATATTTGGATAAAGAAACGGTCCTGAAATTTGAAAAAATTATTTCTGAGTACCACCTTCAGAAGGGTGTAGACAAAGAGTCTGTCTCCTTGGCATTTGTCTGATCCTAAAATGAGCCGTTCAATCGCTTCCAAGCCGACTTCGTGTGCTATGTTCGTATATAACAAGGTGACGTCCATAGTGAATAGTAGGTCCCTTTCTTGTACAAACTGCACAGTATTTAATTTCTGCAAAAAATGCATTGTGTCCTTTACGTAGGTAGGTGTATCTTGGATCAGGGGTTGAAGAATTTTGTCCAAATATTGAGCAAAGGGTTCCAGGAGGCTTTCTGTCGCTGCAATAGTCGGTCGTCCCGGCGGTTTCAAAAGCCTTTTGTGAATTTTTGGTAATATGTATATTACGGGCATAATGGGATGTTTATTCTCAAGGAACCATCGTGTTTTTCCCTGAGATGACGTCGTTCTCTTCAGCCTCATCCAGGACTCTTTTGATCAGGGCTCGTACCGTTTCGGTGGGGTTCATTGGAACTTCGAGGTAGGTTGCTTCATCTCTCAGTTGTTGTTCTATTTCTTCAATATAATCCTGCTTGTTCATCACGACAAGGGCGCCACCCTTGTTGGCAGGCTTAAAGATAACTTCATGATTGTCTAGCAGATTTTTAAGGGTCTGCCTCTCTCTTTTAGAGAAATTACCTTGGGAGTCAGTTTTGAATTGTATCCTTTTCAAGTCCTGCAGGACTGTCTTTTTCGAATGTGGATAAGATATGATTCTGTATGGGAGGATTGAAGGTACTTTTGGGATTGAGATCCAGGTATTTATGTGGTTCCTTCCCTATGTCATCCTCATCCTGGGAGTCAAAGAAAACTTTTAGCTTCAGCTTGCGCATCAGCTTGAAGAAGTCTATTTTCTCTCGAAGTAATGTGCTGTTATTCTTGGGGACAAACGACAAGCCTTTCTTCAGAACTTGAATTTCCATCTTGGACAGGTGATATGATGAAATATTAACAATTAAGTTTTCTTCGTCCCCTTCTTATTCTGAGGATTTTTTCTTTTTTCCTCTTCTGATTGGCTTTTTCCTAAAAAAGCTGCAGGTCCCTCGGTTCCTTGGTCACTATCAGATGGTCCAGGGATTGCCTCTGCACTCTGACCTGCTGTAACTTCCAATTCGTACTTGATGCCTCAGATGAGGTATTATCAGTTGGTGCTGGTCCTGGTTTATGTGGGTTGTTAAACCTAGGCTTGTTTGGAAGGTGGCTGTAATAAGCCTGCCAACTATAGACTATGTCTAGCTTATAGTCTTGTGTGTCGCGCCTAAATTTCCTAATTTTTTTGACTTCAAGTTCCTGTTTGTACCCTGCCAATTTTTGATTTATTTCCTCCAAAATTTGTTTAAGTTGGTCAGCCGTGTAGCCCTTGCTCAATGTAGTTTTCATTCCTTCGATGTCCTCATTCAATGTTGTTAAGAAGTGTGCTAGTTCTTCAATCGTTAGGAGTATTAAATCGAGGGAACACTTATTGAGTATCAGGTGCCATCTTTTCGCGAAAGCTGGATTTTCTTTGCAAAGCGTCGGTTCTAGGTTCACGCGTAACCCTCTTGGTATCCTCTTTGTCGTGTAGTATTGCGTAAGTGTAGATGCATGCAGCTTGAGGTTAATCTCTCTTCTGATCGTTCATTCAAGTTGTCTAATCAATACTTCTGGTTTGTCAGTCGTTATAAATTCTGCTCCTGCTGTTTTGATTAGTCCCAATATTCTTACTGCCTCCTCCTCACTGAAGGCGAGTGTCTCAGCTCTATTGTTTGTGGTCTGGTCTATTGTAGAAAAGGACATATTCAACAGATCGAGGTTGTTGAATTTCAACTAATTTGGTCTAAGTGCTCAAATATGCGCGTGCAACCCCTTAGGTGTGGCCAAAAGAAAAACAACAAGGATTTGGGGTGCACAGCTAATTCCGATTTACAAAAAAATGTATATTTGAACTTTTAGATATATCTCTCTACTAAAATGTGTGTACCACTGCCTCAGCAGATGGTACGGCTATGGGCGGCCTCAGTGTGTGTACCACTGCCCCAGCAGCTGGTACGGCTACGGGCGGCCTCAGTGTGTGTACCACTGCCCCAGCAGCTGGTACGGCTATGGGCGGCCTCGGTGTGTGTACCACTGCCCCAGCAGATGGTAAGGCTACGGGCGGCCTCAGTGTATGTACCACTGCCCCAGCAGATGGTACGGCTAGGGGCAGCCTCAGTGTGTGTACCACTGCCCCAGCAGCTGGTACGGCTATGGGCGGCCTCGGTGTGTGTACCACTGCCCCAGCAGATGGTAAGGCTACGGGCGGCCTCAGTGTGTGCACCACTGCCCCACCAGCTGGTACGGCTATGGGCGGCCTCGGTGTGTGTACCACTGCCCCAGCAGATGGTAAGGCACGGGCGGCCTCAGTGTGTGCACCACTGCCCCAGCAGATGGTACGGCTACGGGCAGCCTCGGTGTGTGTACCACTGCCCCAGCAGATGGGAAGGCTACAGGCGGCCTCAGTGTGTGTACCACTGCCCCAGCAGATGGTAAGGCTACGGGTGCCCTCAGTGTGTGTACCACTGCCCCAGCAGATGGGAAGGCTACAGGCGGCCTCAGTGTGTGTACCACTGCCCCAGCAGATGGTAAGGCTACAGGTGGCCTCAGTGTGTGTACCAACGCCCCAGCAGCTGGTAAGGCTACAGGCGGCCTCAGTGTGTGTACCACTGCCCCAGCAGATGGTAAGGCTACGGGTGCCCTCAGTGTGTGTACCACTGCCCCAGCAGATGGGAAGGCTACAGGCGGCCTCAGTGTGTGTACCACTGCCCCAGCAGATGGTAAGGCTACAGGTGGCCTCAGAGTGTGTACCACCGCCCCAGCAGATGGTGAGGCTACGGGCGGCCTCAGTGTGTGTACCACCGCCCAAGCAGCTGGTAAGGCAACGGGCGGCCTCAGAGTGTGTACCACTGCCCCAGCAGCTGGTGAGGCTACGGGCGGCCTCAGTGTGTGTACCACCGCCCAAGCAGCTGGTAAGGCAACGGGCGGCCTCAGTGTGTGTACCACTGCCCCAGCAGCTGGTAAGGCTATGGGCGGCCTCAGTGTGTGTACCACTGCCCCAGCAGATGGTAAGGCTACAGGCGGCCTCAGTGTGTGTACCACTGCCCCAGCAGATGGGAAGGCTACAGGCGGCCTCAGTGTGTGTACCACTGCCCCAGCAGCTGGTACGGCTATGGGCGGCCTCAGTGTGTGTACCACTGCCCCAGCAGCTGGTACGGCTACGGGTGGCCTCAGTGTGTGTACCACTGCCCCAGCAGCTGGTACGGCTACGGGCGGCCTCAGTGTGTGTACCACTGCCCAAGCAGCTGGTACGGCTACGGGCGGCCTCGGTGTGTGTACCACTGCCCCACCAGCTGGTACGGCTACGGGCGGCCTCGGTGTGTGTACCACTGCCCCAGCAGATGGTAAGGCTACGGGCGGCCACAGTGTGTGTACCACCGCCCCAGCAGCTGGTAAGCAACGGGCGGCCACAGTGTGTGTACCACCGCCCCAGCAGATGGTAAGCAACGGGCGGCCTCAGTGTGTGTACCACTGCCCCAGCAGATGGGAAGGCTACGGGCGGCCTCAGTGTGTGTACCACTGCCCCAGCAGATGGTAAGCAACGGGCGGCCTCAGTGTGTGTACCACTGCCCCAGCAGATGGGAAGGCTACGGGCGGCCTCAGTGTGTGTACCACTGCCCCAGCAGATGGTAAGGCTACGGGCGGCCTCAGTGTGTGTACCACTGCCCCAGCAGCTGGTACGGCTACTGGCGGCCTCAGTGTGTGTACCACTGCCCAAGCAGCTGGTACGGCTACGGGCGGCCTCGGTGTGTGTACCACTGCCCCACCAGCTGGTACGGCTACGGGCGGCCTCAGTGTGTGTACCACTGCCCAAGCAGCTGGTACGGCTACGGGCGGCCTCAGTGTGTGTGTACCACTGCCCCAGCAGATGGGAAGGCTACGGGCGGCCTCAGTGTGTGTACCACTGCCCCAGCAGATGGTAAGCAACGGGCGGCCTCAGTGTGTGTACCACTGCCCCAGCAGATGGGAAGGCTACGGGCGGCCTCAGTGTGTGTACCACTGCCCCAGCAGATGGGAAGGCTACGGGCGGCCTCAGTGTGTGTACCACTGCCCCAGCAGATGGGAAGGCTACGGGCGGCCTCAGTGTGTGTACCACTGCCCCAGCAGATGGTAAGGCTACGGGCGGCCTCAGTGTGTGTACCACTGCCCCAGCAGCTGGTACGGCTACGGGCGGCCTCAGTGTGTGTACCACTGCCCAAGCAGCTGGTACGGCTACGGGCGGCCTCGGTGTGTGTACCACTGCCCCACCAGCTGGTACGGCTACGGGCGGCCTCAGTGTGTGTACCACTGCCCAAGCAGCTGGTACGGCTACGGGCGGCCACAGTGTGTGTACCACTGCCCCAGCAGATGGTAAGGCTACGGGCGGCCACAGTGTGTGTACCACCGCCCCAGCAGCTGGTAAGCAACGGGCGGCCACAGTGTGTGTACCACTGCCCCAGCAGGTGGGAAGGCTACAGGCGGCCTCAGTGTGTGTACCACTGCCCCAGCAGATGGTAAGGCTACGGGTGCCCTCAGTGTGTGTACCACTGCCCTAGCAGATGGTAAGGCTACGGGTGCCCTCAGTGTGTGTACCACTGCCCCAGCAGATGGGGAGGCTACAGGCGGCCTCAGTGTGTGTACCACTGCCCCAGCAGATGGTAAGGCAACGGGCGGCCTCAGAGTGTGTACCACTGCCCCAGCAGATGGTGAGGCTACGGGCGGCCTCAGTGTGTGTACCAACGCCCCAGCAGCTGGTAAGGCTACGGGTGGCCTCAGTGTGTGTACCACTGCCCCAGCAGCTGGTAAGGCTACGGGTGGCCTCAGTGTGTGTACCACTGCCCCAGCAGATGGGAAGGCTACGGGTGGCCTCAGTGTATATACCATTGCCCCAGCAGATGGGAAGGCCACAGGCGGCCTCAGTGTGTGTGTGTACCACTGTCCCAGCAGATGGTAAGGTTACGGGCGGCCTCAGTGTATATAGCATTGCCCCAGCAGATGGGAAGGATACAGAGGCCTCAGTGTGTGTGCACCACTGCCCCAGCAAATGGGAAGGATACAGAGGCCTCAGTGTGTGTGCACCACTGCCCCAGCAGATGGGAAGGCTACGGGTGCCCTCAGTGTGTGTACCACTGCCCCAGCAGATGGGAAGGCTACAGGCGGCCTCAGTGTGTGTACCACTGCCCCAGCAGCTGGTAAGGCAACGGGCGGCCTCAGTGTGTGTACCACTGCCCCAGCAGATGGGAAGGCTACAGGCGCCCTCGGTGTGTGTACCACCGCCCAAGCAGCTGGTAAGGCAACGGGCGGCCTCAGTGTGTGTACCACTGCCCCAGCAGATGGTAAGGCTACAGGCGGCCTCAGTGTGTGTACCACTGCCCCAGCAGATGGGAAGGCTACAGGCGGCCTCAGTGTGTGTACCACTGCCCCAGCAGCTGGTACGGCTACGGGCGGCCTCGGTGTGTGTACCACTGCCCCACCAGCTGGTACGGCTACGGGCGGCCTCGGTGTGTGTACCACTGCCCCAGCAGATGGTAAGGCTACGGGCGGCCACAGTGTGTGTACCACCGCCCCAGCAGCTGGTAAGCAACGGGCGGCCACAGTGTGTGTACCACCGCCCCAGCAGATGGTAAGCAACGGGCGGCCTCAGTGTGTGTACCACTGCCCCAGCAGATGGGAATGCTACGGGCGGCCTCAGTGTGTGTACCACTGCCCCAGCAGATGGGAAGGCTACGGGCGGCCTCAGTGGGTGTACCACTGCCCCAGCAGATGGGAAGGCTACAGGCGGCCTCAGTGTGTGTACCACTGCCCCAGCAGATGGGAAGGCTACAGGCGGCCTCAGTGTGTGTACCACTGCCCCAGCAGATGGGAAGGCTACGGGTGCCCTCAGTGTGTGTACCACTGCCCCACCAGCTGGTACGGCTACGGGCGGCCTCGGTGTGTGTACCACTGCCCCAGCAGATGGTAAGGCTACGGGCGGCCACAGTGTGTGTACCACCGCCCCAGCAGCTGGTAAGCAACGGGCGGCCACAGTGTGTGTACCACCGCCCCAGCAGATGGTAAGCAACGGGCGGCCTCAGTGTGTGTACCACTGCCCCAGCAGATGGGAAGGCTACGGGCGGCCTCAGTGTGTGTACCACTGCCCCAGCAGATGGTAAGCAACGGGCGGCCTCAGTGTGTGTACCACTGCCCCAGCAGATGGGAAGGCTACGGGCGGCCTCAGTGTGTGTACCACTGCCCCAGCAGCTGGTACGGCTACGGGCGGCCTCAGTGTGTGTACCACTGCCCAAGCAGCTGGTACGGCTACGGGCGGCCTCGGTGTGTGTACCACTGCCCCACCAGCTGGTACGGCTACGGGCGGCCTCAGTGTGTGTACCACTGCCCAAGCAGCTGGTACGGCTACGGGCGGCCTCAGTGTGTGTGTACCACTGCCCCAGCAGATGGGAAGGCTACGGGCGGCCTCAGTGTGTGTACCACTGCCCCAGCAGATGGGAAGGCTACGGGCGGCCTCAGTGTGTGTACCACTGCCCCAGCAGATGGTAAGGCTACGGGCGGCCTCAGTGTGTGTACCACTGCCCCAGCAGATGGGAAGGCTACGGGCGGCCTCAGTGTGTGTACCACTGCCCCAGCAGATGGGAAGGCTACGGGCGGCCTCAGTGTGTGTACCACTGCCCCAGCAGATGGTAAGGCTACGGGCGGCCTCGGTGTGTGTACCACTGCCCCAGCAGCTGGTACGGCTACGGGCGGCCTCGGTGTGTGTACCACTGCCCAAGCAGCTGGTACGGCTACGGGCGGCCTCGGTGTGTGTACCACTGCCCCACCAGCTGGTACGGCTACGGGCGGCCTCAGTGTGTGTACCACTGCCCAAGCAGCTGGTACGGCTACGGGCGGCCACAGTGTGTGTACCACTGCCCCAGCAGATGGTAAGGCTACGGGCGGCCACAGTGTGTGTACCACCGCCCCAGCAGCTGGTAAGCAACGGGCGGCCACAGTGTGTGTACCACTGCCCCAGCAGGTGGGAAGGCTACAGGCGGCCTCAGTGTGTGTACCACTGCCCCAGCAGATGGTAAGGCTACGGGTGCCCTCAGTGTGTGTACCACTGCCCCAGCAGATGGTAAGGCTACGGGTGCCCTCAGTGTGTGTACCACTGCCCCAGCAGATGGGGAGGCTACAGGCGGCCTCAGTGTGTGTACCACTGCCCCAGCAGATGGTAAGGCAACGGGCGGCCTCAGAGTGTGTACCACTGCCCCAGCAGATGGTGAGGCTACGGGCGGCCTCAGTGTGTGTACCAACGCCCCAGCAGCTGGTAAGGCTACGGGTGGCCTCAGTGTGTGTACCACTGCCCCAGCAGCTGGTAAGGCTACGGGTGGCCTCAGTGTGTGTACCACTACCCCAGCAGATGGGAAGGCTACGGGTGGCCTCAGTGTATATACCATTGCCCCAGCAGATGGGAAGGCCACAGGCGGCCTCAGTGTGTGTGTGTACCACTGTCCCAGCAGATGGTAAGGTTACGGGCGGCCTCAGTGTATATACCATTGCCCCAGCAGATGGGAAGGATACAGAGGCCTCAGTGTGTGTGCACCACTGCCCCAGCAAATGGGAAGGATACAGAGGCCTCAGTGTGTGTGCACCACTGCCCCAGCAGATGGGAAGGCTACGGGTGCCCTCAGTGTGTGTACCACTGCCCCAGCAGATGGGAAGGCTACAGGCGGCCTCAGTGTGTGTACCACTGCCCCAGCAGCTGGTAAGGCAACGGGCGGCCTCAGTGTGTACCACTGCCCCAGCAGCTGGTAAGGCTACGGGCGGCCACAGTGTGTGTACCACCGCCCCAGCAGATGGTAAGGCTACGGGCGGCCTCAGTGTGTGTACCACTGCCCCAGCAGATGGGAAGGCTACAGGCGGCCTCAGTGTGTGTACCACTGCCCCAGCAGCTGGTAAGGCAACGGGCGGCCTCAGTGTGTGTACCACTGCCCCAGCAGCTGGTAAGGCAACGGGCGGCCTCAGTGTGTGTACCACCGCCCAAGCAGCTGGTAAGGCAACGGGCGGCCTCAGTGTGTGTACCACCGCCCAAGCAGATGGTAAGGCTACAGGCGGCCTCAGTGTGTGTACCACTGCCCCAGCAGATGGTAAGGCTACAGGCGGCCTCAGTGTGTGTACCACTGCCCCAGCAGATGGGAAGGCTACAGGCGGCCTCGGTGTGTGTACCACTGCCCCAGCAGCTGGTACGGCTACGGGCGGCCTCGGTGTGTGTACCACTGCCCCACCAGCTGGTACGGCTACGGGCGGCCTCGGTGTGTGTACCACTGCCCCAGCAGATGGTAAGGCTACGGGCGGCCACAGTGTGTGTACCACTGCCCCAGCAGATGGTAAGCAACGGGCGGCCTCAGTGTGTGTACCACTGCCCCAGCAGATGGGAAGGCTACGGGCGGCCTCAGTGTGTGTACCACTGCCCCAGCAGATGGGAAGGCTACGGGCGGCCTCAGTGGGTGTACCACTGCCCCAGCAGATGGGAAGGCTATGTGCGGCCTCAGTGTGTGTGTACCACTGCCCCAGCAAATGGGAAGGATACAGAGGCCTCAGTGTGTGTGCACCACTGCCCCAGCAGATGGGAAGGCTACAGGCGGCCTCAGTGTGTGTACCACCGCCCAAGCAGCTGGTAAGGCTACAGGCGGCCTCAGTGTGTGTACCACCGCCCCAGCAGCTGGTAAGGCTACAGGCGGCCTCAGTGTGTGTACCACCGCCCAAGCAGCTGGTAAGGCTACAGGCGGCCTCAGTGTGTGTGTGTACCACTGTCCCAGCAGATGGTAAGGCTACGGGTGGCCTCAGTGTATATACCATTGCCCCAGCAGATGGGAAGGCTATGTGCGGCCTCAGTGTGTGTGTACCACTGCCCCAGCAAATGGGAAGGATACAGAGGCCTCAGTGTGTGTGCACCACTGCCCCAGCAAATGGGAAGGATACAGAGGCCTCAGTGTGTGTACCACTGCCCCAGCAGCTGGTAAGGCTACGGGTGGCCTCAGTGTATATACCATTGCCCCAGCAGATGGGAAGGCAACAGGCGGCCTCAGTGTGTGTACCACTGCCCCAGCAAATGGGAAGGATACAGAGGCCTCAGTGTGTGTGCACCACTGCCCCAGCAGATGGGAAGGCTATGTGCGGCCTCAGTGTGTGTGTACCACTGCCCCAGCAAATGGGAAGGATACAGAGGCCTCAGTGTGTGTGCACCACTGCCCCAGCAGATGGGAAGGATACAGAGGCCTCAGTGTGTGTGCACCACTGCCCCAGCAGATGGGAAGGATACAGAGGCCTCAGTGTGTGTGCACCACTGCCCCAGCAGATGGGAAGGATACAGAGGCCTCAGTGTGTGTGCACCACTGCCCCAGCAGATGGGAAGGATACAGAGGCCTCAGTGTGTGTGCACCACTGCCCCAGCAGATGGGAAGGATACAGAGGCCTCAGTGTGTGTGCACCACTGCCCCAGCAAATGGGAAGGATACAGAGGCCTCAGTGTGTGTGCACCACTGCCCCAGCAGATGGGAAGGATACAGAGGCCTCAGTGTGTGTGCACCACTGCCCCAGCAGATGGGAAGGATACAGGCGGCCTCAGTGTGTGTGTGTACCACTGTCCCAGCAGATGGTAAGGCTACGGGTGGCCTCAGTGTATATACCATTGCCCCAGCAGATGGGAAGGCTATGTGCGGCCTCAGTGTGTGTGTACCACTGCCCCAGCAAATGGGAAGGATACAGAGGCCTCAGTGTGTGTGCACCACTGCCCCAGCAAATGGGAAGGATACAGAGGCCTCAGTGTGTGTACCACTGCCCCAGCAGCTGGTAAGGCTACGGGTGGCCTCAGTGTATATACCATTGCCCCAGCAGATGGGAAGGCAACAGGCGGCCTCAGTGTGTGTACCACTGCCCCAGCAAATGGGAAGGATACAGAGGCCTCAGTGTGTGTGCACCACTGCCCCAGCAGATGGGAAGGCTATGTGCGGCCTCAGTGTGTGTGTACCACTGCCCCAGCAAATGGGAAGGATACAGAGGCCTCAGTGTGTGTGCACCACTGCCCCAGCAGATGGGAAGGATACAGAGGCCTCAGTGTGTGTGCACCACTGCCCCAGCAGATGGGAAGGATACAGAGGCCTCAGTGTGTGTGCACCACTGCCCCAGCAGATGGGAAGGATACAGAGGCCTCAGTGTGTGTGCACCACTGCCCCAGCAGATGGGAAGGATACAGAGGCCTCAGTGTGTGTGCACCACTGCCCCAGCAAATGGGAAGGATACAGAGGCCTCAGTGTGTGTGCACCACTGCCCCAGCAGATGGGAAGGATACAGAGGCCTCAGTGTGTGTGCACCACTGCCCCAGCAGATGGGAAGGATACAGAGGCCTCAGTGTGTGTGCACCACTGCCCCAGCAGATGGGAAGGATACAGAGGCCTCAGTGTGTGTGCACCACTGCCCCAGCAGATGGGAAGGATACAGAGGCCTCAGTGTGTGTGCACCACTGCCCCAGCAGATGGGAAGGATACAGAGGCCTCAGTGTGTGTGCACCACTGCCCCAGCAGATGGGAAGGATACAGAGGCCTCAGTGTGTGTGCACCACTGCCCCAGCAAATGGGAAGGATACAGAGGCCTCAGTGTGTGTGCACCACTGCCCCAGCAGATGGGAAGGATACAGAGGCCTCAGTGTGTGTGTACCACTGCCCCAGCAGATGGGAAGGCTATGTGCGGCCTCAGTGTGTGTGTGTACCACTGTCCCAGCAGATGGTAAGGTTACGGGCGGCCTGAGTGTATATACCATTGCCCCAGCAGATGGGAAGGCTATGTGCGGCCTCAGTGTGTGTGTACCACTGCCCCAGCAGATGGGAAGGATACAGAGGCCTCAGTGTGTGTACCACTGGAAAAGGCTTCTATTTTGACAAACTCTTTGGTCAATGTTGATATCTCAAGCCGCAACCTTTTGGTTTAACAGAACATTTTCCTTCTCTGCCCCCGGAACAGCATAATATCTCAGTCCTTCTCAGCTGCCAATCTCTAGTTTGTGAAAATAGAGCGATTTGAAAGAAATAAGAAACAAAAGACTGAAGCAAATGTTGCCCAGTCCTGGTTTCAGATGGAAGGAATATTTCTGAGCACGCTGCCCATTCTCCCAGTGACTAGTATTGAGTTTTCCTGTACTAAACGTCTAAGTGGGTTCTTAGATTCAATCACAGACTTATAGCAACTTTGTCCTGAAGAAGGCCCAACAACAAAAGTTGAAAAGCGTTAGGGATGAAACAATGAGACCGAGGGGCCGAAACATATGTCGACTTTTCCCCCAGGCTAGAACAGATAGCCTGCAGGCTGTTTTTTCAGCATCCCAGTGGAGAGTGAACACAGGGACAGGTCATCTTTGGTCCTTCACTGTGAATCAGATCAGGGAGGACATATTGATGGACCATCAGTAGAAAGTGTACCTGCAAAGAGATCTAAAGTCACATACTTTACTAACCCCACAGTATCATTAGCAACAAATACCTAAATGTATAAGTATGTAAGATGTTGTGTGTATGTTTTTTTTACAAAAATTAATTGTATCTTTGATCATAAAAAGTGTGCTTGGATGAACACAATACCGAAATTAAGTAGGGTATTTAAGAGTGTCACTCTCTACCTACTCACGGGGTTACAAAGGAGGGGTAATCAATTTGATCTATTACATTTCATTTGCCATCTTCCCGCCTTAAAACTGGTCCCCCGATAACAAAAAATTGGGAAGTACCCATATTTACACTACTGGGGTGGAAGAAAGGCGGGACACAGGTATGTGGCTTGTATTGGTGAGGTGAGGGGGATTGTGGGTTGGTAGCAGTGCCATGTCCCGACTCTTTTCACTGATGATCATCGTTTAGGCTAATAGGGTGGCACCTGGGGGTGGCCAATCAGATTCCAGGGGCGGCTCGTGCCACCCGGGCCACTCGTTGATAGGCAGGGGCGAGGCAGAGAGGAACTCAATTCAACCCCGGAATCTAGAATGAAACTTATAAATTCGCAGTGCCCTTCTGGACTGTGGCAAATTCAATTCGAGTTCTGCAAGACCTGTGTATGCAGTGTAAACCGAGGGTCCTGCCTAGGCCCCCTGCAGAGAACTGAACCCCGAAAGGGGAAGCAGAGTCTAGAGCATGCCACAAGATGAAAACTATGACTGTGTGGAGTTATAGCTAGATAATGTCATCAGATGTGACAGAAGCCTTTTGGGCATCGTCACCAGGAAGACAGATGGAGTATGGAGAAGGGGGGAATATACAGGGGGGCACGCTGAAATGCGGGAGGCAATGAAGGTCTCTCTGCTGCTCGGGGCCGAGCCTCGGCACTGGAGGAGGTTCTGAGAGGAAAAGGCATGCATGCAATCGTGCAGAGACGTCCCCAATTCTACACCCCAAAGAAGGGGCAGTTTTTAAATAGGCGCTTATATAATCCAAGTTCTCCACCTGGGGAGAAGCGACCGAACTTCTATTGACAAACTGATCCCAAAACAGCTGCACAGAATTCCCAAGGATTGCCTCTGGGTCGCCCCTCTAATAGACTCTGAGGGCCTCGGGACATTATAGAAAGACTCACTGAGTGCTGTATTTCAGCGGATATGGAATTTGAAAAGGAATCTTTTTTTTAATGGACATTTTGTAACTTTCTACACCAGCCTCCATAAAGCAGTGGGATTTCGGAAATAACAAGGAAACCTGGAATATAGGGGCCCCAGAGGGCAAGCATTACACAACATGATTGCTGGGAGCTGTACGTTGGAGAAGTCAGGGGACGTATTACCCTTAGTCCAAATTAGGCCAAGAATAGATCATGCTTTGCAGTAAAACAAACGCAATGTATTGGGCACGGATTCACTTCATAAAGGCAATGAAAGTGTTAATTTAGGCCAACGGTAGCGAGCCTGCTCCTCTCCAGAGGTTTTAGCCTAGGACTCCCATGATCCCTCACCTCTGGTTAGAGTGGCTAGGGGTGATGGGAGGTGTAGGCCAACACATCTGGAGGCCTACAGGTGCCCAACGAGGTATACTGCACCGTGCGAATGGGATTACATACCCCTGCTCGGCAGGTAACTGAACATGACGTTATTAGTGAGTATATGAACGATTAGGCAAGGGTCCCGAGGAGAAGCATGACGGCAGCCATGGGACGCCCAAGGATTGAAGAGTCCGTCCAGTGAGGTTCCCGTGGTAAGAACCCGCGTCTAGGCGCATGGATCGACCACTAGTAACATTCCGAATATCCAGAGCGAATGTGTCTTTGAATAATTTACAGCCAATGCATTTCAATACCGACCAATCAAATCTCTTCTTGATCCTTTGGACAATCCCAATGGATTTGAATATTTCATGAGTCGATGAGGCCAGACCAATCAAAGTTCATCTGAGCAAGACATCACAAACCAAGGCTGCGTTCACTTTACACATCACCTCAGACAGAGCCTTCGTATGAGCAGCAAATCAACTCGCCAGGATAAGCCGGTCTCACCTGGAACACGCAGAGGAATGGCCCTCACAGTCCTCAATCTGACCCATCTTGCAGAACGCCTCGAGTCAAAGCACCAGGGTCGGTGCCCGTGATGAGAGTGGCACTCGATTGGCCAATACGAGCATTAGCAATTTTTCACAATTCCCCTCGTGGGCTGGATTGAGACTCTGCAAGAACCTCCCGAAAGGAGGAATGGGCCCCCACATCCTATCCAACAGCAAGTGACCCATCCTGAGACATATGGGGCAAGGGGGGGGCACAGCTTTTAGAGGAAAGCTGCGGCACTGCAGTGGCACTACTTGAGGAGCACGGTATGGTGCACACTGACGTAGAGGTCCCTTTCAATGCACCGCCTCCAACTATGCCTTCTGTGCCCCAAGGATCTGAGGGTGACTGGCCCAGCCCTGCGCAGTGGGACAAGTCCTCTTCTTCAATCTATCCGAAGAGCACCCAGCCCACTAAACCCAGGAGTGTCCTGCTGCCCGTGATCTGCCCTGCTGCCCGTGATGCGTCCTGCTGCCCATGATGCGTCCTGCTGCCCGTGATGCGTCCTGCTGCCCGTGATGCGCCCTGCTGCCCGTGAGGTACCCTGCTGCCCGTGATGCGCCCTGCTGCCCGTGATGCGCCCTGCTGCCCGTGATGCGTCCTGCTTCCCATGATGTCCCCTGCTGCCCGTGATGCGCCCTGCTGCCCGTGATGCGTCCTGCTGCCCATGATATGCCCTGCTGCCCGTGATGTGTCCTGCTGCCCATGACGTGTCCTGCTGCCCAGTCTTGCTACCCATGACATGCCCTGCTACCCGTGATGGGCTCTGCTGCCTATGATGTGTCCTGCTGCCCATGACGTGTCCTACTGCCCATGATGTGTCCTGCTGCCCATGATGTGTCCAGCTGCCCGTGATGTGCCCTGCTGCCCATGATGTGTCCTGCTGCCCATGATGCGTCCTGCTGCCCGTGATGTGCCCTGCTGCCCATGATGTGCCCTGCTGCCCGTGATGCGTCCTGCTGCCCGTGATGTGCCCTGCTGCCCATGATGTGCCCTGCTGCCCATGATGCGTCCTGCTGCCCATGATGTGTCCTGCTGCCCGTGATGCGTCCTCATGCCCGTGATGCGTCCTCATGCCCGTGATGCGCCCTGCTGCCCATGATGTGCCCTGCTGCCCATGATGTGTCCTGCTGCCCATGATGTGCCCTGCTGCCCATGATGTGTCCAGCTGCCCATGATGTGCCCTGCTGCCCATGATGTGCCATGCTGCCCATGATATGCCCTTCTGCCCATGATGTGCCCTGCTGCCCGTGATGTGTCCTGCTGCCCGTGATGTGCCCTGCTGCCCGTGATGTGTCCTGCTGCCCATGGAATGCCCTGCTACCCTTGACAGGCTCTGCTGCCCATGAGGTACCCTGCTGCCCGTGATGCGCCCTGCTGCCCGTGATGTGTCCAGCTGCCCGTGATGTGCCCTGCTGTCCGTGATGTGTCCAGCTGCCCATGATGTGCCATGCTGCCCGTGATGTGCCCTGCTGCCCGTGATGTGCCCTGCTGCCCGTGATGTGTCCTGCTGCCCATGACATGCCCTGCTACCCGTGACGGGTTCTGCTGCCCATGAGGTACCCTGCTGCCCATGATGCGTCCTGCTGCCCATGATGTGCCATGCTGCCCATGATGCGTCCTGCTGCCCATGATGCGTCCTGCTGCCCATGAGGTACCCTGCTGCCCATGATGCGTCCTGCTGCCCATGATGCGTCCTGCTGCCCATGATGTGCCATGCTGCCCATGATGCGTCCTGCTGCCCATGATGTGCCCTGCTGCCCATGATGTTCCCTGCTGCCCAAGACGTGTCTTGCTGCCCATGACATGTCTTGCTACCCATGATGTGCCCCGCTACGTGCTCTGCTGCCCATGATGTGTCTTGCTGCCCATGACGTGCCCTGCTACCCATGATGCGTCTTGCTGCCCGTGACACACCCTGTTGCCTGTGGTGTGCCCTGCTGCCTGTGATGTGCCCTGCTGCCCGTGTTATGCCCTGCTGCCCGTGTTATGCCCTGCTGCCCATGATGTGTCCTGCTGCCCATGACGTGTCCTCCTGCCCAGTCTTGCTACCCATGACATGCCCTGCTACCCGTGACGGGCTCTGCTGCCCATGATGTGTCCTGCTGCCCATGACGTGTCCTACTGCCCATGATGTGTCCTGCTGCCCAGTCTTGCTACCCATGACATGCCCTGCTACCCGTGACGGGCTCTGGTGCCCATGACGTGCCCTGCTGCCCATGACGTATCCTGCCGTTCATGGAAAGGGGCCTGGAGGAGAAAGTAATGTGAGGAAACGGGGATTGGGGGTGTATCATGGGACTACTGGGGCGGGAAAAAACAGGAAATTCCAATCATGGGCCGGGAAGCCCAATAGACTTCATTTCCCATGAGCGTCATGGGCGTTGGGAGTGCGTCCACCTATAAAAGTTCCCCTTGGCCTGTGCTGCTTGTTGGTGATTTTGGTGTTTTGCAGGCACGGGTTGGAGGAGAACCGGGAGGAGGCTGGCATGTTCAAGCCGCAGAGAGAGGGGGGCAAGCCACACCTGCTATTACTCCCGCGCTGCATGAGAGGCGAACGCTGAAGAGACCGCGGGGTCTCCCCGCTCCCATGCAAGTTCCTCTTCTGGGGGGGTGCCATCCGGCCCCCCCAGGCCTCAGTTAGGTGGCTAATTTTTTTGCAGTAGTGAACACAACGCGTGCGGGAGAGGAGGGGGTGCGGAGTGAAATACAGAGGCGCATGAACGCTACTGGGAAGCACGCTGAATTGAGACCTATGTTGAGGGCACACTAGATATGTCTGTTGCTG